>NW_022060066.1:1217139-1517139 GCF_007399415.2 Gopherus evgoodei | reverse complement strand
TTTTTTTATTTCAAATTGCAATTTTCATTTTCTGTTTGGTTCAGGTTGGAAAAACAAACAAACATATTTCTGTTTTCAGATTTCCCCACAGCGCTTTCTCTCCTTGGTATTAGAAGGAAAAAAAAGAAGAAAAGGAAAGAAAAAAGTGTAAGGAAATTGTTAAACAAAATCAACTCTTCTTGACATACACTTTGTCTTCCTTTTTTATTTTCCTACATTTTCAGTGGAAAAGAGGATGAGAGTGAAAAAACAAAACAAAATTCTGAAAACCAAAAATCAAATCCCTCTTTTTATTCTGTTTTCAAAACCCAAAGAAAACACTTTCTTTTGGACGGTTAAAAACAAAACAAAACAAAAGCTTGTTTTATGTTGTTTTAATTTTTCCCATTAAAATGCCGTAATATACAACCTTTTGTGAAAAAAAATCTAT
The DNA here is from genome assembly GCF_007399415.2 of Gopherus evgoodei. NCBI lineage: Eukaryota > Metazoa > Chordata > Testudines > Testudinidae > Gopherus > Gopherus evgoodei. Next base: position 1,516,709 of record NW_022060066.1, on the reverse strand, counting down.
AAATCTATTTTTTATGAAAAATGTTTGTAAAAATACTTTGACCAGCTCTAGGAGTTACTCCTGATTTATACCAGGGTGAATGAGAAGAGAATCAGCTCCACTCACTCCAATGGAGTTCTCCTTATTTACACTGGGGTCAGGGAGAAGGGAATAAGCCACGGTAACTCCAATACAATCACTCCTGATTTGCACCAGGGTGCATGAGGTGAAAATGAATCCTGTTGACTCCAGATGTATCCTAGAAAGAGGGATTAATTTGATTTTTGGAAATCTAAGGCTTTTTTTTTTCAAAACCAGCAACTGGATTCTCAAATCCCTTATCTAGCTGTGAAATTGTCTCCATAGCTCAGAGGTTATCACACTGGCCTTGTAAACCAGAGACTGTAAGTTGAACTCTCACTGGGGCCTTATCTGTTATTTTGAGGCACCTGGCACTGGCTACTGTCAGAAGACCAGATACTGGGCTAGATGGACTTTTGGTCTGACCCAATATAGATGTTATCTGAGAGACATCCCATCCCTCTTCAATCCCTTCTTCCCGTCAGGCAGAGGTGGGACTTCAACCAGGCATCTCCCACGTGCAGGTGAGCTCACTAACCTCTGGGCTAAAAGTCACCAGGAAAATCCTCTCCCTCCTGGTCATTTTGTATGGAGTTCAAGCATGCTGTAGGGGCTCATAGACATGTTAAGTATAGGAACACCTATCATTCCCCAGTTTGTTCATCACTCTGGGGCTTGCGCTGGAGATAGGCATCAAGTGGGCAGCACTGCACATGACTAGAGGTAGAAATATCAGGAGTCTTTACAGTGGAAAGTAAGGTACTATGTGAGTTTAGGTGCCTACAGTATTCAGGGGTTTCAGAGTGGATCTTTTGTGAATTTCAGTGAAACCTAAATCTGTGACTGATGCTCCAAAAGTGACTGTTAGGTATCATCTCTCGTGCCTGATAGAACTTACAGTCTGGATTTCTTCTTCTTAGCATATGTGCAATGTGCCTCAGGTGGCTTGAGGCCAGGATTCATCCCAAATTTGGTCCTCTGGTTGGATCATTAGCTTCCCTGGCCCAGGTACTGACAGAGAGTGTGACAGGAACACAGATCCATGCCCCCCTCTGGGTGTCTGGTAGGATGCAACTAGTGAATGAATAAATAATAATACTAATAGTATGATAGCTCCTAACTTGTATATCACTTTTTCATGGAATCATAGATTCCCAAGGCCATTGCAACCATCTAATCTGACCTCCAGTTTCCCAAGCAATGTTAACATCAGCTCTACAACAAAGGATTCAAATTTAAAATTCTGGAACCCTAAGCTTCCTTGATGGTCAGGATTCTGGAAACGAAAGCCTTAGTTAGTTTATTTCAGTCACTCATCTGATCTCTGAAGAGCTTTATTGTGGGTAAGTTTGCATACTGTCTATGACTGTTTCTTCTTACCCTTCTAGGTGAATTCCACACTATCAGATTTTCAGTAGAACTCAACTTCAGTGGAGAATTGACCCATAGTAATTTACATTTAAATGACTGTTATAAATGTTTAGCACTTTCAAATTCTTGTGGTGGGTTTAGTTCCTAGACAGAGAATGGAATACACAGATCACTTTTAGAACAGTTAAACACAAAGATGAATGCACGACATGGATGTATCCAGTGCGATACAATCACAGAAATAATGTTATTAGGAAAAACTGGCTAGGAGATAAAATGTGCAGTTCTTAGTGTGATGGGTTAGACCATAGAACCCCTCTTGGGAGCTGTCACCTGATGTTCCAGGACTACTTCTGCCCCGATTTCTTGCCCCGTCAGCTTAGGACTTCAGTGTCCTGCCTTGTTTGAGCCAGACTTGATAGCCTGCTGCAAACCCAGACCCAGATCTGAATCACATCCCCTAACAGCCAGTGGGGGGCCCTTCAGTGCTGCCGAAGATGCAGAGTGACTAAAGGACCCCCTGCCGCCGAAGACCCAGACTGCTGCCAGGTGAGTACAAGCACCATGGCTTCCCTGCTTTGCCTCAGGCCCCCTGAATCCTCTAGGCCTCCCTTCTGATATTGACTTGGATATTTAGAGGAACCTAAGTGAGTTAGAAAGAGAACTGAGAACAGAGCCTATCTGAGACCTTCCGTGAGACTATCTCTGTCTGACCAAGCTTCTCCTATGGCTCTATGCTGCTCTGATGTGAAAGACATTTTCTCTGAGGCAGGTTGGCGCATGGAAGTGAAAACTAGGAAAAGCCCAGGAAAGTGCCCTGATCTGTGGATAAAACCTGAGTGCGATTCTTTGCATCTAACTTCTTTATTCTCCTTTAAAACTCCCAGATGGGAGGGGATATGAATTTTCCAGGGTGCCATAAAAATGTCTGCAGTAGGGCAGAATTTCTATGACAGAACTGTAGCCATTAGCCTGCTTTCCTCATGGAAACAGAGCACGGTCCTTTAAGGATGAGATTTTTAGGGCTGGATGACATTCTTGTGGGGGGGGAGGTGGTGGGGGACATCCTGCTGAAGAATGAGCTTCCCTCAAAATCCAAATTGCAGATAGGAAAATCTCTTCTTTCATTTTGTTACCAAAAAATTGAATTGGAAGTTTTATTTCTTACTCTTTCAAATGCAAAAAGAATGAGAGAAAGGGTCCCCCTGCCCAACCCATGCCATGCACACAACATTTTCTCACATCGTTTTATACCCTCCCCTTTTATTTTTTCCTTTGGAAAAGGTGAGGGAACGTAAAAAAGTTAAGGGAAAAAATTGGTTGAGAAGACATTAAAAGTAGAATAGCCAAGCAGAGAGAGCACTAGACTGGAACGCAGAAAATCTCTGTTATATTCCTAGCTCTACCGATAGCCTGCAGGTGTCATTGTCTAACTCACATCCCCTCTGTGCCTCAGTTTCCCATCTGTTGGATAGGATTAACAATAGTGACCTCCTCTGTGAGCTGCTTTGAGATCCATGGATGAACCCCACTATACAGGGCTAAGTGTCATGACAAGTGACAAATATTTTTTGTTTCCCCAAATAAGAAGCCAAAATTTGAAAGAAAAAAATATTTACAATTGAAACAAAAACATTGGGGGAAATGAAATTTTCATAGAACCATAGAAATGTGGGGCTGGAAGGGACCTTCTGAGGTCATCAAGTCCAGCTCGCTGCACTGAGGCAGGACCATGTGAACCTAGCCCATTCCTGACAGGTGTTTGCCCAACTTCTTGTTAAAAACCTCCAGTGATTCCATCACCTCCCCTGGAAGCCTGTTCCAGCACTTAACAACCCTGAGAGTTTATCATTTTTGATGTTCTCCTCTGGCTCTCTCCAGTTGGTCCATGTCTTTCCTAAATTGTGGCACCCAGAACTGGACAAGATACTCCAACTGAAGCCTCATCACTGTAGAGCTGAGAGGGACAGTTACATCCTGTGTCTTATGTACACCCCAGTATGATATTAGCCTTTTTCACAACTTCATCATGTTGAATAATATTCATTTTGTGAGCCATTCTGGCCTCTCCCGCTCCAATACTTTTCAGCAAATATGGCCTCCTTGCTAATCATGCAGTGCCTGGCTAGCTCAGTCGGTAGCATGTGGGACTCTTAATCCTTGGGTACAGCAAATTTTTTATTTAGTTGAGATTGGTTCTGTTTTGAGCAAGGGGTTGGACTAAATGACCTCCTGAGGTCCCTTCCAACCCAGAGATTCTATGGTTTTATAATTCTATGCTCCATTTTGTAGCTGTGGATTTGATTTTTCCTTCCCAAGTGAAATACTTTGCACCTATTTTATTTTAATTTCATGTCATTGATTTTGGACCAAGTCTCATGTTTCTCAAAGTCATTATGAATTCTACTCTGGTCCTCCAAAGGTTTTCAGGCAGTTCTAGAGATGCGCAAAAATGTTAATGGGAGTTCAATATACACAATTCCATGGCAGCTTGGAATATATCACTCTAGATTCACACTTGGAAACTTTTAGGTGTTTACACTTTTGAAATCAGGTGTTTAAAGTTCAACACCAGAATCGTGGGCACTATAATACAGCTACATCATTGTTCAGAGATGTTGAGTACACCTTATTCCTAGTAAAGTTAATCAGATTTAATTCCTTCTCTTTTTGTAAAAGCAACAAAGACTCCTGCGGCACTTTATAGACTAACAGACATATTGAACCATGAGCTCTCATGAGTGAACAGCCATTTCTCTTTCTGTAGTAACTAGAAGGGGGCAAAGACCATCATTATCATAATTTGAGATACACATGTTAGGACCTCTGATATCAAGGCCACAAATTGGGCATCAGAACCCCTGAAGTGTCTAAAGTTTTCCATTGCAACTCCCTCCCATCTTGTGAGGCTCTAGCTGGGATCCCTCTCCTATTTAACATCTGTGAACCCCCCCCAGTAAGAACCTGGACACAGAGAATCTCTGCTATGCACACTCCCTGCAAATCCATATTCTTCCCCACCCTGAACTTAGGCCCCGTCAGGAATCTGTAGACCATCAGAGGTGTGTCTCATCAGGGCTACTGGAAGAAGAATGGAGACTGTGGATTAGCAGAGGGCTTGTCTGGGTGTGTAAACCACTCCTCTTCACTCCCTATGACCCCAGGAGTGGAGAAGACCACTGGTGGAGCTCACAAGTTCTGCTGAAGTAGATTTACTTGTTCCCATAATATAATAACTAGGGACCACCAAATGAAATTAATGGACAGCAGGTTTAAAATAAATAAAAGGAAGTTCTTCTTCACACAGCACACACAATCAACCTGTGGAACTCCTTGCCTGAGGAGGTTGTGAAGGCTAGGACTATAACAGGGTTTAAAGGAGAACTAGATAAATTCATGAAGGTTAAGTCTAATAATGGCTATTAGTCAGGATGGGTAAGGAATGGCATCCCTAGCCTCTGTCTGTCAGTATGTGGAGATGGATGGCAGAAGAGAGATCACTTTATCATTACCTGTTAGGTTCACTCCCTCTGGGGCACCTGGCATTGGCCACTGTCAGAAGACAGGATACTGGGCTGGATGGACCTTTGGTCTGATCCAGTATGGGTATTCTCAAGAACATGGAGTTATAAACATATAAAAACATTTTTGCTGGATTTTTTAGTGTCCTTTCCATTGTTAACAAATAAATAATGGCTAATAAATGACTTTAAATATTTTCTGTATATATATTTTTTAAAAAAAAAAGAACATATTTTCCTAGTGGTTCTTAGTTTTTAAATTTTCCATATTGATTCCTTTTATTCTAAGAAAGAAAGAAAGAATAAATATGAAATTTTACAGCAAGAGGACAAGATGGAGAGGGGGCTACAAAGGGGTCACCGAGGGCAGGGTGTGGAGGGGGGCTGTAAAGGGGTCACTGAGGTCAGGGTGTTTAGGGGTGGGGGCTGCAAAGAGGTCACTGAGGAAAAATCATAGAGATTTACCTAGAACTAGAAGAGACCTTGTCTCCAGTCCCCTGCCTTCACTAGCAGGATCAAGTTTGATTTTTTGCCTCAAATGGCCTCCTGAAGGGTTGAATATACAACCCTAGGTTTAGAAGGCCACTGCTCAAACTACTGAGCTATCCCTCCACCCATGTGTTCTGAGGGAAGGGTGTGAAGGGGAGGGGGCTGCAAAGAGGTCACAAGGCAGGATTTGGAGGGGGGCTACACAATTATCACTGAGGGTAGTGCTGATCAGGAGGAGGCTGCACAAGTGTCATTGAGCACAGAGTGTGCAGGGGAGGGGACTTCACAGGGGACACTGAGTGCTGGGTGTGAGGGGTAGGTGTTTCACAGGGGTCACTGAGTGGACAGTGTGAAGGGGAGGGTGCTGCATTGTTGTTACTGAGGACAGAGTGTGGAGAGGAGGGGGCTGCACTGGGATCACTGAGGGGATGGTGTGAAGGGAAGTGGGCTGCACATGGGTCACTGAGGGCAGAAGTTGTAGGTAAGAGAATACCCAGTATTTAAGATGGGCTGAATGCTATAAGGAAGACTGACTTTTTTTCCCTTGCCACATGACTATCCATTGTTATCATGAATAACTATGAGTTGTCCTTGTGAGTTCCAAAATACAGGAACTCCTCACTTAACGTTGTAGTTATGTTCCTGAAAAATGCTACTTTAAGTGAAACAATGTTAAGCGAATCCAATTTCCCCATAAGAATGAAGCTTGGTTGAGGTGGAGGAGTCAGAGGGTGGGATATTTCCCAGGGAATGCCTTACTGCTAAATGAACTAGCAATTGACTGAGTCCTCAGGGGTTAACTCTCACACTCTACCAGGCAGGAGGAAAGGAGGGAGGGCAGAGAGAGACAGAGACACACACCCTCTAAGTAGCTGACCCCAGGTTTAAGTACACTGAGACTGCAACTACTGCCCAGATGTTCCCTCCGTGGTGTGTCTCTCTGCTCTATGGAAGATGGGGTAAGCGGGGTGCAGAAGCAGGGTGGGGGAGGTACACCCTCCCTCCCCCTGTACAGTAAACAGGGGTCTCTGGGAGCAGCTCCAAGGCAGAGGGCAGGAGCAGCACATGGCAGTGGGGGGAGGGACAGCTGCTGCATAGGAACTTAGGGGAGTGGGGAGCTGATAGGGGGAGCTGATAGGGGGGCTGCTGGTCCACCTTGGCTCCAACCACCCTCCAGCTAGCTGCAAGGGGCTTCTCTTCCTGCAACCAGTGGACACAACAAGTGGCTGCCAAGACATTAGAACAGAGCATTTCAAAACTTTAAACGAGCATGATCCCTAACTGATCAGCAACTTAACATCAAAACAACATTAACCGGGACGACTTTAAGTGAGGAGTTCTTGTATAAGGTGTGGCTTGAGTGAGAATGAGAATTACTCTACTGCATGAACATCCTGTAGAGTTTTCATTGCGACATCCCACAAATCATCCAACTGGCCTGAACCGACACCTTCCTGGGTGAGCTACTGTTGGCCTCCAATGGTGCAATGCTTCTCCTCATAATCTTTATACGCCTCCTCTTCTCATACATCATCACTTTAGCCAAGATAAGGACAGACATCACAGAAGAGAAGCAAAGTACACTGTCTTCTTGCAGAACCTAGATCACAGCCATCTATGCTCAACCCTTCCGGAAATTCCCCCCAAATAAGTTGTACTTCAGTCTTCATAGCATATGCACAACATGCCTCATGTGGTGCGTAACTAGGATTTATCCCCAAATTTGTCCGCTGGTTGGATCATTAGCTTCCCTGGTCCAGGTACTGATGGGGAGTGCGACATGAATGCTAATCCATATCCCCTCGCTTCAGTCATGAACTCTGTAATCTCCTGGATGCTATTCATTGTACTCCATGCTGAGAAACACCAAAATGAAAAAGGCCATCATGAGACTGAGGAGCAGAATCCTGTTCTCGGGATGAAACTATAACCTCAGAATTTATCTTTGCATTAGCTTTTTTTTTTTTTAATTATTATTCTACACGCATTTTTCATTGCAATATTAATAAGCCTCATTTATAATCTCTATTACATTTAAAAAATATGTATTGGGTATCACCCTCTTACCATGACATTTATAATCATTACAGTCCAATTCCAAATGTAGATATAATTCATTACATAGTCTAATTGACCCCGGACTTGGGATCTCTATCTTCTTCTCCACTGGAGGAATCCCCCCCCCCACTTTATTCCTTCAGGCCACTAGTGTTGAATTTAGACAATAAGGGAAATTTCCCAATCCAATATCTCTGTTAAAGTGGAGGTAATATTGATTTAATATAAGCAATTTAAAGGGACAAAAATATCACTACTGTTATTTCTGTTTGTTTTTTGTTTGTTTGTTATTTGTTGTTTTGCAGTATATTTTAAGGATACAAAATGGAACATTTTCAAAAATGGAAATACAAGTTCTTATCCAAAATTACAAATAATGTGTAGGAAAATAACTGTGTTACAATGGGTTACTTCAGTCTGACTGACATATGCTGCAGGTTGCATGCTGCTAATCACAAAATGTCTTCTGAGTTTCTAAAAGGATAGCTGACAATTTCCTAACAAAAAATGTTGCATCCAACAGCAGGGAATTCTATAGCAGACCAAATCTCAACAGCAAAAGAGAACTAAAAGAAAATTATTGCTTGGGTACAAATGATCAGCACACAAGTACATTTCTTATGTGCAAACAGCATAAAATCTAAAGCAATAGCACCCAGTGCTTTAAAAGGCCAGTTTCATAGAGATGAGCCAAATCAGTTAGTAGAAAAAGTTTAAACAGAAAAATGGAAGGATAATTAGGAACTGCTTCAGAACACTTCATTAGATGACACAAAAGCTACATTTGAGAGACCAGGTTACGCTGGTTAGAAAAAAAGACAGTTTGGCTTGCAGGACAAATGAAAGCAATTACAAAGGATGGGATAGACATTAAGGTCAGGCTGTGACAGACACGGGGCTGCACAAGGGTTCTTGGTAGTACTGAGCAAGGAGGATTCTAAGATTGCAAGTTGAGCATGGAGAAGGAGAAATGTCTTTTCCCTTCCCCGCAGTGTAATAAAGGTCAAATTTCACAATATGGTCCTGGTGGCCACAATATGGTCAGTCACTTCCCCGCTTCCCTGTGATATAGAGAATATATACAGAATACTGGGAGCCCTATTATCCCCTACCTCTGTGAGGTGCTTATCAAAGCTTTCAGGCCTGGTAGGCCAGGTTTGGTGCCCGGACTTTGTACAGAACCTGTCTGTGAGGAGAGACACAGGAAAGGGGAGGGGGAACCACAGCAGGGGGATTGAGGACTCTCTGGGCCTGGGGTGCTGCCACTTTAGACACCTACATCCCAGAATCACACCCACTGTAACAGGCCCGGCTCCAGGGTTTTTGCCGCCTCAAGCAGCAAAAAGAAAAAAAAAAAGCCACGATCTCCTCTACCGCCACTGCTTCAGTCTTTGGCAGCAATTCAGTGGCAGGTCCTTCGCTCCGAGAGCCGGACGTGCCGCCCCTTTCCATTGGCCATCCCCGGGCACTTGCTTGCTGGGCTGGTACTTGGAGCTGGCCCTGCCCATTGGGATTCACAAAATCCTCTAGCAACTGCTGGCTAACCCTGTAGGTACCTAAAATTTTATTGTTTGGTGCTGAGAGGCTTTGAACCAAACTGTAAACCCTGTATACAACGGACTCCACTTCAAGCCAGGGGATGAGGCAGCTCCCCACCCGAGCATCCCTAGTTCCAGCACCTCTGCTACCAGTCTATGTTTCGGTCTCTGGGAGTGTGCATTGCTGCCTCCCTCTAGGTACTTGGATGCCTAAACCCCAGAGAGATGCACAAAATAGGGGAAGATAAGTATCCCTCTGCCTAGCTCACCAGCAGAGCCTGATCCAGCAAATGTGCTCAGAGCTCACCTACTGGATCAGGTCCCTGTGCAGGAGTTCAGACAAGACATCTGTGCAGATAAGGCCCCACCCTTCTGACTTTTAGCCCAGTGCTTAGGGTTCTCCCTTGCAATGTGGGAGGCTTTCAGTTCAAGTTCCCCCTCTGCCCGAGGGTAAGAAGGGATGTGAAGAAGGATCTGCTATTTCTCAGATGAGAACAGCCATACTGGCTCAGACCAAAGGTCCATCTAGCCCAGTATCCTGTCTTCTGACAGTGGCCAATGCCAGGTGCCCCAGAATGAATAGAACAGGTAATCATCAAGTGATCCATCCCCTGTCACTCATTCCCAGCTTCTGGCAAACAGAGCCTAGGGACAACATCCCTGTCCATCCTGGCTAATAGCCATTATCCCCCATGAACTTATTGAGTTATTTTTTAAACCCTGTTATAGTCTTGGCATTCACAACATCCTCTGGCAAAGAGTTCCACAGGCTGACTGTGCGTTGTGTGAAGAAATACTTCCTTTTGTTTGTTTTAAATGTGCTGCCTATTAATTTCATTTGGTCACCCCTAGGTTCTTTATTTACTTTCTCTGCACCAGTTAAGATTTTATAGACTTCTATCTTCTCCTCAAGGAGTGGGAATGACTTGAACAAAAGGTTTTCCTCATCCCAGGTGAGGATAGATTAAAAGCTACAAGGGAGGTGGTCTGCCTCAGAAGAGGCTCCTAACTCCAGGAATTTAGCCCAGTTTCCAGCCTAATGGGGAGATGTGATTTATGCCATAATCCCTGCCCTCCTTGGGAGATGCTTTGAGGCTTAGAGGACAAGTTTGGATATATAGGGGATAACAATATGAACATTGATTTTTTTTCCCCTGCATAGTGCCTAGAAACTCCAATCAGGATCATGGCCACATTGTATTAAGCTCTCTTACAAACATATAGTAAGAGAAAATACCTGCAACTACACTAACACCACCATTCTGTGGTGAATAATAATAATATGTGGCAATATTAATAATAGCAATTAAATTATTACAAATCTTTATTTTTTTCCCAGGGAAAACATACAAAACAAACCCACCTAGTTTTTAACTGCAACTGAAACCTTGACTTCTGAAAAAAATCTATTTTTAGTTGACAAAAACAATTTTTTCAGAGTTTTCGTTTTTAGACAAAATCCTAAATGTTGTAGATGAAAATGTCTAAAACCTATTTTCAATAGAAAAAAAATTAAATGCAATTTGTTACCATGTAACTGTTAAGTCATTGTTTGCTGTATCACGTATATTCATTATTCTGTTATTGACGGTAGCCATTTTGTTGCCAAAGTTGCTGCAGGCTGTTGGAAACAGATAGAAATACACTTTGCTTTTTGTTTCTCATGAAGATTTTTATTTTATTTTATTCATTCTTGCTCCCTCATCTAAACCAAAACTCTTTTTAAACTGAGGGCACCTACTTTAATTTTACATGTTGCAAACTTAAGACTGACCCAATAACAAAGATATTACATATTTGGTTTCATTCATGAGAAGACCCTGTTCATTAATCGCTTGATGGCATTCTTCATCTCAGTGTTTCTTAGCGTGTAGATTATGGGGTTGAGCATTGGGGTGATAACTGTGTAGAGAGCAGATACTGCTTTGTCCAAGGAAAATTTCCGGAAGGGTCGAGCATAGATGAAGATACTGGGCATGAAATGGATGCTCACCACCACAACCTGGGCTCTGCAGGTGGACAGGGCTTTGTGATTCCCTTCTGGGACATGGGTCCTTATCTTGACCAAGATGACTGTGCATGACACAATCAGGATAATGAAGATGATGATGGTGAGCAGCCCACTGTTGGAGACCATCAACAAGTCCACCATGTAGGTGTCTGTGCAAGCCAATTTGATCACTTGAGGGACATCACAGTAGAAATTGTCCAGTGTATTGGGTTCACAGAAAGGCAGTTGGATTGTCAGTGCAATCTGTACAATGGAATGGACAAAGCCACCTAGCCATGCCCCGGCCGCCAGCCCTACACACACACCCCAGTTCATGATTCTGAGGTAGTACAAAGCTTTATGGATAGCCATATACTGATCAAGTGCCATCATCATGAGGAATAAAACCACTGCGCCCCCGGTGAAGTGGAAAAAAAACATCTGTGACATGCAACCACCAAACGTGATTGTCTTTTGCTTGGACGGAAGGTCCCACAGCATCTTGGGCACCGTGACCGAGGACTCACTCAGGTCAATGAAGGCCAAGTTTCCCAGCAGGAAGTACATAGGGATGTGGAGCTGGTGGTCAGTGATCAGGGTGGTGATGATGGTGAAGTTTCCCAGACAGGTCATCATGTAGACTATGAAGAAGACCACAAAGAGGAATCTCTGCAGTGCCAGACTCTGGGTTAGACCCACGAGAAGAAATTCTCTCACTCTACTGGTGAGGTTCTGCTGTTCCATTGACTCATAGACTCATAGACTCTAGGACTGGAAGGGACCTCGAGAGGTCATCAAGTCCAGTCCCCTGCCCTCATGGCAGGACCAAATACTGTCTAGACCATCCCTAATAGACATTTATCTAACCTACTCTTAAATATCTCCAGAGATGGAGATTCCACAACTTCCCTAGGCAATCTATTCCAGTGTTTAACTACCCTGACAGTTAGGAACTTTTTCCTAATGTCCAACCTAAATCTCTCTTGCTGCAGTTTAAGCCCATTGCTTCTTGTTCTACCATTGGAGGCTAAGGTGAACAAGTTTTCTCCCTCCTCCTGATGACACCCTTTTAGATACTTGAAAACTGATATCAGGTCCCCTCTCAGTCTTCTCTTTTCCAAACTAAATAAACCCAATTCCTTCAGCCTTCCTTCATAGGTCATGTTCTCAAGACCTTTAATCATTCTTGTTGCTCTTCTCTGGACCCTCTCCAATTTCTCCACATCTTTCTTGAAATGCGGTGCCCAGAACTGGACACAATACTCCAGTTGAGACCTAACCAGCGCAGAGTAAAGCGGAAGAATGACTTCTCGTATCTTGTTTACAACACACCTGTTAATGCATCCCAGAATCACGTTTGCTTTTTTTGCAACAGTATCACACTGTTCACTCATATTAAGCTTGTGGTCCACTATGACCCCTAGATCTCTTTCTGCCATACTCCTTCCTAGACAGTCTCTTCCCATTCTGTATGTGTGAAACTGATTGTTCCTTCCTAAGTGGAGCACTTTGCATTTATCTTTATTGAACTTCATCCTGTTTACCTCAGACCATTTCTCCAATTTGTCCAGATCATTTTGAATTTTGACCCTGTCCTCCAGAGCAGTTACAATCCCTCCCAGTTTGGTATCGTCCGCAAACTTAATAAGCGTACTTTCTATGCCAACATCTAAATCGTTGATGAAGATATTGAACAGAACCGGTCCCAAAACAGACCCCTGCGGAACCCCACTTGTTATACCTTTCCAGCAGGATTGGGAGCCATTAACAACTACTCTCTGAGTACGGTTATCCAGCCAGTTATGCACCCACCTTATAGTAGCCCCATCTAAATTGTACTTTCCTAGCTTATCTATAAGAATATCATGCGAAACTGTATCAAATGCCTTACTAAAGTCTAGGTATATCACATCCACCGCTTCTCCCTTATCCACAAGGCTCGTTATCCTATCAAAGAACGTTATCAGATTAGTTTGACACGATTTGTTCTTTACAAATCCATGCTGGCTATTCCCTATCACCTTACCACCTTCCAAGTGTTTGCAGATGATTTCTTTGATTACCTGCTCCATTATCTTCCCTGGCACAGAAGTTAAACTAACTGGTCTGTAGTTTCCTGGGTTGTTTTTATTTCCCTTTTTATAGATAGGCACTATATTTGCCCCCTTCCAGTCTTCTGGAATCTCCCCCGTCTCCTGATTTCCCAAAGATAATAGCTAGAGGCTCAGATACCTCCTCTATTAACTCCTTGAGTATTCTAGGATGCATTTCATCAGGCCCTGGTGACTTGCAGGCATCTAACTTTTCTAAGTGCTTTTTTACTTGCTCTTTCCTTATTTTCTCTTCTAAACCTACCCTCTTCCCGTAAGCATTCACTATACTAGACATTCCTTCAGACTTCTCAGTGAAGACCGAAACAAAGAAGTCATTAAGCATCTCTGCCATTTCCAAGTCTCCCGTTACTGTTACCCCCTCCTCATTGAGCAGTGGGCCTACCCTGTCCTTGGTCTTCCTCTTGCTTCTAATGTATTGATAAAAAGTCTTCTTGTTTACCTTTATTCCCATAGCTAGTTTGAGTTCATTTTGTGCCGTTGCTTTTCTAATCTTGCCTCTGCATTCCTGTGTTATTTGCCTATATTCATCCTTCGTGATCTGACCTAGTTTCCATTTTTTATATGCCGCCTTTTTATTTTGTAGGTCACGCAAGATCTCAAGGGTAAGCCAAGGTGGTCTTTTGCCACATTTTCTATCTTTCCTAACCATCGGAATAACTTGCTTCTGGGCCCTTAATAGCGTCCCTTTGAAAAACTGCCAACTTTCCTCAGTTGTTTTTCCCCTCAGTCTTAATTCCCATGGGACCTTGCCTATCAGCTCTCTGAGCTTACCAAAATCCGCCTTCCTGAAATCCATTGTCTCTATTCTGCTGTACTCCTTTCTACCATTCCTTAGAATTGCAAATTCTATGATTTCATGATCACTTTCACCCAAGCTTCCTTCTACTTTTAAATTCTCAACAAGTTCCTCCCTGTTGGTTAAAATCAAGTCTAGAACAGCTTCCCCCCTAGTAGCTTTTTCAATTTTCTGAAATAAAAAGTTGTCTGCAATACAGTCCAGGAACTTATTGGATAGTCTGTGCCCCGCGGTGTTATTTTCCCAACATATATCTGGATAGTTGAAGTCCCCCATCACCACCAAATCTTGGGCTTTGGATGATTTTGTTAGTTGTTTGAAAAAAGCCTCATCCACCTCTTCCGCCTGATTAGGTGGCCTGTAGTAGACTCCCAGCACGACATCACCTGTGTTTTTTACCCCTTTTAGCCTAACCCAGAGACTCTCCACCCTTCCGTCTCCTATGTCCATCTCCACCTCAGTCCAAGTGTGTACATTTTTAATATATAAGGCAACACCTCCTCCCTTTTTCCCCTGTCTATCCTTCCTGAGCAAACTATACCCATCCACACCAACATTCCAGTCGTGTGTATTATCCCACCAAGTTTCAGTAATGCCAATAATGTCATAGTTGTATTTATTTATTAGCACTTCCAGTTCTTCCTGCTTATTACCCATACTTCTTGCATTTGTATAAAGGCATCTAAGATACTGGTTTGATCTTGCCTCCCAGCTTCGCCCTGACCCTCCTTCCTCTCTGCCATTATAGCCCGTGCTCCCTCCTGTTTCCAACCCATCTCCCAGGTCTTGTTCCCCACTTACCTGTGGGCTTTGCTCACCTGTCCCCGTCGAACCTAGTTTAAAGCCCTCCTTACTAGGTTAGCCAGTCTGTGCGCAAATAAGGCCTTTCCCCGCTTCGAAAGGTGAACACCATCTGTTCCTAGCAGTCCTTCCTCAAATAGCATCCCGTGGTCGAGGAAGCCAAAGCCCTCCTGGCGACACCATCTTCGCAGCCAGGCATTCACCTCCACGATGCATCTGTTTCTGCCCGGACCCCTACCTTCAACAGGAAGAATCGAAGAGAATACCACCTGCTCTCCAAACTCCTTAACCCGTACTCCCAGAGCCCTGTAGTCACTCTTGATCTGCTCAGCGTCACACCTTGCAGTATCATTTGTGCCCACATGGATGAGTAGCATGGGATAGTAGTCAGAAGGCCGGATAATTCTCGACAAAGCCTCTGTAACATCTCGGATACGGGCCCCTGGCAGGCAGCATACCTCCCGGGATGAACGGTCAGGGCGACAGATGGGTGTCTCCGTCCCCCTCAGCAGAGAGTCTCCAACCACCACTACCCTACGTTTCTTATCAGTGGTGGCAGCAGACTTCCCAGCCTTAGGGGTACGAGGCTTCACCCCCTTCACTGTTGGGGGTGATTTCTTCTCTCCTGCATCAAGAAGAGCATAATGGTTATCTTGTACCACAACAGGAGGGTTCGCAGCAGCGGTGGAGCACTGCCTGCTGCTAGAAGTAACCAGCTGGCTGTGTCCACCCTGAGCCTTCTCCTCCACTGGTGTGTCAGATACATCCTGAGGCATCTCCTCCTCCACTGGTGTGTCGGTAGTCCTGTCAACTGGGACAGCACCATCAGCTGTCTCCACATGGATACTGTCCAGGAATTGCTCATGGACATAGATGTTCCTCAGCCTGGCCACCTCCTCCTGTAGCTCTCCCACCTGCTGCCTGAGAGATTCCACCAGTAGGCACCTTTCACATTGGATGCCACCCCCAGCCTGGATATCAGTAAGTGGAAATTGCAAATTACAGTCTTTGCAAGCCCACACCAGAATCTGGGTAAAAGCATCCATGCTTTGGTGCTCTGTCTGGCTACAGGCGCAGGTGGAGGAGACAGAAGCAGTGCTGGCACAGGTGTTGCGGGTCCTCCTCACCATTGTAAGCCTCCCTCTGTCAAACTCTCGCAAATTCCCGTCTACAGTTCCCTGTCCGCTCCTCTCTGCTGTAAACAGAAAGGTTTTTGATGTGGCTCAGTTTATGGGTTCAGGGGACCAATGGGTCACAGATGAGACTGACAAGGGACCCGCCCTCCCTTCCTACTCCCCTTCCCAACTCCCTTGCAAAACTCCCTGTTAGCAGCTCCTGTTCGCTAAGCTCCCTGGTCGCTTGTGCGCAGCTTTATAAAGCCCTGGCCTGAGTGAATGCCCCACCCACTGGTTAAGGTTCAGCCAATTACCAGAGGCTTCTAGCTTTCAAACCTTCCTAGTAGCTCCACCTCCAACTGCCAGCTACAGCACACGGTCCTTCAAACAAACAAACCAAACAGACTGACAAACACAAGCTCAGCACACAGCTGATCAACCTTAAAATGTGCCTGCAAAGGGAACACAAGTATTAATTATTATTCACAGGTATATATATTTTAAGGCCAGAAGATCATTTAGTCTGACCTCCTGTATAACACATGCCAGAGGATTCATCCAGATACCATTGCATTGAACCCAATAACTTGTGTTTTGACTAAAGCGTTTTCCAGAAGGGCATCCAGTCTTGATCTGAAGACATCAAAAGTTGGACAATCTACCACTTCCCTTGGTACTTCACACCAAATGGTTAATCACTCTCACTTGTTAAAAATGTGTGCCTTAGTTTGAATTTGAATTTGTCTGGCCTCAGCTTCTGGCCATTGGTTCTTTTTCTGCCTTTCTCCACTAAAGAAGGTAAAAGTATTGTTTTACTGTAATCATCACTTCTCAATCTTCTTTTTCATAAGCTAAACAGATTGAACTCTTTAAGCCTTACACTGCCATGCATTATCTCCATCTCTCTCTTTTCTCTCTCTCTCTCTCTTTTCTGCAACATCTCCAAATTTTAAGTATTTTTTGTTTAAAATATGGATACCAGACCTGGATCCAGTAGTCCGGTATTGGGCTCACTAACCTTGTGCACAGAGGTAAAATCACCTCCTGGATCCTCCTCTAAAGTGTTCCCACATTTTACAAATTGGAAAATTTCAGAATGTGCCTTCCGTGCAAATTTTTGAAACTTCAATTATTTTGTCGCTGTTTAACATGAAAAGAAATATTGGAATATCAGAATTTCCCTCAGCTCTAATTAGCACTGTTCCCATCTTCTGGAGTTTCCCCAGAATTCCAAGATTTATTAAAGATTAACATGAGCAGGACTAGATAGTAATTCAACAACCACAAGTCATACAAATATATCATCCTGTTTCTTTCCACGTAGGGAACAGAAATATTTATTGAACACTACTGCATTCCAGCATCTTATTAATGAATTTATTATGTCCATGTAGTAATGGGCCTATATCATTACTAAGATTTCTTCTGTTCCTAACATACTTTAAAAACATTCTTCTTCTTATCCTTATCCTTGCCAACCATGGATTTTCCCCATATGTCTTTAGCTTCTCTTACCAATTGTATGCACTTGATTGCTATTTATTTTCCCCCTTTTTTCCATTTTGTTACATACTGCTTTTCTTTAAATTCTTTCTAATTTCTGCCTTCACTTTGCTATTGAACCAATATTGTCTTTTAGCAAAATATGTTCTTTTTATTGACTGCAGAATCATGGCTTTTGGACCCTCTAATAAACTCTTCTTTAAGAATTCTCAATTTCCTGTCAAAATTTTTCCTCCAAATCAGTTTTGTCCATAATTTTCCTCAGCTTTGAGAAATTAGTTCTTTTGAAGCACCAAGTATATCTATTACTGGTTGGGACTGTCCTTTTTTTGCCCATAATGGATGTTATCAGGTCATGATTGCTGGTCTGTAGGAAATCACCAACTTCCAGTCCAGTGATTAATGCATCTTTATTTGTCATAATGAGGTCCAATATGGAGTTACCTTGTGTTGGATGCAAAATCTTTGGGTTAGAAAATCATCATCTATAATTTTTTTAAAACTCTAATGGTGTTTACTACTGGCTGCATAAGACCTTCAGTATATGTGTCCCAAACTTAGCTCCTCCATTACAACATATTTATTTCCACACATGGGAGACAGGTATTCAAGGAGAAACTCATCCTAGTCTCTGATTTGATTCAGTGGTCTCTAACAATATCCCCTCCTGAGTGTTGTTAGTTAGAATACTGGCCCATATGTATTCCAGCTGTAGTGGTTCTGAATTATCAATAACTCTAAAACAGGTACTGGTGTCTTTAATGTAGAGTGATAGGCCCATCTCTCCCCCCCACCACACCTCTTTTTATTCACTCTTTCCTTCCTCAGCAAGTGATAACCAATGATTTTAACATCCCAATCAGTTATTAGAAAGGGCAATTGTATCAACTCTCATCTCATCGGTGAGAATTCCCCTTCCCTCTTGCTTGTTACCTAGCATTGGTATATGGCAACTGAAAAAAAAATCTCTTCACACCCTTTAGCACCTGGGTTCAATTTGTTCACAACACACTGAGTTTGAGTTTGTCCCACATTTGCCTCCTTAGCTCCCTTCCCAGCCATTCTTAATTTAATGCCCTCTCAACTTCTCCAACTAGTCTCCAACCGAGATGCTTAGAAAGACTGGCGAGGACTTGCATGGCTGAAGGAGGTAGTGTCACTGGTTGTACTCCAGGGGTATTCAGATAATTTGGGTGGAGATTTTGAAAGGAGCCTAAGGGAATGTCGGTGCTCAGCCACTACTGCGAGTCATCTAGGATAGCAAAACTTGGATATCTAATTCCATTATGCCCTATTGAAACCCCCAGCCAAAGCCCGCACCAGATCTGCTTAGGCCTGGTTGTAATTGCAGTGTAATTACATTGTAATGTGGAGATAGGCTTATTTGCTGAAAATTGGTCCTCAAGTAATTTTCTAGTAGAGACTCCAGTGTTTAATTCTAGGCATCCCTATTTGGAAATTTCATGTTCATGAAGACTGCCATGTTAGAAAGTAGGGAAGAAAGAAAAACAGACTATTTATCACCATAAAAGTTCAATGCCAGACAGAGAGATTCCTAAATAAATTTTATAGTGAAAAAGAATTTCTCTGTTCCCATTGAAAGTTATATAGGTTTAATTAAACCCATAGAGCAAAGAGCAGCTTAGATAACAACTAGTCAGGAACGTTTGTTTCAGTTCAGAGTCATAATCTAAGCCTGACTTGTAAGGTCTATGAAGATTTTGTTTTAATGAATTCAGTTCTTCTATCATATGAGGTAGGTCATCCATTAACAAGGAGTTAAATGCATGGAAACATAGAGATTCAAATAGAAATTCATGGACAGGAATGGATGAGAAAGCAAGCAAGCAAGAAGCCCTTTCTGATATACTCACAATGGTGATATCAGCAGAACATGGCTCGGTCCACTTTGACCTACAGCAGAGGGATGAGTCGCCCGTGTTGGCTGGAAAACTGGGTTCAGTAGTGAGTAGTTACATTATGGCCCCAGACAATCATGGCAATATTCACTCCCTTGACTTGTCCCCTCCTTCCAATTCCAGCCCTGTGAGTCCTTGTTCTCCTTACCTACCCTTTCACTAGCCCCAGTCCATACACATGCAGTTACGGGCTAGCCTAGGTGCTGAATGTAAGGCTCTGCGTCATTCATACCCACATCTCCCCAGCTCAGAGTAATCTAAACCTTCCCTTTGGCATCTCCACTCGGACCTTCTCCTTAGTCTTAACCTTAGCCTGCATCTACCCTTGCGGCTATTCGTAGAGCACAGGCATTGCACATATCGCTACTGGCTGCAGTGAATGGCACATGTCACTGGGGTATGAAGCCACATGCCACAGGGAAAGGTTCTGGCAGCAGGGAGGCAGTGGCATTCTAGACTGATAAAAACAGCAGTGCAGACATGGGATGCACTGGCTGGACGTATAGAGAGCTTTGCAGGGTACGTACTCTAGGGTTTAGGCAGGTAGGGTACTCTATTCACCTAAGCCATGCCGTACAATCTACCCTGCTGACTCTACCCATGCTAGCTGAGCTTGGAGTGTCCTTCCTCTACACGCCACTGTAAATGTAGACATACAGTCCGAGAACCATCCCACTCCATGGGTCTGCAGCTCTTGCCAAGACCTAGGAAGCCACCACCCATTCAACCCGTCCTACTAGAAGCAATTGTTAAATTCAAACATGTGAAGGGGTACAAAGAGAGTGGCTGGGATTTTCACAGGGGTCTAATTGACATAGGTGTCCAACGCCCATTGACTTTCAAATAGGTTAGGCATCTAATTCCCTTAGGCTTCTTTCAAAATTCCAGCTAATATTTGTTTCCTTTAGAAAAGGAAACTGTCTATCAGTGCTAAGGACTTTCCCCCCTAATCAGAGCTCTTTTTCCTTACCACCGGATTCTCTGTGCATATCCCCCCAACCATATCCAACCAACAGAGGATTCTTTGAACGTCTCAGAGCTGTGTGTGGTTCCCCATAACAGGCAAAGGAAGTAGGTCAGATACAAAGAGGAGGCTTCCCTAGAAATCATCCCCTTTTATCATTCTTACCCTCCCATTGACACCAGAACTGGAATCAAAACTGTTCGGAAATCCACCTGAGGAATATTCAGTGTGATCAAGAAAGCTGCTGCTTTGGAGGGCTGAGGATTAATTATCTGGAGATTTTGTCTCAAGGAAAATCATTAAAATGTCAGTGGAATATTCACTACTATTGTTTATTTACAGACAGACAAACACAGTGGACTTCGAGTGTCCTCACATTTGACCCTTTGACCCATAGGATGTTGAAGACACCACAGAGGAACACTGGACCTCACTGTTGCGGGACCCCATGTATTATGCATGCGCTGTGTATGCTGGCAAGTAGGAAGCTTCATAGTCAGTTCCAAAGGGGGAATTAGAGAGACAATGCTCCCCAGTCAAAGTGTCAATGCAGAGGACTAAGAGTCAAGACTCCAGCAATATATTGCAATTTTTTTCTTGTGGTTAGAGCAGTGGCGGCTGATGCCGAGCACTGTTTTTCTGGCTCTCTCATACCCTCCTGGTATCACCTTGAGCAAACTCTTTCAGCACATTGTCCCTCAATTTTTCCATCTGTAAAAAGAGGCAATGCTATTTCCCTGCTTTCTAGTATTAATGATGAGTTCATGGACTGCAGGATCTATCTATCTATCTATCTATCTATCTATCTATCTATCTATCTATCTATCTATCTATCTATCTATCTATCTATCTAAACAGTTTCTCCCCTCATTCATCATCACCAAGAAAAAAATAATCTTTAGGCCCAAGTAGACCTGTCCCCTTCTCATTCTTCTCTCAGTGACCCCTGTGCAGCCCTCTTCCTTTCAAACCCTTCTCTCAGTGACCCCTATGCAGCCCCTTTCCCTTCACACCCTGCCACCAGTGATCCCGTCCAGTCTTTTAAGCTTCCAGTCTTTGGAATGGACCAGGCATGGCTGCTGTCTTTGGGCCACTGGGGACATTTTGGGGGTGTAGATATCATATCCCCTCCTGAAAGGTTTAACCACCTGATCCACTGCCCTGTCCCGAGGTCCTGTGGTGATCCCTGGTCCCCCACATTGCTTCAGCCCAAACTATTGCCGAATCTCCCCCAAAAGGGTGGCCTTGCCTTTTACTTCATCGGTCACCTGATAATGTCCTGTAGAGCACTGTGAACAGCCCAGTAGTAGCTATTGCTCTTTCTTTAACAGCAGGAAACATACACCCATCTATGCTGTGATGGGTTGGATCACAGAAACCCCCTTGGGAACTGCCAACTCATGTACCAATACTACTTCTGCCCCTGCTTTCCCTGCCAGATCGGGACCCCAGCACCTTGTCTTGCTGAGGCAGACATGCCCATCTGCTCCGATAAAGACCCAGGGTCCAAATTACTTGTCCCAAAGCTGCAGGTTTATCTGAAAGCAGCTTACAGAAGTGTTCTTGCCTTTAACATTCAGATGCCCAACTCCCAACAGGTTCTAACCCAAATAAATCTGTTTTATCCTGTATACAGCTTATGCAGGATAAACTCATAAATTGTTTGCCCTCTATAACACTGATGGAGAGATATGCAAAGCTGTTTGCCCCCTCCCTCCAGTATTAATAAATACTCTGAGTTAATTAATAAGTAAAAAGTTATTTTATTAAACACAGAAAGGAGGGTTTAAGTGGTTCCAAGTAATAATAGACTAAACAAAGTGAATTACCAAGTAAAATAAAATAAAACATGCAAATATATGCCTAATACTGCAATACAACTGAGTACAGATAAAATCTCACCCTCAAAGCTGTTTCAATAAGTCTCTTTCACAGACTGGATGCCTTCCTAATCTGGGCACAATCCTTTCCATTGGTACAGCCCTTTTTCCATCTCAGGTGGTAGCTAGGGGATTCCTCATGATGGCTCCTTCTTTGTTCTGTTCCACCCTTTATGTATCTTTTGCATAAGGCGTGAATCCTTTGTCCCTCTCGGTTGTCCCCTCATGCCCTTCTCAATGGAAAACACCAGGTTAAAGATGGATTCCAGTTCAGGTGACATGATCACATGTCACTGTAAGACTTCATTGCCCACTTGCCAGCACACACGTATACAGGGAGACTTACTGGTAAAAAACAGCCATCTGGTTAATGGGAGTCATCAAGATTCTAAACTACCATTAATGGCCCACACTTTGCACAATTACAATAGGCCCTGAGAGTTATATTTCATATTTCTAGTTTCAAATATAAGAGTGATACATTTATACAAATAGGATGACCACAATCAGTAGATTATAAGCTTTTCAATGATACCTTACAAGAGACCTTTTGCATGAAGCATATTCCAGTTACATTAGCATATTTCCATAAAATCATATAGAGTGCAACATCACATATTCCAATACAATAAACGCCACACACATTTACCTGCCTCAGTTTCCTCACCTGTCACAATCATTCTTTTGGCCTGGGTTAAGGGTCTCTGGGGCTATCCTTGATTTTGATGCAACTGTGCATGGCTACACTTCTGAAACAAGGAGACTTCACCCTTGCAGCTCTTGGTCTCTGACCTTGGTTGGACAGTCCATTGTCCTTCTGTAGCCTGCCACAAGAGTAAAGCAAGGGCCCACAGGCCTCAAGCCTATTGGACAATTAGCTTAGCAGAACTAAGGCCTAGGTATAAAAGGATGATGCATGTAGATGCTAGGTAGGTTGTATTTAACTGATAGTTTGACCTTAAGTTATAATATCATAGTAAAGAAGAGGGGAACCTGATGGGAAAAAGCAAAGCAAAGAACTTGGAGCCTCATGGACTTTAAGGTCAGAAGGGACTATCATGTATCCTTCTGGCATTTTAGGGGACATTTAAAAGGATGTTGAACTTAACCAAAATTTACATGTACTAGTTGCAGATGTACCGTGGCCACTAATTGACATAAACGCTAATGATTATAACGTAAGTAACTGACTGACCTACTGAAGATAAGAACTCCAATATTGTTGAGAGATGGAAGTGAGTTGAAGCTGGAAAAGAAGAACCCGTCATTAAGATGTGTAAAGGATGGTGGGCATCAGCCTAACACCTTATCAAAGGTCAGACCCAGCCCGAATGCAGGGTGGTAAGTGGAATGTGTTGGCCTGATGACCCCTCAGATGGCTTCACCTGTTCTGGGGCTTAAAGAGTGCTGTGAGTATAGAAGTGCTAGCCATTTTGTACTGGCTCTACTGCCTTTGCTATGTTACACTGTCTGTGATCTTGGTGGTTTTGCTAATAAATGTTATACTTGTGGGAGAACAGGATGTGACTTGTTTCTCGGGCTCTCCTCAAGAGCCTCATTCTATTGATTATTCTATTGCGGTGTCTTATTTGGAGGAAGAACCTATCAAACCACTGTGTAGTGTATCAAAATAAATATCTCCCTCTATCAGTCGGGGAACACCTTTCATGCCTAAAACTTCCCATGTGTCTCCTTCAGTGTGAGTCTTTTTAGACTTTCCTGTTTTGCCCCCTTTATCTCTGTGTCCTGTTATTAGTAACTTCCCATCTCCAAACCCTCAGCCCCAGAGAGGCCATGGAACCAATATGCTTTCCCTTGAGTAGACTGTCACTGGCTTCTAACAACACATCATTGTCCATGGTCTTGCAGACACTTGACACACCACTGTCAGCCCATGCTGGACTTTCCTTTTCCATGGAGGAATTCAGAAACATGGCAGTTTTAATAGCAACAATTTCAAAACATCAACCATCATTCTTAAGTTGTAAACACAGATCCCCCCCACACCATCCCACAATGCTGCTTTCACAGTTCAACCTCAGTGACCCCTCAGCAGTTTTGCACAGGTGTCACTGGCAATGGTGAGAATTTAGCTCATAATGTTGCTGACGATAGCCCAGCCAGCAATAACACCCATGCTCCCTGGTGGAAGACACTCACTGAACCGCAATATGTTAGCCAAGCTTAGGACATAGTCACTGCAACAATGCTGATTTACACCTGCTGTGGATCTTTCCCATTCACTTCCACAGAGCTCCTCAAATTAACACCAGCCGAGTATTTTCCATATTAACTTCAATGGGGCAAAGTTCTTTTACTCCAGCTGGGGATCGGGCCCCAATGACTACAATGACTACAATGGAAATACATCACTTCCTGGGGAATTGGCTCATTGATTCCAATGGAGCAAGGCCACTTTATACCAACTCTTTCCCATTAATGTTAGTGGAGCTGCACTGATTTGCACCAACGTGTCCCACTGACTCATGCCCTGGGTCTATAATTCATTCATTACCATGCTGTTTTCATGAGGGTTCAGTATCTGATCTCTTTGGATGCAGGGCTGACAATCCTCCAGGACTGGCCTGGAGTCTTCAGGAATTAAAGATTAATCTTTAATTAAGGATTATACCATGTGATTATATGTCCCAGAATACATCCAACCAAAACTGGCAAACTTGGATAGCACACCCAGCTATGCCATTTGACAGAGATGAGGCATAGCAACTTCCCCTCTTGTTTCACATCTGTATAAAACAGGACACAGTTTCAGCCTGGATTATCTAATCCAACAGAGGAAGTTACGGAGGGGAAACGAATGTAAAACCATTAGTCTATACAGTTATGGAAACGGATACCATAAAAAAACTCTTGGTGAAGATCAATATATCCGATTTGGCGTACCTGCAACTGAAACTTTCTGTCAAACCCCATGTCCAAAACCCAGATTTCTGGAGACCATTAACGAGGAAAGAAAGACTATGCACAAGGAGCCACGGAAGCTCCCCAAAAGTTGGGGGGGCATGGCCCTTTGCCCAGTCCCCCCTTCCAGTGCCTCTGCTATGCATAAAGCCCATCGCTAAAGTCCAGTGCTGGTTATTGACTCAGCAAGGACCCCTTGATAACACAGTTGCAGTGAGTAGCTGGATGTGTGGTAGCTTGTTTTCGGAAAAGGACAGATCTCGTCACATTAGTGGCTTGGAGGAATAAACTATGTGGAATCCTGCCAGTGACTGGGATGCGGGCGATTGTGCCCAGTGGTTAGAGCAGGCCTCAGGCCTAGTGGTTACAGCTGGAGTCAGTAGTCAGGAATCAGAGCCAAGGCTCAGAGCCAAAGTCAGAAGTCAAGAATCGCAGGCACAGCTCAGGACCACGTAAACTGGAGTGTGGGAAGGCAGGACCCAAGGCAGGACTAGGGCTGAAACAGCTGGGAACAAGAAAGCACAGGTACTCTCCCAGCCACTGGTGAACACTTTGAGCAGCTGTGGAACTGCTGCGGCTGCTGGGCTTAAAAGCCAGTCTGATCACTCTTGACACCAAATAGGTGGTGCCTCTGATTAGGCACCCCTCTTGTGCTCATTGGGTTGCCTGGAGACTAGCTTTGTAGCAGACCCTGCTTCCCAACAATCCTTCCAATAAAAAAAAGGGAAGCCAGACCTATCACAGGGTCATCCACATTTTCTAATGTATAATATTTTTTAGAATTTGAACAAAATAAACCCATAGAAAATTATCACAGCTTGACCCAACACAATGGGTCCTATAAAGGGAACAAACACAGATGCCTACTGAGAGTTGTTAACACTGTATGACAAGTTCATGTACCATGTTAATAACAAAATTGAAAAAATAATTTGGGAAATCATAATTTTTAAAAATTATGTCTTTATTTTCCTCCCTGAGAAGACCATTCTGCTCATCAGTCTCCTGATAGCCTTCTTCATCTCGGCATTCCGCAGCATGTAGATCATTGGGTTCAGCATCGGGTGCGATTATAGTGTAAAGGACTGAGACCACCTTGTCGATAGGGAATTTCCAGAAGGGCCAGGCATAGATGAAGATGCAGGGCACAAATATTAAACACACTACCATGATCTGGGTTCTGCAGGTGCACAGAGCCTTGCGCTTCCCTTCCGTAAGGTGTGTCCTGATCTTGACTAAGATGATGGTGTATGAAATGAGCAGGAGAATGAAGATAAGTATGACAATCACTCCATTGTGGGAGACCATCAGCAGCTCAAACAGGCAGGTGTCAGTGCAGGCCAGTTTCACGATTTGTGGGACATCGCAGTAGCAATTGCCCAGGATGTTCGGCCCACAGAATGGTAGCTGGAGGACCATTCCAATTTGAATAGCAGAGTGAGCCAATTCACCCAGCCATGTGCCTGCCACTAGCCCCATGCACACACCCCAGTTCATCATAGTCAAATATTGCCATGGTTTATGGATAGCCACGTACCTATCAGCGGCCAGCACTGCAAGTAAAAATACCATAGCACCGGCAATGAAGTGGAAGAACATCTGGAGGATGCATTCATTGAAGGAGATGGTTTTGCGCTGGGAGAGGAGACCCAAGAGCATCTTTGGCATACTGACTGTAGAGTCACTAATATCTATGAAAGCCAGGTTGGCCAGCAGGAAGTACATAGGGGTGTGGAGCTGGCGGTCGGTTATCACGGTGATGATGATGGTGAAGTTTCCGAGCCAGGTTGTCAGGTAGACTATGGAGAAGACAATGAAGAGGAATCGCTGCAGCTCAGGACTTTGGGTGAGGCCCACGAGGACAAAATCTGTTACTGTGGTGGTGATATTCTCCTGCTCCATTTGGTGTCCTTAAAATATACCTGGAAACTGAATGACAATAATAATTAATAAAAGTTTCTTGTAATTTTTCCACCTTTAAATTACTGATATTGACTCCTTCTTAACTGTACCCTAAGAAAGACATTGGGTTTCAATGGGCTTCAGCAGACCCTAAGAGCCAGAGATTTCTCTACTCACACACCCCGAACTCTCCCATCCCACCTGCAGTAGTCAATTAGTTACATACTGTGTAGTCAATGTAGTCCAGCCAACCCTGTAAATTTGATCTAATTTGATCTAATTTCAACTCCTGGGGAAAGTACTGACTGGGGATCTGCATTGGTAGCTTGGGGGTGAAGAGGCATGATTTGCTCACCCACGATTAAAATTTTGGAAAATCTCTAGAGCTGCTTGAAAAAGATGTTATTTCCAGCAACATCTTTCAAGGGAAAAAAACTGATATTTTTTATTCAAATTTTTTTCACAGGGATTTTTTTTTAGATGAAACAAAATGATAATGTTCATTTCATTGCTTTTCCTGCCCAATTTTTATTTTGATTCCATTCATACTGAACTTTTCATTTTGATTTAGCTTTTGAAAAAAAAAACATTCTAGATTTCTTTTTTTGGTTTTCTGTTTTCCATATCCTCCCAGGCATTTTCTCTCCCATTTTTAATTTGCTATTTGGAAAAATGGGAACAGGAGAAGGAAGGGGAGAAAAAAAAGTGTGAGTAGGTGAGAAAAATGGCTTTTTTGCCCACTTGAAAATATAAAAATTAAAAATGTATTTACGTGTCTGTTTCTGTAAAAGAATATCTGCTGGCTTTAAAGGAGAGTGGGATGCTGCTGTGAGCAATGGGGAAGAATGGCTTTGTGAGTAAGCCTTTGGGAGTGAGGTCCAATATCTGTCCTGCCACAGACAATCTTTGTGCCCATGGATAACTCACATCCCTGACTTGTCTGGGATTTTCCAAGGAGAATAAAGGAGTTATGTGACCAATTCCCCTTGATCTTCCCAAAAAGCAGTGGATTTCTAACCACTGTAGTGTCTTTTGAAAATCACAGCCGCTGTGCCTCAGTTTCCCTTTCTAAAATAAGTGTAATTCTTCATCTCCCCAGCTTGGCAAGAGGGCTGTGAGGGTCAATACTCTGTGATGCACTCAGGAACAATGAGGAAGTAGTGGATAACTCTGGGGAAAGGCAGTGAAATTGGCAGAGGGGCATTGCCCACCACCGTCCTGCAGACCTTAGAGACTCCCTGTTGGTGCAGCTTTTAAGGTGTGGAGGTTTAAGGGGTATATGTCCAAGGACTGAACTGAAGACATTTTGATGGAAAAGCCTGAGTGTCTACTGGCTGAACTAACTGACCACCACTGCTGTAGGAGACCCATAAATCTCTGTCCTTGCTGAAGCCAATCGAAGGGACAAAGACGCACAATGTCCCTGTCAGACATTTGAACATTTCGGGCACTTTAGGCTGGGAGTTTCCATGGAGACGAAGGGAGTTAGATGCCCAGCTTCCACTGAAATTCTGATAGCTTTGAAATCCCAGACTAAAACTACAAAAATGTCAGCTTTTCTAAAAGCAAGAAACCCACTGTGAGAATCTCACTCTGGTTTATCTGCATATCTGGACACTTTCCTGGGCTCTTTCTCAGTTTCATTCACACTTCCACCCTGCCCCTGTGACATCTCTCTCCAATCTGAAACTCTTAAAGCCCTGCCATTGGAGAAACCTGCTCTGAGGGAGCCAGGCATAGGAAGACCTCAGCATCTGTGATCTGTTCTTCCTCCTAACACACTTAGACTTCTCTGGAAACCCCACGTAACATCCGTAGAGCCCTTTAGAGAAGTATTCACTTGTGAGTGCTTAATACTATCCCCCCAACCAGGTCGTTCTTTCTTTATCAGTGGGGTCTCTGAGCAACTGCCCTCCTCATAATAACAATACTTCCCCCTACTATCACATTGCACGTTGTTTGATTCAAGAGTCCATACCTTGCACGACCTGCCATATCTGTGACCTCAGAGCTGGCTGCCTTCAAAGGATGGCCTGGGGCAGTCAAACCTCATAGCTGATCATTGCGGTCTTGGCCAGCAGAGGAAGAAGATCCAGTTCCAAGGAGGAGACAGCCCCAGAAATCTTCCCCTTATGTGCTTATTGACCCCCACTAAGGCTGGTGCTAGAAGCAGAGTTGCTGAAATTCCCTTGGGTTTTAATAGGCACAATCAAGGAATTTGCTGATTTGGAGATTCTTCCACAAGAGGAGTCTTTAATAACTCCACGGCACATTTCAGTCTCTATGTGTGTTGAGATGAGCCATGTCAATGTTAGAGCCTTTGCAAATTCCCTCTGGTGCTGAGATGGCACAAGATGGCTGTTTGGGACACAGTGGAATAATTAGACCTTTGACTGATCTCCAAAGCAGAGGAAATCCTATGGCTGGTAGGTTTTGTTCCCAGCACTGAGATGGAGAAAGACAAGCAAGGAGTTAGAGCAGGGAAGAAAAAATACAGGGCTTCTTGGTCCCCATGCAAATTCTACATAGGAAGCGGTCTTCAGGATTAGAGCAGGGGGTAACTGTATTTCAGAGTCCCTCAGGGCTCATTTGACAGACATCGTCCAAGAGCTGTACCAAAGGACTGATAATATTTTGGAGACTTAAGATTAAAAGATCAAAGTCCAAAGTTGGTCAGCTTTCGGACTCAGCAACCAATATACAATTAGAGACCTGAAACATCAGTACTGAGGCTCAGGCTCAGCAGGCACTTGGGGAATTAAAATGTCAATAGGATCTGAACACCTCAATTAGAACATCCTTCTTCCTACTGTTATCAAGCACTTTAGCAACAACAGGGATGGGATCCTTTTTAGTGCTTAGAATAGAATAGAATAGAATAGAATAGAGATCTAACCTGTAGGGGTAGGGAGCTCCCTCATAAGCTTCACCCAGTGTTCAGAGCGTTCACCAAATAAACCTGTATTCATCCCCCTCCCCAGTCCCCCCCGACAATGATAAAGGAACTGAATGTGGGACTAAGAACATAAGAGTGGTCACACTGGGTCATACCAAAGGTCCATCTAGCCCAGTATCCTGTTTTCCAGCAGCAGCCAATCCGAGGTGCCCCAGAGGGAATGAATAGAACAGGTAATTATCAAGTGATCTGTCACCCACTCCCAGTTTCTGGCAAACAGAGCCTAGGGACACCATCCCTGTCCATTCTGGCTAATAGCCATTGATGAACCTATCATCCATGAACTTATCTAGTCCTTTTCTGAACCCTGTTACAGTCTTGGCCTTCATAACATCCTCTGGCAAGGAGTTCCACATGTTGACTGTGCGTTGTGTGAAGAAATACTTCCTTTTGTTTGTTTTAAACCTGCTGCCTATTAATTTCATTGGATGACCTAGTTCTTGTATTATGAGAAGGAGTAAATAACACTTCCTTATTTACTCATGTTCTTATTCTGTATGTTATCCCGTTACAGGAAAACACTCCTGACACTGGGCTTTGGGATTAAGTGGGTGGAGTTCTTCTCAGTCTCTCCTCTAGAAGCTGTTCAACTCTTTTTATATAAATAATTTAACAGCCAATAGAGCAGTACCTTGAGTTTGGGTCTCCCACATCTCAGGTGACCACATGACTGACCATACAGTAGAGCAATACTTACTGTCACCCAGGCCAGAGGGTATATATTGCAATGCATAGTGGCAATTCACAGTCATTCACGATGACTCTGGAGAGTCATTAGGTCAGGGAAAGAAAGTGAGGCATCCTTACAACACCCTGCCCATCTTAAACACTGGGCATCCTGTTACCCTTCAGTCTCTCCCCTCAGAAACCCCTCTACAAGCATTTCCCTTTCACACTCGGCCTTCAGTGCTCCTCTGCAACCCTGTACCTTTCGCATCCTGCCCTTGCTGACCACTGTGCATCCCCCATCCCGCCCCCTTCACTCTCTGTCACCGCTGTTGAATACCATTCCTTTAATTTTTTATATTTCTGTTGACTTCATTCATTATAGACAGGTGTAACTCATCTAAAATACATTGACAGTGGGTTTTTTTTCAAGTTATTGCTATCAGACCTGGTTTACAGCTTTTCTCTCAGAGCTGTGTTAGTTCAGGAGGTCTTACAGGTCTATAGATAGTTATCACTCATTTTTGAATCTGAAAATCTAATTCTGATATTCAGGGAGTGTAGAACTGTTCAGGAAGAAGTGTCCAGTTTCCCCTAATATTTTTCAGTGTAGAACAGCCTCATTAGTACTTAAATTTTGAAAATACAGAACTCATTGGGAAAGAAAAAAGAATCACAATTTCTTTTAAAATTTACAAAAAATATTTTTATTTTGAAAGTTTTTAAAGAACTATGTTTTTCTCTTCTAGTAAAATGTCCATAAATGTTTCCATTTTATCTAAATGTTTTTCTTTCTTTCTTTTTTTCATGGAGAAAAAAGAGTAAATGTGAAAAAAAATTGAAATATATTTAGGAAAGTGATTTGCTCTTTTATTTTTCTTTATATTAGATATCTGCAAAAAGTGCCAAAGGATTTTTTTTAAATGTTATTTATCTATTATGAAAAAAGAAGCCCATTTAAAAAAAAGAACAAAACAACAGAAACAAAACCATCTTTGCATTCTCTCTTTATAATTGTATTTTTTATCGGGATTAGTGGAAAAGGTAACCAAAGACAAATATAGTTTAACCTGTGACATTAGAGATAGAAATGTCCTGTAAGAAAATTAAAACCAATTCCTTGTGAAGGAAGCCATGTAGTAGGACACATCTATTTCTACCAGTTCTGGCCCATTTACTCTCCTGGAGCCACGTCTGATTTACACTATCTGGAGGTGTCACACTGTCTGGAGTGGCTCATGACTGTAAGTGCCTACGCTGAGGGCAGACTGTCCAAAACAGGGCAGATTCCCCAAACTGTTGGGATGCTCTATAATTAGATTTTACCAAGGCTGTAACAACAGTGAACTCTAGGTATGAAGTTTAAGAAATGTATCCAAATGAACTGAGTGAGACAAGAGAGATGAGGCAATATCTGTTATTGGACCAGCTTCCATTGGTAAAAGAGACTAGTTTTTTAACTCAGCAACGTGTCTCTCTTTCACCAACAAAAGTTGGTCCAATAAAAATATGACCTGACTGACCTTGTCTTGTCCATAACCTGGGACCGACAGGGCTACAACACCACTGCATGCATCCAGATGAAGGCAAAAGTTTCATTTTAGTTTGAAATTTTTCTCATGCAACATCACAAATTTTCATCAAAAATGACATTTTCCCATCAAATCTTTTGATGTCAGCAAAGCGCCTTTTTTTGTACCATGACATTTCTTTCAACAGAAGAAAAAATTGATTCAAAATTAAAGAAAAAAAATCATTTGGCTTGAAATTTTCTGATGACAAATTAAATAAATAAACGAGTAAAAAATACTCATGTTTATTGCCAAAGGGTAAGGGGAGATGGATTTCATTTCTGCCCTGCCGTGGCCATCCTCTGTGACCATGGAAAACTCACCCCACCACCCAGTCTGGGATTTTCAAGAGAGAGGAAGCTAGGTGCCCAATTCCCATAGAACTTAGCTGGGAGTTTGATGTTTGAGCACCCTCTCCACACACACACACACACATGGATCATTTGAATATTCCCACCTCTGTGCCTGTGTGTGAAGTAAGCTGATTTTAAACAGTTATGGATCTTAAGGCTCAATTCCCAATAGGACTCTGGCTTTTAGACCCTTAAAAATCTCTCTGATTCACCAAGACTGAATTTGGTGCATAGGTTCCCTATCTGATGGGGAGAGGTAGGTACCTATAAATGGAATTCATAGAAGCCAGCAGGATGAACTCTCCCCGCCTACTCTTGTGATAGGATGTCCCTCAGAGAGGGATGTGTGCTACATATGTTACTGCCAGAAATAGCTTGTAGCTCTTCTCTTAGGGCTGGGTTGGTTAGGAGGTCATACAGGAGTATAAATAGATATAACTCATTTTTGGATCTGAAAATCCAATTTTGGTACACATAG
The DNA here is from genome assembly GCF_007399415.2 of Gopherus evgoodei. Taxonomy (NCBI): domain Eukaryota; kingdom Metazoa; phylum Chordata; order Testudines; family Testudinidae; genus Gopherus; species Gopherus evgoodei. The sequence continues at coordinate 1,483,742 of NW_022060066.1, read as the reverse complement.
AGGATAGGTCTTTTCAGAAAGCAGTGCCCATTTTTAACTGAATATTTTTCACTGAGGAGCAGTCTCTTTAGTACATTGAAAATATATAACTTGTTGTGAAAGGAAAATATCACAATATTTTTTTGAAAAGTTACAAAAATATTTTTATTTTGAATTTTTTGAAAAAGAACTGTTTTTTCCTCTTATTGTAAAATTTCATGATTTTCCTTTATCTACATTTCCATTTCTTTCTTTCTTTCTTTCTTTCTTTCTTTCTTTCTTTCTTTCTTTCTTTCTTAGCAAAAAAGGAGGAAATGTAGAAAATAAAAAATGAAATCTAGCTAGGAAAGAAACTTTTCTTTTTTCTTGAAAATAAAAAATCTGGAAAATGTAAGAAACTATTTTTAAATGTTATTTACATATTGTCAGTGAAAAGGACATACTAAAAATATTCCAAGAAAAAAATGTTTCCCTTCCCTATTTATAACTACACTTTTAGATTGGAATTAGCAGAAAAAGCTAACAAAGATGAGGTAAGTTTAATCTGTGAATTTAAGAGGCAGAAATGGAAATATTATGTAACAAAAATATAAACTAATTCCTTGTGATGATAAGATCTCAGCAGTATTCAACCACTCTACTATGAAGTCATATGGGAAATGCAGATAAGTGGTCTATATGTATAAGAGGGAAAAGAATGAACCATAAAGCACAAGAAAATCTGTATTCCGCTATTGGAACTATCTATAGCGATTTCTTCACCACAATCAATACATTAGTTATAATACATAGTTTATTGAACAGATCTTTTCTTGGAGATGATATTGATTTTCATGGATTCCTCATTACTTGAAATCATTCTTAGAAGAATTTCAGCCAGCAATTCTCAGTATCAAAGCCCCATCTGATGGAAGCCGGTTAGGGAAATGCCCCCATTTCCTCCAGCTGGGAATCTATCCCATTTACCTGCATGGAGCTACATCTTATTCACACCAACTGCTTTTTAACTAATATGGAGGTTCTGGCTCTCAGTCCATTATACATTTGTGACAACAAATTCTCATGAGTGTGCACTCTTTGATCTCTTTTGACCTAAGACTCATTTTAAAGCCTCATACATCTGCTCTCTGATACATCACAGAGATCAGAATTTTTAACATAAATGTACATTGTAAGACAAATTATGTCTCTATTCCCCTCCATGAGAACAGGATTCTGCGCATCAGTTTCCTGATGGCCTTCTTCGCCTCGGTGTTTTTCAGTGTGTAAATCATTGGGTTCAGCACTGGGGCAATTACAGTGTAAATGACTGAGATCACCTTGTCCAGGGTCAACTGTCTGAAGGGCTGAGTGTAGATGAAGAATCTGGGTATGACTTGTAATCACAACATGATAATCTGGGTCCCACAGGTGGACAGAGCTTTGCACTTCCACTCTGTGACATTTGTCCTGATCTTGACTAAGATGACAGAGTAGGAAATAGGCAGAATGATGACTAGTATTAGGATCACTACCCCATTACTGAAAATCATCTACAGTTTGACCAGATCACTGTCAAGGCAGGTCAGTTTGATGACCTCTGGGACATCACAACAGAAACTGTCAACGAAAGAGTGGTCCACAGAGTGAGCAAATCCACCCAGCCATGCCAGCGCCACTAACCCCACATGCACACCTCAGTTCATGATAGTTGAGTACCACAGTGGTTTATAAATGGCCATATATCAATCAAGTGCAATGCTCAAAAGTATAATGACATTGCACTTTCAATGAAGTGGAAGAAGAAAATCTGGAGGATGCACTTATTGAAGGAGATGGTTTTATGCTGGGTGAGGAGACCTGAGAGCAATGTTGGAGTATTTACTGATGACTCACTGAAATCTAAGAAAGCCAGGTTGGCCAGCAGGAAGTACATGGTGATGGTCAGTGATGATGGTGGTGATGATGGGGAAGTTTCCCAGCCAGGCTGTCCGGTAGACTATGAAGAAGATGATGAAGAGGAATGGCTGCATCTTAGGACTTTGGTGAGGCCAAAGAGGACAAATTCTGTCATAAGGGTAGTGGGGTTCTTCGTCTCCATTTATGAACCTCAAAATGCACCTGCAGAGGGAAGAGTATTGATAATTGTTATGATGTAATCCCAGTGAATTACTGATATTAAATGAACATTAACTCCATCTTTACAAAAATATGTTTGTCAATTCCCTTGTTTGCTAAATTTCACGCTTTGTTCTCAGCCCTAATGGTGCGTAACTCTGCTCCAGCAAAATTTACGAGCTCCACTAGTAGTCATCTCTAACCCTGGGGTCCTTGGGAGTGAAAAGGAGCAACCTACTCACCCAGACAAGCCCTCTGCTAACGACTGTCTCTATTCACCTCCAAATGATGGCGGATGGGTAGGGGAAATCCAAGCTCACAGCTGATCAATCTTCTCCCAACAGTATGGGGAAGGGGGCCTGGTTCCAAAGAGGAGACACCCCTAGAAATCTTACCCTTATACCATATCAGCCCCACTCGCTAAGACTGATGCTAACATCAAAGGATCTCTGAAATTCCCTTGAGTTTAACAAAGAAGTTGCTATTTCAGAGCTTGGGGATCCCATCAAAGGAAGCATGTTGTGTCCCTCCCCTTACCCCTGTCTGCCCCACCTCCCAGGAGGTGCGGTTGGGATCGGGACCACTGATTCACTGTGTGACCATGGCAAGTCATCTCACTTCTCTGTGATTCAGTTCAATGATTGGCTTTGAAGATTAGGGAAAAGATGAGGGTGATGATCATTGATTGCAGGCTAGTTTGTGTGGTGCTGGAGGCGAATTGCTCTGTCTTCTGAGCCCTTTTGCCCACCACTAAGAACCCGATATTCATAAGTACTAAACACTCACAGCTCCAGTTTAATTCAATGGCAGATGCACAAACTTAGCAATAGATCTGGTCAAAGGAAAAAAAAGGTGTACGGAAAAGTTTTCCTGTTGAAAAATACACATTCATCAAAACTAATTTTCCAGGGGAAAATGTTCTATTTTGGTTTTGCTACAGGAGTTCATTTTCATTTTGAATCAATTTTTTTTTGGGGGGGAAAGGACTAAAAGGTCTTTTTTTAAAAATGAAAATAAAAAAAGTATGCTGCATTTTCAATTAAAATGAAATTAAAATATTCACTTGGCTTTTAAATGTCAATTTGAAACAAGAATGTGCAGTTTAAATCAGTTTGAAAATTCAAGTGGGACAAATGAATTTGTTTCATTCAGAATTCCCGACCATCTGTATTGATCAATACTCAATATCTGGCTCTTATAGTTTGGGACTTGAGGGTACCACCACCAGCAAAATTATGAGGCACCTCCCTGTGTCCCTTTCTCTGTCTTTCTCTCCTTTCATTTTGTTGTTTTTCTCCCTCTCTCTCTCTCTCTCTTCCCCCGGGTGAGCACTTCCTGCAGAGGTAACAATGAAGAATCAGAACACATCTGTGACCAAATTCATCCTCCTGGGACTCCCTGGCACCCACAGCTTACAAAAGCCCCCTCTTCATAGATTTCCTTAGCTCCTATGTGGTCACCTTGATGGGCAACCTCCTCATCATGGCATTGGTCTGGGCTGACTATCGCCTCTACATCTCTATGTACCTCTTGATTCCAACCTCTCCCTCCTGGACATCCTACTCACCAGTACAATCATGCCAAGATGTTGGCCAACATGGTAAGTGAGAGGAACACCATTTCCTTCACCAGCTGCATTGCCCAGGCCTACTTCTACTTCCTCGTGGGCTCTACAGAGTTTTCCTTCCTCGCTGTCATGTCCTTTGAGTGATACTTGGCCATCTGCTACTCACTGCAATATGACACCCTCATCAGCACTCATGCCTGCTTATGGCTAGTGGCTGTCTCATGGATATGCGGGTTCCTGGCCTTGCTTCTTCCTACCATCTTGGTGGCCCGACTGTCATATTGTTGCTCCAGCTTCATTAAACGCTTCTTCTGGGACATGACGCCGCTCCTCAAGCTCTCCTGCTCTGACACATGGACCGTCAAGGTGGTGAAATTTGCTGTGTCAACCTTGCTTCTGCTGGGATCACTCCTAGTGATGGTGGTGTCCTACACCTTCATCATCACTACAGTTCTCAGGATCCCCTCTCCCAAAGGTTGCCAGAAGGCCTTCTCCACCTGCACCTCACACATTATTGTGGGGATGTTTCCCCCATAACTAGCTCTCAGAGCTGCAGGATTGTCCAAAGAGCTGAGCTGAATCAGACAAGCTGGGTTGTGTGTGGCTCCCTAGAGAAAGTGGCTTTGATGTTTCTGTGAGTGTCCCCTGGACAAGGGGCTGGATGCTGCAGGGGAACACTCCAGCGGGGCTCGGGTAGCGGAGTGCACCTATTGATAACCTGCCAGTCGGAGTGAGGGCTGGCAGAGCCCAGAGGAGGTTGTTTAGGTGGTCTTGGGGAGCTGGCAGGTCTCCCTCTCATGGGATGCAGGGGGAATTACCAGAGGACTCACAGCCTTGGGCACCCCGAGAATTGTCCCAGACAATGTAGCTATCTCCCTTTGCGAAGAGGAATGAGCTCCACCAGCATAAGGAACCTCCATACTGGGACAGGTGCCCCCAGTCTGAGTTTGTGGGATGCACACAGAGCAGATGTGGGGCTGGGTGCATCATGGGGCCCTGCTTGCCAGGTGTTTTTACCCTATAACTCTGCTGTGATGGATGGACAAACAAGCAGGAAGAGTGAGGGACAGTCCTCAGCAAACTCTAGAAGGCAGTAGAACCGAAGGACTGGAGGGCTTTCCAAAGGGACCCCCTACCAAAAAACTGGTTTGGAGGACCCAGACTGACACATGGGCACCTGCTGGGGGTATCTGAATAAGCCAGGCCTGCCTAGGTGCCCATCAAGGCATGGGAGGGATTTGGCTGAGACAGACTGTGGTTTTAAACACCTTTCTCAAAATGCTTTATTCCTATTGTTAAAATCAATCAGACTGAGGTAAGGAGGTTGCATGTGAGTCACTGAATTCACTGATCCCCAACTCCATCAGGGAAGAGCAGCAGGCCCCAAATCCAAGTATGCTGGCTAAGCACAGTGAAACCACACCCCTAACAGACATTGTCACACCAGTGCAGAATCTGCATGGGGCTGAGAGATAGCAAGAGAAGTTGTTCAGTCTAGCTAGAGCAGGGCTGCTCAGAAACAATTTCTCCATTCAAGATTTCACAAGGAAATGAACAAATTTGGAAAATTTTCACTCCCTGTCCCCCATAGCCCCCCCCCAAATTCAAAATGCCATTTTCTTCGTTTAAAAAAAAAAACCAAACAGATATTGTCTTATTTCCTTCAGAAAGACATTATTAGATTTGAAAAAAATCTTTTCAACTTTTTTCCGAGTTAAAAAAAAAAGAAAAAATGTGTAAAAAGTTCTGACAGTAGCATTCACTCTCATTTTATTTGACATTTTTGCACTTTCAAAAAGTGAGAAAAAGTGAAGGAAACATAAAACAATTGTATTTCACTTTCTAATGTTTTCGCAATGTTTTTCAATGGGAAACAAATAGGTGAAAAAGATTTTGTTTTCTTACTTTCTCCAAATTTTTACCTTTGACGCTCTTATTTTCAAATAGTTTTTAATTGTCTGAATTTTCTTAATACTCTTGTGTTTTGAAACATTTTCAGAAAACTTTAAAAAAATGCCAAATAATCTTTTTAATGATTTTTTTCATTTTTGATGAACGCCCATATTTCAACAAAAATACATTTCCTTAAAAATAAATCAGTTTCTAGGAAAGAACATTTCTTTTCACTGGACAGGCCTTAAACAGCCTGGATGAGGTTTTTCAGAGCTGCTGAGTGGCTTTAGCCACCCAATTCCCCCTGGTTTGGGTGAAATGACCCTGATTCCCACCAGTGGACAGTTTGACCTTAGGAGTTGTGAATGGCCCTAGAGTCTGGCTAAGGCAGAGCTCAGCCCGGTGCTGCCTTGTGACCCTCTGCAGCGTGGAACGTGGCTAAATATCAACTTCTGAAATCTCAATTCCCTCCAGCTGAGGATCTGCCTCTGTGAATTAGTTAGGGGCTGACATGAGCTCACTGCTTAACAGCTGATTTTTCTCAGTGCTCTAAAATCCACACGCTGAATCACATTGCCTTGAAAATTGCCATGTTTCCTTTGCATCTGAGCTACGGCAAGTGGGGCAGATTTGGAGTCACTTGGCCCAGAGGTTCCTGAGACAGAATGCCTGTAAACAGGGGACCTGAGAGTGAAACACTGCGGTTCTCTCTGGCTTGGCTCTGGTTTGGTTTCAGACGGGCGTGGATCCTGTGTCTCTCCTCCATGGCTAGGGATGCCTGTTGTATGAGATAAATTGGTCTGCCCTGGGGATGGCCTGCAGTGACGTCTGTACGGCACAAAGGATGATTGCCCAGGAGACGGCTCTGCATTATCTGCCAATCCCAGTGCACCCCAGCTGGGCTGTGTCTTTCACGGGGCACAGAGCGAGGGCAGAGCTGTTGGTGGGTGAGGGGCAGGGAGGCGCTTGCTGGCCAAAGCTCTCATCAGGACAGGATGGCAGATGAGCTCTGGAGGGAGACAGTGAGGTAGGTGCCAGGTGACAAGAAGGCCATTCCTGCAGCAGTTGGGCTGAGGATTGCAAGCTCGTAGCTCAAAGCGATTTCCTGCTGTAGGAAGGCACGTACCAGGCTGGCTCATTGGCCCCTCTAACTGGGTATTCCCTGCCCTCCCCCATCACATCCCAAGGTCAATCAGGCCTCCTCTCCCCTCACATCAAACCCCTGGGTCATCCAGCCCACTCACCCGGCTAGTCCGGTAACCCTCAGCTCTCTGCTGCACCAGAACAGACCCGGGGTCCGGACACTGCAGCTACCCAGCAGGCTCCTGTCCCAGCTGGTTACACAATGTGGCCATGGAGCCAGTTTCACACCAGCTGCCAGGCCGAAGCAGCTGGGGCTGCTAGTCAGGATTGAGGGTGAGGGCAGCCCAGGGCTCATGGCCGGTGTTATTCCAGCCTCAGGCTCCATCCCGGTACAGCTCTTCCAGTGCCACTGAATCCTTGAGGAGGAGTGAGGGAGCGACTGGTCCTTGTCACACCTCCTCTCCCAGAGCAGAGAGAGAATCCAGGAGTCCTGGCTCCAATCCCCTTCCCCCCGTATTAACCCACTAGACCCCATCCCACTCCCCTCCCAGTATTGGGAATAGAACCTAAGAATTCTGACTCCCAGACTCCCTGTTCTAACCATTAGAGCCCACCTCACTCCCCTCCCAGTATTGGGGATAGAACCCAGGAGTTCTGGCTTCCACAACCACCCCCTAATCAACAGACCCCCCTTCCCCTCCCAGAGCTTCTCTGCATACCTCAAACTAAGACCGAGACTGCAAACCAAAATGCTTTTCTTGATTTTTTTCCAATCTGGGGTTGCCGGCTGAGCAGCAGCTCAATATTGGAGCCATAGCCAGGGCAATGAGAGGCGAAAGACCCAGGTACTGATGAGATATTTATGGGGAATGAGCAAATGGCAAAACAAAGGGAAACAACACTGGGACCATGAAGAACTGACTTCTCTTCTATGCCCGGTTATAACATAGCTAGCGTTCAGAGAGGAGTGGGGTCCAGTGGGGTGTGGATCTAGCTCTGGGTCTGAGACAGGAGTGGGGTTTAGTGGTAGAGCAGGAGGGATGGGGAGCCAGGACACTTGGGTTCTATCCCTGGGTCCAGGAGGGCAATGGGATCTCATAGATTAGAGTTGGGGGACTGGGAATCAAGACCCCCAGGTTCCATCCCTAGACAGAGCAGAGACTTGTAGCTGGTTCTCCTCTACCTCAGGAAAGTGCCCCAACTCCCTGCCTGTTCTGGCATCTCCTTGTCACCCAAAACTCCCACCCTGGAGCTGAAAATCCTTCTCAGTGACAGTTTTCACTGGAACCGTTCCAATGCCAGGAAACAGTTTGGTTTGGAGAAAATGACATTTATGTTCACAGAAAAAAGCTTTGCCAATTTTTTTTTAACCAGTTCCAACTGAGCACAAGAGGCTGCCTTTATTACAGTGTTTCGGTGCCTGGTGAGAGTTTTTGCACATCTAGGTGCCTAACACCCTCTGTTTTCAAGGGTGCAGAATCTCGGAGGTTTGAAAATCCCCTTAGAAGCCCTAATGCCTTTGCAATCTGGCCTTTAAACTTCCCTGAAGGTCTGGCCCTGAGTCACTGTGTGGCAGTCTCCTAAGGGCCCTGCCAGCTCCCTGGCTGGTGATTCCTGTTGTGTGAATGTAGGTGGAGTAACTGGGTCAAGGTGCTGACAGAGCCCAGTCACCGTCCAGCACTAGCCAGCATTAAACGAGGGGCAGAGAAAGGGAGCCAGAGACCTCCCCCAGCTCACTGCCACGACAAACGCCGTGAAACAGCCCTTAACCTTCTATTAATGCCACAGGAAGGAGCGGGAAAAACCCAGACCTTTGAATGCTGAAGCATTAAATCCAGCAGTCGTTTGAACAACACTTCTAACTCCCTTCCCTGGAGCTGGGACAATCTGGGAAGGAACCCCCCCCTCCTTCTGCCAGTCTCTGAGATGGTATCTGAGCTGGTGATAACAAACCTCGGGGGAGAGAGGTGAGCTGGGATGAGATGGAGCTGCTGTTGTCAGAGCTGCTGCTCTTAAAGTCCATCCCGTTTCATCCTGGGTGGTGTCTGGGGTTCTCTGGAGCAGGCAGGGGGTGATGATGTCATCTGGGTCCCTCTCTCTGGCCCGGGCTGGCCAGGACATATCTCAGGATCAGGATGATGAAGACCCGGGGTCCCAGGGATGGTGGGGAGCAGCTCTGATAGAGAATTTGACTCCAGTAGCCCCCATCTGCACTTCCTCATTTCCCACCAGCGTCTCTGTCGTGAAAGCCCCCAAAGGGAGTAGTGGGCGGAACGGCTGCTGCCCCACTGATTTGTACCCCAGTTAGGCTAGTTTCCAACACTCAGTTTTGGTTCACTGATTTCTGGCCCCACATCTCTCTTGTTTCTCAGACTTGAGCTTGTCACAGGCCTTGAGGGACACCAGGAGGCCTTTTGCAGGAGCTGATTCAGTCTCCATCTCCTTTTCATACCTTTCCCATCCACCGCTGTTAGTGTAGGTTGCTGTGACGGTGCAGGGACTTTCCCTCACTCTTTACAGTTCAGCTTATAAGGAGGATAAATGTCTCAACCCAACTCTCACACCACTGACCTTTCTCTGCTTGTAGGGAATGGATCCCCTGGAGCCAATGGGGAGGGAGAATGAGACCTCAGTGACCGAATTCATCCTCCTCGGTCTCTCCAGCAACCCAGTGGAGCAGCTTGTCCTCTTTGGGGTCTTCACAGCCATCTCTCTACCTGGTGGCCCTGATGGGCAATGTGCTCATCTTACTGCTGGTCAGCCTGGACTCCCAGTTCCACACGCCCATGTACTTCTTCCTGGGAAACCTCTCCGTTGTGGACATCGGCTACACCAGCTCCACCGTGCCAAGGTGCTGGCCAATTACCTGTCGGGGGACAGATCCATCTCGTGGGCTAGTTGCATCTCCCGGATGTTCTTCTTCATCTCCTTTGGGGGGATCGAGTGCCTGCTACTGGGGGTCATGGCCTATGACCGCTACGTCGCCATCTGTCACCCGCTACACTATGGCGCATTCATGAGCCGGCAGGTGTGTGCCTTGCTGGCTGCAGCTGCCTGGGTCATGGGTTTGACCAACTCGGCCGTGCACTCATCCCTGATGGTCCATCTTGTCCTTCTGCCGGGGCAGCGTCCTCCACCACTTCTTCTGCGACATCCCCCCACTCTTCCAGCTCTCCTGCTCTGACTCCCGGGCCAGCCAGGCTTTCACTTTCGCCTTGAGGGGTGCCGTGATCCGGGCTCCTTCCTGGGGACCCGGGTGTCCTATGTGTACATTGTAATGGCCATTCTCAGGAACCGCATGAGGGAAGGGCATCTCAAGGCCTTCTCCACCTGCGCCTCCCACTTGACTGTGGTTAGTCTCTACTTTGGCACCATTATCTTCACCTACATCCGCCCCAACTCCACCTACTCACAGGAGCAGGACTGGGCACTGCCCGTGTTCTATGGCATCATCACCCCCATGCTCAACCCCATCATCTATAGCCTGAGGAATAAGGGTGTGAAAGGGGAGCTCTGAAATGCCCTGGCTAGGAGCTAGGTAGGTGAAGGGCAGGTACACTGGCTTGGGAGACAGGAATCCAGGCTTCTGTCTCTGATTCTGGGAGTCTAGCTGGGAGAGCAAGGGGGTAGGTGTCAGGACTCCTGGGTTCCACACCCAGTCGAAAGGAAAACTCGTGTGTGTGTGTGTGTGTGTGTGTGTGTGTAAGGGATTGTTTTTTCAGTTGCCAAATCAGAAAGTTTTTTTTCTAAGTTTGTCTGAATATTTTTCAGTTTTCAGCAATATTGTGTGTAACATTTTTGAGTTTGGGGCATAAAAGTTTGGTTTTTTTCTTTGCTGAAAAATGTTAAAAAATGAAAAGAAGTCCATTTTCAGTTTTTAGACAAATAGTCAACAGTTTCTGAGTCATTTTCCCATTAGGAGAAAGAATGGGTAACAGAGTTATGACAAACACTCCTTCTTCGCTAGCTTGAAATTTGGACCTGTGCAACATCAATCCAAGAGGCTTCCCAGGAACCCCACAGTGATATATCCATAGTCTATGTATGTCATCTCTTATTATGAAACTGTTTTGTTAATTGCAGAAATCTCAGAATAGGTTGAAAAATGCCAATTATTTTCACATGAAATAAATAAAAGCTTTGTTTTGTAGAAAAAAAAAATCCCACAAAAATCTTTTAGGTTTTTTTGTTTGGTTTGCTTTTTACAACAAAAATAAAACCCAAAAATATTTTTTCAAAAATAGTTATTTGTAATAATATTAAGTTATTAGTTAAAACATCCATGGTTTGATCAAAATCATCAGTTTCAGAAAGCATTTTGGGTGAAATTTTTCAGTTTTTGGCAAAAGTGTCTACTGTTTGTTTAAAATGTTCAGTTTCAAAAACTACTCTGTGTCAAATGTTTCAGGGTTTGGTTAAAATGTTCAGTTTTTGGTAAAAATGATTGCTTTAAAAACATTTATGCTAAAAAAAATTGTTTTTGAAAACAGAGTTGTTTAAACAGGTATTTTTTCCAAAAATTGAAAAATGTTCAGTTTCTGCGTTTTCAATGGAAAACTGGAAATTGTCCACAAAAATGATATTTTGCTGAAAACATTCCTGATTTGGTCAAACACCCCTTTTGCTCCTTGGTAAAATGGTTGAGTCAAATAATTTTTGCTATCTCTATAGTTAGTCCATCCAGAAAGGACTTAATGACCAATAATTATGAGTCGCTGATAATTGAGAATAGATTATTATCTCATTGTTAATTTGTATTCCCAGTGACCAGAGTAATGGACCCGGAACCCCATTGTGCTGGGAGCTGCACAGACAGAATTAAAAGAAGGTTTCTGCCCCAAACAGCTGATTGTCTGTCCCGTCCAATGCCTGTAATGACTCTCTGAGTGGACCTATTGAAAGGTTCCTGTGACTGTAACTTTGGAGGGGTGGGTGGGGTGCCATTGGGTGAGGTGCCATTGTACATCAGTGACCCGTTAGGTATGTGATGCGATCTCTGTGGTGATAGCAATATTCCATGGGGAGAATCCTGGCTGTGACTGCAGCATCAATTCACTTAGCTGGGGTGTTTTACACCTTATGCTTGGATCCAGTACTTCTTCTTCTTGTTCCATCTCTTTGTCTCTGGTCCTTCCTTAACGTCAGACCCCGGAAATGAATGTTATTGTTTCAGCATGTGGAGCTGGGCTCAGTGCAGGAGCCAAGGGGAAGGTTCTCTGGCCTAGGATGTGCCGGAGGTCAGGCAGCATGTGCCAGATGCTCCCTCCTGGCTTTATAATCTATGGTCCAGACCGCAGCTGGTGGAAATAAGCCATAGCCCCATTGGAATCAATGGGCCAGTCCCCAGCTGGTGTGAATCAGTCACAGCCCCATTGGGGTCAGATGTCTAGAACCAGTAGGTGAGGATTTGTTGTAGCTCCATTGAGGTCAATGGACCAATCAGTAGCTTGTGTGAATCAGCAGTAGCTACACTGGAGTCAGTGGGCCAGATCTCCAGCTACTGTAAATTGGTACCATTTCATTGGATACAATGGGCCAGCATTAGGTCCCCAGGTCAATAGTGTTCCTAGCTCCCTCATGCTCTGTTGACACACCAAGATGTAACAAACCGCAATCATTTTCAATTTTATTCCAACTTTGTGTCACCAGCTATGCCTGGCCAAATGGGTGTGTGCTGTCCCACATTCCAATTGTCCTCTCGATGGGAAACCTGGTGGTCAGGGACGACAGTTAGTCTCGTCTCGCCAGTGCTAGATTCATTTTTCTTCCCATGGTTGATGTTTTATCTTCATATTCTTGTTGGATTAATAAAACTCCAGTGAATCTTCTGGTCTATTCTTTAGGCAGCCAAGCCAGGGCAATCAGCACATGCAGACTGACTCCTGTGCCACCTGCCCTTTCTTCTCATCCGATTTACACTTTGTAGTTTCAAGTTCATGTCAGATCCCAAGACCTGACATCCTGACAGCTCTTTCAAATGAGGTAGAAAAGACAAAACCAAACAGGAGTCAAACATTAAATCCAGATTAGGAGTCATGCAGCTATGTTCCAGAACCTGTGTAAACAGACCTGGAGCTTCAAAGGTTTTATGGCCAGAGATGACCTATAGAGTCTCCTATCTGACCTGTGTAGCACTGGCCTTTAAATGGCCCCTGTTCCCCCTATATTGAGCCACATAACTTGTGTTTGATTAAAACACCTTCCAAAAGTGCCTCCAGCAGACACCAAGTGATGGAGATTTCCCTTGGGAATTGATTCCCGGGGTTAATCACCCTCAGTGTTATACAGTGATGCCTAATTTCTCACTTGACTGTCTGGCTTCAACTTCCAGCCTTCTTGTTCTTGTTCTTGTTCTTCCAGTTTCTGCTCCATTCCAGATCCCTTTATTGTGCCGATATTTTCACCCCAGGAAGGTGCTTTTACCCTGCATTCAAGTCACCTCTCAATCTTCTGTTTGATCCGTTAAACATTTGGCGCTCATTAAGTCTCTCCCTGGAGGCATTTTCTCCAGCCCTTGTATCTGGAGTAGGTGCAGAGAAGAGCCACGAGAATGATTACAGGATTAGAAAATATGCCTTAGAGTGATAGACTCAAGGAGCTCAATAAATTTATCTTAAGAAAGAGAAGGGACAGGAGTGACTTAATCCCAGTCTGTAAATACTTACCTAGGGAAGCAATATTTAATAATGGGCTCCAGTTAAACAGAGGGATGGGGGAACAGGCTAGGTGGGACTGGCTATGATTTTGACCCAATGTTAGCATATTAGCTAACTCACGGGGGCAAGGTATAGAATCTGGAGTCTTTCTCCTCAAGGGACTCTAGTCCAATGTTGTGTCTCTGACTCTGACCCGTACTTGCTGGATCTCTGTAGCACACACAAGATGGGGAAAGGGGAGCACATCATGGCAGCCCCCGTTAATGAGTGCCTCAATGTATAACAACACTGTGAGCCAAGCAGAGACATGAGGGCCAGGCCTGGAGGAGCTTCATTGTGGGAAAGGGAGAAGACTGAAGCCCCCATTGGGGTAATTTATGCACCAAGGGATGGACTGTGCTGTTGGGACATGGCTGCAGCATCCGTTGGATTTTTCACCTCTGGATTTGTCCCATACACACTGACACACTGACCTCACCTGGGCTCTGCCCACTCCCACCAGCTGGGGGTCTGGCCCCATTGACTCTTAAAGGACTGAGTCTCCATTATATAAATGGGGACATTGAGGTATAGAGAGCAGCAGTAACTGGTTAAAAAATAGGAAACAAAGGGTAGGAAAAATGGTCAGTTTTCAGAATGGAGAGAGGTAAATTGTGGTGTCCACCAGGGGTCTGTACCAGAACCAGTTCTATTCAACATATTCATACACAATCTGGGGAAAGGGGTAAACAGTGAGGTGTCAAAATTTGCAGATGATACAAAACTACTCAAGATATTTAAGTCCCAGGCAGACTGCGAAGACCTACAAAAGGATCTCACAAAACTCAGTGAGTGGGCAACAAAATGGCAGATGAAATTCAATGTTGATAAATATGAAATAATGCACATTGAAAAACATACAACTAGACATATAGAATGATGGGGTCTAAATTAGCTGTTATCACTCAAGAAAGACATCTGGGAGTCATTGTTCTCTGAACACATCCACTCAATGTGCAGTGGCCATCAAAAATGCTAACAAGATGTTGGGAATCATTAGGAAAGAAATAGATAATAAGACAGTGTAAGGAGGCGCCCTGGCTCCCCGCCGTGCCTGAGAGGGACGAGCCAGAGCAGGTGCCTCAGTGGGCAGAGCCAGCACTGCCTGTCCCCGCCCCCCGGAAGTCAAGGGGCGGGACAGGAAGTATAAAAGCCCGGCCCCAGCGCTCAGTTGGGCGCAGGCTGCCGGAGAGGACAGACGCTGGTGCCCGGGCTCCCGCCGGGCCGGACCTGCCCCGCCCCGCGCCCACTACCCAGAGGAGCACTGCCCGGACCTGCCCCACGCCCACTACCCAGAGGAGCGCTGGCTGGACCTGCCCTGCACCCACTACCCAGAGGAGCGCTGGCTGGACTTGCCTCAGACCCGGTACCCGGAGAAACGTCGGCCTGACCTGCCGTGTGCCCGATACCCCGAGGAGTGGCCTGAGCTTCCCCACGACCGGTACCCGGAGGAGCCCATGGTCTGGGACCCCCCAGACGATGCTGGCAAGGACCAGGTACCCAGAGAGGGGGAGGTTGGAAGTGGCCCACGAGTAGCCGACCCTGGTTTGGCTCCTGAAGTGCCCGAACCCATGTCAATGTGTTGCGGCCAGGATCCCCACTGACCGCAGCAGGTCTTGACCGCTGCTAGGGCCCCGGGCTGGAACACAGTGGAGTGGGAGGGCCTGCGTTCCCCTTGCCACCCGTGACCGGGTGGCAGACTCCCCCTCTTCTCGCCTATTGCCACTGCTCTGCCCTGATCCAGAGGGCCAGAGCTAACTAGATTTGTGTTTGGTGCCCCACCCCAACCAAGGGCTGGGCCCCCTTTGACTTTGCCATGGCTCTGCCCTGAGCCAGAGGGCCGGAGCTAACTAGACTTGTGTTTGGTGCCCCGCCCGAACCAAGGGCTGGGCCCCCTTTGACTTTGCCACTGCTCTGTCCTGATCCAGAGGGCCAGAGCTAACTAGACTTGTGTTTGCTGCCCCGCCCGGCCAAGGGCCTGGGCTGATACTGTGTTTGCTCAGCCCCGCTAGAGGCCTGAGCTTGAACTGCTACTGCCCCGCCCTGCCAAGGGCCTGGGCTGATACTGTGTTTGCTCAGCCCCGCTAGAGGCCTGAGCTTGAACTGTTACGGCCCCGCCCTGTCCAAGGGCTGGGGCTTAT
The DNA here is from genome assembly GCF_007399415.2 of Gopherus evgoodei. NCBI lineage: Eukaryota > Metazoa > Chordata > Testudines > Testudinidae > Gopherus > Gopherus evgoodei. The sequence continues at coordinate 1,468,287 of NW_022060066.1, read as the reverse complement.
TTACTTTGAGAGCCCCGACCCCGGCCAGAGGGTCGGGGCTCTACCGTGTTTGCAGACCCTGTACCCCCCTCAACACCTGCAGAGGGGCTCAGCCTACCCGGACTGCAGCGTGCTAGGAGGCGCCCTGGCTCCCCGCCGCGCCTGAGAGGGACGGGCCCCGACACGACCGGCTTACAGACAGAAAATATGGTATTACCTCTATATAAATCCATGGTATGCCCACACCTGGAATACGGCATGCAGATCTGGTCGTCCCATTGCAAAATATGATATATTGGAATTGGAAAGGTACAGAAAAGGGCAACAAAAATTATTAGGGGTATGGAACGGTTTCTGTATGACGAGTGATCAATAAGACTGGAAATTTTCAGTGTGGAAAAGAGATGATTAAGGGGGGATATCATGACTGGTGTGGAGAAAGTAAATAAGGAAGTGTTATTTACTCCTTTTCATAACACAAAGACTCGGGATCACCAAATGAAATTAATAGGCAGCAAGTTTTAAAGAAACAAAAGGCTGTATTTCTTCACATAATGCACAGTTAACCTGTGGAACTCTTTGCCAGAGGATGTTGTGGAGGCCAAGTCTATAACAGGATTCAGAAAAGAGCTAACTTTATGGAGGACAGGTCCATCAATGGTTATTAACCAGGATGGGCAGGGATGGTGTCCCTAGCCTGTGTTTGACAGAAGCTGGGAATGGGCTACAGGGGATGGATCATTTGATGATTACCTGTTCTGTTCATTCCCTCAGGGGCACCTGGCATTGGCCACTGCCAGAAGGCAGGATACTGGGCCAGATGGACCTTTGGTCTGACCCAATCTGGCCATTCTTATGTTCTCATACTTCAGTGGTTTGCAGATGGCGACGTATCACGGATATGCCATGACAGAGAGTAAGGCAGGCTCAAATATAGCAAAGAAAACAAAGAGAAAGTCTTGGGCAATGCATCCAGAATAATACATTGATCTGCTGCTGGTTAGTAAATTGGCCGTGGATTTGAGGACTATGACAGACATGTGGCAAAGGTCTATGAAGGACAAGCTGACCAGGAAAAAGCACATCAAAGAGTGAAGATGGTGTTCGTGGGCTACAACTGTGATGATAAGAAGATTCCCCACCAGGGCTGCCAGGTGAACAAAGTGCAAAATCTGAAGCTCCTGAATGTCACAGAATCCCAGGAAAAGGAAATCGGTCATGGGGGTTCGACTGGACCTTTTCTTCCTCAGTAAATTGTGTAATGCCTGTGGAGGGAAGGAGAAGGGTGAAGGTTAGTATTTGAGTAGCAGAGGGAACGGCCCTAGTGCAATGCTGCAGGCCCATTTTTACATGGTTAATTCACATTGGTTGCCAATACAACAGAGAGATTGAATCAAAATGAAAGGCCGGATTCCAAGCTGGCTCAAATCTGCATCATTCCCATGGGATCAACAGGTTAGATTCCCAGCTGGTGTGAATTGGCAGGGTGCTATGGAGCTGCCTTTTGACCTGAGCTGAATGTCTGTGAATCATAGAATCATAGAAGTTTAGGGTTAGAAGAAACCTCAGGAGGTCATCTAGTCCAACTCCCTGCTCAAAGCAGGACCAATCCCCAACTAAATCATCCCAGCCAGGGCTTTGTCAAGCCAGGCCTTAAAAAACTCTAAGGATGGAGATTCCACCATCTCCATAGGTAACCCATTCCAGTGCTTCACCACTCTCCTAGTGAAATAGTTTCCTAATATCCAACCAGATCTCCCCCAATACAACTTGAGATCATTGCTCCTTGTTCTGACATCTGCCACCACTGAGAACAGCCGAGATCCACCTTCTTTCAGATACCCTTCCTTTAGATAGTTGAAGACTGCTATCAAATCCCCCATTCTTCTCTTCTGCAGACTTAATAAGCCCAGTTCCATCAGCCTCTCCTCATAAGTCATATGCCCCAGCCCCCTAATAATTTTCATTGCCCTCTGATGGACTCTTTCCAATTTGTCCACATCCTTTCTGTAGGGGCCCAAAACTGGATGCAATACTCCAGATGTGGCCTCATCAGTGCTGAATAGAGGGGAATGAGCTCATCCCTCGATCTGCTGGCAATGATCCAACAAATGCAGCCCACTATGCCATTAGCCTTCTTGACAACAAGGGCACACTGTTGACTCTCATTCAGCTTCTCGTCCAGGTCCTTTTCTGCAGAACTGCAGCTTAACCAGTAGGTCCCTAGCCTGTAGCAGTGCATGAGATTCTTCCATCCTAAGTGCAGGACTCTGAACTTGTCCTTGTTAAATTTCATCAGATTTCTTTTGGCCCAATCCTCCAATTTGTCTAGCTTTTAATAAAAGAAAGAAAAAAAAGTAAAAGTTTATCTCTGCAATTTAGATGGTAAAAAGTTACAGGGTCTGTCAGCTTATAGAAACTAGAAAGAAGCCTCCCCCCCAGCAAAATACAATTTAAAATACTTCCAGCAAACTACACATTTGCACATAAAGGAAAACAAATAAAAAGACTATACCACCTTTCTACTTTTGTAGTTACAAAATTAGAATAGAAGATTAGAGAGCCTATAGGTACGTGTGGTCACTCTCAGAGCCCAGAGAGAACAAAGCCAAAACCAAAAACCACAAACAAAGGCTTCCCTCCACCGAGATTTAAAAGTATCTTGTCTCCTGATTGGTCCTCTGGTCGGGTGTTGCAGTCACTGTTTGTTAACCCTTTACAGGTGAAAGAGACATTAACCCTTAGTTATCTGGTTATGACAAGGCCACTCTGGACCTATCTCTACCCTCCAGCATATCTACCTCTCCCGCCAGCTTAGTGTCATCTGCTAACTTGCTGAGGGTGCAATTCCTCCCATCATCCAGTTCGTTAATAAAGATTTTGAACAAAACTGACCCCAGGACCGACCCCTTGGGCATTCCACCTGATACTGGCTGCCAACTGGACATGGAGCCATTGATCACTACCCATTGAGCCCAACAATCTACCAGCTTTCTATCCACCTTATAGTCCATTCATCCAATCCATACTTTTTTAATTTGCTGGCAAGAATACTGTGAGAGACCATATCAAAAGCTTTGCTAAAGTCAAGATAAATCATGTCCACTGTTTTCCCCATATCCACCGAGCCAGCAGTCAGATTGGTCAGGCATGACTTGCCCTTGGTGAATCCATGTTGGCTACTCCTCATCACCTTCCTTTCCTCCAAGTGCTTGAAAATCGTTTCCTTGAGGACCTGCTCCATGATTTCTCCAGGTACTGAGGTAAGGTTGATGTGTTTGTAGTTCCCAGGGTTCTCCTTCTTTCCTTTTTTGAAGATGGGCACTATATATGCCTTTTTCCAATTGTCCGAGACCTCTCCTGATCACCACGAGTTTTCAAAGAGAATGGCCAATGGCTCTGCGATCACATCAGCCAGCTCCCTCAGACCCTCGAATGCATTAGATCTGGACCAATAGACTTGTGCATGTCCAGCTTTTGATGCCTGGTTGTATGTTTGTTCCTGTGTTGGGGCATCTCATTGCATAACCCCTCTCTCCGATTTTCTTGCCGATGGAAGATTCTAGAGCTATGGTCCCTCTATCATCATTCCCAAATCCATGGCCAGCTCCCGCAGGTTGAGTTCTTATTCCGGATGGGTTGCCCAAATCGTTCTCCTCTTCTTCAGCAGAATTTGCTTCACTGACTCTCACAGTCAAATACAAATCTGTCTTTATGACAAAATTATATTATTTTTAAGTCAAATACTGGGTCTATCCTTTCTCAGATGTGACTAGACTAGTGATCCCCAAACTGAGGGCGTACCCCTCTAAAGGGTGTGGAGGAACATTCAGGGGGGCACGGCAGGGCCTGGTCCAACCCCATGGAGGGGAGAGGAGTGAGCACCACCCAACACTTCTCTGCCCCCAGCCACAGCCCCTGCTTCCACTTCCAGCCCCAGCCTTGGCCCCTGGCCCCAGCTCCAATCCCAGTCCCAGCACCACCTCCAGCCTCAGCACCTGGCCATGGCTCCACTCCTGGCCCCAGAATCACCTGCAGCCCCTTCTCCTTTACTCCGTCTGCCCCTCTGCCGAGCTGCAGCCCCATTCCCAGCCCCAGAATCGCCTCCAGCCCCTTCCCCCTTGCCCATGTCTGCCCCCCTGCTGAGCTGCCTCCCCGCTCCGGCCCCAGCTTCCAGGGTTGTGGGGGTGCATGTAATGGACCTTTACCACCTACACCAAGGTTATTACTAGGCTTTGCAGCCATCAATTTTTGTTCTTTTATAACTGATATCAGTTGATATCAGTGTTTACTTTTCAGCATTTTTTCCACTTTGTATCTATTTAAATGTTCACAGTTGTAGGTAGTTATGGGGAAGGGATCAGACAATAGCTACTTAATGACAGGAGAAGCTGAGATTCAACAAGCTGATGTTTTATCATCATTGAAACACAAATTAGCAACCTCACACATCAAAAGGAAGCGGCTCTAAGGAGTGCTCAGGCTGTACTTTTCTTACTTTGCCTGTCTGTACATTTTGATTATTATTGATGGAAATATTTGTTGTTGGCTGGATTGTGAGCCGTGCAACCCAAGTTTATTGATATTTAACCAATTAAAACCTGATCCTTCCAAGCCCACCTGTAATGCAATGACAGCAGATAAGTAACTTCCACCAGTGTTTATATCACTACCGAGTTTAGCCCAGAGTCTCTGGGCCAGAAAAGCATCAGCATTACACTGCTGATTGATGTGAATGGGGTTACTCTACATTGATGCTGGTCCAGCTGAGCTGAGAAATTGGACCCTCACAGCTCTGCCCCACTCCAGGGGAACTTTGGCATTGTTAGGTTGATGTAGTTGGTGACTTACCACAGTGGAAACACCATTCTAGTGTAGACACTGACTGGCACTTACTAAGTCGACATACTCTGCCTTGCTTACATCTGGGTGCACATACTCAGTTCATGGAAACTGGCATAGCCCTTTGCCAATTTATGCCAGCCAGGGATCAGGCCCCATTGATTCTAGTAAAATGACAGCTGATTTACACACCAGCTGGAGATCTGTCCCATTGACTGCAGCGATGCAATGGCTGATTTAGATGCCCTGGGGATCCAGCCCTTGCTATCCTTTCAATCTCTCTGACATACCCACAAGCAAAGGGAATTCAGCGTTTTAAAAAATAGCATGCAGCTTTGGACCTGCAGCCAAAGGAGCCTTTATCTTCGTGTTTTCTGCAGAAAGAAAGAATGTAAGTTGGGTCGTTCATCCCCATAGAAACTTAAGATCACCTACAGAAAACCTCCAATACACTGAGGTTCTCCCAGTGGGAATGGATCGCTCTGTCTCCATTAGAAGTTATGCTGTAATTAATCCCCAAGGACTGAGAACTAGGAAAGAGCAGAAGGTTTGAGAACTTTTGACTCTTCTTCGGTTCAGTTTCACAGGCAAAAAAAAATATGGATTGGAACTAATGTAATGGGCTAGATCCCCAGGTGGTGTAAATTGAGGTAGCTCTATGAATGTCAATGGGCCAAATCCTAGCTGGTGCAAATAGCCCTGGCTACTGAGATGTCAATGGAACTGTATCAATTTACAGCAGCCCAGGACCTGGCTCTTAGTTTTCAGTTTTTGTCTCTGGGTACCTCTGAGTGACCATGTAGTGAGGCGCTGTGGCTCCCAGCTGCGCCTGAGAGGGCCAAGCCCCTGCAGCCTCCAACATGGGTGGAGCCACCGCCACCCGTTCCTGCCCCCTGGAAGTCAAGGGGTGGGACAGGAAGTATAAAAGCACAGCCCCGGCGCTCACTTGGAGGCCGGCCGCCAAAGAGACCAGATGCAGCTGGCCGAGATCCTGCCCGGCCAGAACTTCCCCGTGCCCGGTATCCTGAGGAGCTGCCTGAGCTTCCCCGTGCCCGGTATCCTGAGGAGCTGCCTGAGCTTCCCCGTGCCCGGTATCCTGAGGAGCTGCCTGAGCTTCCCTGTGCCTGGTATCCTGAGGAACCCATGGTCTGGGACCCACTGGAAGATGCCGGTGAAACACAGGTACCCAGAGAGGGGGAAGTCGGAAGTGGCCCGGGGGTAGCCGACCCTGGTTTGGCTCCCGGAGGGCTTGAACCAATGTCAGTATGTTGTGGCCAGGATCCCCACTGACAGCAACAAGTCTTGGCCACTGCTAACGCCCCGGGCTGGAATGCAGTGGAGTGGGAGGGCCTGCGTTCCCCCTGCCACCCTTCCAAGGGTGGCAGACTCCCCCTCTCGCTGGCCTGAGGAGACCTTCTTTATAAACTTACTGCCTGAACTGCTTAGTGCCCCGCCCTGACCCAGGGCCTGGGCTTTATAGACTACTTGTTTGCTCAGCCCCTGTATCGCTCTGCACACACACAACCCCTGCACTGCACCCCCTGCATTGCTCTGCACACATACAGCTCCTGCGCTGCACCCCCCACACCTCCTGCATTGCTCTGCACACACACACAGCTCTGGCATTGCACCCTCCCGCAGCCCCTGAATTTCTCTGCACACACACAGCTCCTGCAGTGCACCCTCACAGCCCCTGCATTGGTCTGCACACACACACAGCCCTGACTGCTGCCTCCTCCCACAGCTCCTGTATTGCAACATCCTACACAGCCCCTGCATTCCTTCCCCCCATACACGCACAATCCCTACATTCCTACACACACACTGCTGGCATTGGTCCCCACACCTCCCCCCATTTACCAGCCCTCTACAGCCTAGCCTGGGGTCCCCACATTGCCCACTCCTGAGATCCCTTTTTAATTCCATGCCCTGCTAGAGTTGCCAATGTCTATGTTTCTCCAGGATTGTCCCTTCATAGCTGTGCTGGGAAGTCAGTCTGGGAGCTATCAGCTGTCCAGTGTGATGGGCTCAGGACCATCGTAGCTGTCCCATGTTTTTGCATCTCAGAGGTGGCAGCCCTACCGACCTCCCAACAGTCTGCTTTGATTCTTTGACACCCACTGCCATGTCCCAGTTGAAGCAGCTCCTGTGCTGTGGAGCTGATTGGGTTTGGTTCCCTGCTCCAGGCGTTGTGCCCTGACTCCCGGTTCATGAATTGAAGCTGTGACGGGTTCCCCCTGGAGTGCCACCTGGAACTGGGGTTCCACTGAGCCCTCTGACACACCAGCCTGGGCTCCCTCTCACACTGTGCTGTTGTGATAAGTTGTAGACCACTCCCAGATTTACCCAGCATTTGCACAGGCAGGGACACACCCAGCTGCAGTTACATGCAGTCTGACTAAACACTGCATGACCCAACAGCAATAGAGAGGCTACAGCCAAGATACCCCCAGTTTCCCAGCCTAGGACCCCAGAGCTGTACTGCCCTGCCCTGGTTGAAACTTCAACCAGTATAAATTTATTACCTGGAGAGGAATATGCAACAAACTTGTGTTAACCAAGCTGAGATTTTTCCCCAGACACTTCACTTAAATGCACACTGGTTTAGATTAAAACATAAAACAAGTTTATTAACTACAAAAAGATAGATTTTAAGTGATTATAAGGGATAACAAACAGATCAAAGCAGATTACCTAGTATATAAACAAAAATGCAAACTGAGCGTAAGATACTAGAAAGCCTGGATATGAAATAGCTAGTTCTCACCCTGACTGATGATACAAGCAGACTTGCAGGTTGTCAAGGCACAAGCTGCACTTGCTTTGCAGCTTGGGCTCCCCACCCCTATTCCAAGTCCTTTTCTTCCAGAGCTTCTCTCAGGTGCTGAGTTGTGGGGGAGTGAAGAACAGTCGATGATATCACTCCCTGCCTTATATAACTTTTCCATATAGCAGAAACCATTTGTTTCAAACTTGGGTCTCAGACCAGTTTGTGGAAAAATACAGGTACCCAAAATGGAGGTCAGAATCATATGCCCTGGTCACATACCCTTGCAGAGTCATAGCAGCCATTACTTATGGGCTGTCTGGTGCATTCTCAGGAAGGCTCACCAGGTGAGAAATAAGCTTCTCCTAAGGCCTGTTGTTTTTCCTAATGGCCCATTACTCTGAATAGGCTCTTCCCAACCAGCTACCTAGATTGGAAGCATCTTCCCAAGTGTTCTTCACTCCCCAGGTGTAACTACATTTGAAATACAGATACATAGTCAATATTCATAACTTTACACACAAAAATGAGACATGCATACAAACAGAATAATCATATTCAGCAAATCATAACTTTTCCAATGACATGTCACATGATTCATCTTGTACAAATTGCATCATAATTATGTCATAATCATCATAATCATCCCCCCATGATGAATATGGGGTGTAGTGTCACAGAAGCGATGCTTGTATTTAGCCTGGCCCCGTTGAGGCGGGAGTGGGGACGCAGCCAGGCCAAACACAAATGTCGCTGTGACTCGGTACACCAGGAGCCATAGCAGGCTTGCTCTGCAACTCCCCTCGCCACTCCCCCCACTCTGGGGGCAGCACCTGACCCCTCAGGGGCCTTCCACCCCCAGGCAGCACCTAGCCCCCCCACATCCCCAGGCATCCTTTCCCCTGGAGGCAGCACCCATCCGACTTTAGCCACTTGAAATACCGGCAGGTGTGACTCTACCCAGCCTGCGCTGCCTACCTAGGGTTACCAACTTTCCAATTTCTGAAAACAGGACACCCCTGCTCTGCCCCCTCCCCCTGAGGTCCTGCCCTCTCCCCAAGGCTCTCCCCATCCTCACTCCTCTCCCCTCCAATCGTAACAAAAACACCTAAACCCCAAAGCAGGAATTATTGCAGAAAATTGCATGTTTCCTACCCCCTCTTTCAATCTTAACCTTTATCACATGTTCTGAGGAAAAGGAGGTGTTTGAAAATTTGCTGCAATACTTATATTCATATTTGTCAGAGTGCTCTGGGAAGTGTCAAGGAGTTGCTCATTACTACTGCAATAGGTATCATTATCTATATCCCTAACACTGCACCGAACCAGAGATGCTATAGAAAAGAAGAGTGAACAGACTGCTGCAATCGTAACCCTTCAACAAAGAATAGTTGGGATACTGATAGTTACTACACAAGGTACTGTGCATCAGCATGAAATATAAAAACAGAAAATGCATTTCAGCAACAGAAACCTGCTATGATTTTCCCTCTTTCCTCTGTACAATGAAAGCAAAAGATGGACTTTTGCCTGCTGCATTTTCATTTTGGCTGAAAAGTTAATTCTTGCCCTCTCCTCTGTCCAAAGAGACAGCACCCTTGCCTTACTTTCACCAAAATCACATTTAGATCAGGTGAAACATTCCTCTCTGCAGAGATCTCTGTGCTGTACAGAGAAAAAGTTCCACAGCTCAACTAGGCAAGTCCTGTAATAACTCGAAAAAGGCAGTGGGTATTTAGGACCTTCTTTAATACACATCACAGAAGGAAAAATTTAGGGAGGAGACATACTGACTCCACTGAGGTAGATCACCTCCAGCGTGCTTCCCCCCCACCAAAAAAAGGTTCCAAAAAAGTTACAGACCTTTGAATAAGCTCTAATACACACACACACACACACACACACACACACACACACACACACACACACACACACACACACACACACACACACACACAGGAGAGGATGCAGCACATAGTAATTCCAGGGTGTTGGGATCTGGGGGCAGGAGTGGATTGTGGTCTCTGTGTTTCTCCTGGGAGGGGAGTTGCTTCTAGATCCTGCTGAGAGGGCGCAGGGTGCATGCCCCAGAAAGGAAATGAGGCTTAGAGCAGCAGCTGAAGGGGCTGGCTGGGGACACGGCGGCTCCGGGCTATGTGTGTGGGAGTTGGGAGGGGGTTGGCAGTGAAGTGAAACGCTACTTGCAGCCCTCTCCTCCCACCAGGGGGCCAGTGGAGCCCCTCCGCCTTTGCGAGCAGGGATCTTCATGCTGGGGCTGAGCAGGAACCTCCTTCCGCTGGGTGCCGCACAGGGGCTTGCTGATGTGCAGAGGTGGAGGGACGTGCCCTACTCCAGCCACTCACCTGTGCAAGGCAGGAGCTGGAGGGTTACTGCTCAGGGGGCGGTGGAGCAGGAGCAGCACCGGGAGAGGGAGGAGTGGTGCAGCTCACACTGCTCTGGGTGTGCTCTCGCTGCCCATCACCACCTCTGTTGCTGCCACTACTGCTGATGCTGCTGCCACTGAGAAGGCAGCCTGGTGGCAAGAGAGGCTCCATCACAGGCACGCGCTGGGGGAAGCTATGTGGGGGCATGGCTGCTTGCTGCACCCCACTGCCAGCTCTGCGCCATTGTCCCCTTGCAGTGCCTCCCTGCCTGCCAGCCCGCCTACTGGCCCCAACTGTTCTGGTGCCCCTGCAGGTGGTAAGGGGAAGTTACTCACCTTGCAGTAACTGAAGTTCTTCAAGATGTGTGTTCCTGTGGGTGCTCCACTCTATGTATCGATGCGTCCCGGCACCACTGATTGGAGATATTTGGTAGCAGTGCCTGGTCAGGATGCAGGCGCTCAGTTGGTATCTCCTGTCTCGTTGGGATATTCCTGAGTGTCTGTGTCCTGCACCCCCCTACATTTCCTTCTCTGCCATGGAGCAAGTATGCGAGTACTCCAAAGTAGAGGGGAGGATGGTGGGGAGTGGAGCACCCACAGGGACACACATCTCGAAGAACTTCAGTTACTGCAAGGTGAGTAACTTCCCTTTCTTCTTCGAGTGCTGTCCCTGTGGGTGCTCCACTCTAGGTGAATGTGTAGCAGTTCCCACTATGGTCAGTGGAACTTTGGAGATGCAGCAGTGAGCACTGTGTAGAGTTCTGTATGGCCTACTATGGTGTCTGCCGTGGTATCGTGTGTGATAGCGTAGTGTTTGGCAAACGTGTGTTCAGAGGACCATGTAGCCACTTTACAGATGTCAGAAATGGGTACGTTATGTAGGAAGGCAACGGATGTCGACATAGCTCGAGTGGAATGAGTTCTAATGCCTTTGGGTAGTTGAATATTTTGAATATGGTAAGAGGATCTGATGTAGTCAGAGATCCATTTGGACAGACATTGTTAAAGATAGCCGTACCTTTCGATCTTTCGGTGATGGAGACAAAGAGTTGTGGAGATTTAAGAAATGGCTTAGTCCTATCTAAGTAAAAAGCAATTGCTCGCCTGACATCGAGAATATGCAAGGTTGCCTCGTGTGGAGTCTTGTGAGGTTTGGGATAAGAAGTAGGTAAGTATATAGGTTGGTTAAGGTGGAAGGTGGATGCCACCTTAGGGACAAATTTAGGATGTGGTCTCAGAGTGACTTTGTCTTTGGAGAGGATTGTGTAGGGAGCATGGGTCATCAGGGCACTTATTTCACCTACTCTCCTTGCTGATGTTATTGCAACTAAGAAAGCCACCTTCATAGTCCATATGGAGAAGAGAGGAGGTAGTCAAAGGCTCAAATGGAGGTTTCATGAGAGCGTGAAGAACGAGGTTAAGATTCCATTTAACCACCGCTGGGTAAATTTCAGGGTAGAGATTTTGCAGGCCCAGGAGAAATTGTTTTATGGTGGGGTGGGTAAAGAGTGAATAACCTTCTAACAGGTCATGGAAGGTGGTAAGCACCGCCAGGTGCACTTTGATGGAGCTGAACAAAAGTCCGCCCTGTTTTAGTTTCAGGAGGTAGTCTAGAATGCTCGGGACGGTCACCATATTGAGCGTTAAGTGATTATGTGAGCACCAAAGGGCGAAACGCTTCCACTTCTGCAGGTAGGTTTTACGAGTGGAGTCTTTTCTACTGTGCAGGAGGACGTATCAGACTTGCTTGGAACAGGCTAGTTCATGGGTTTGGAACCATGAAGGAATCAGGCTGTCAGGTGGAGCTTTGGAGCGGGGGGTGAAGAACCCGTCTGTTGGCCTGGGGAAGAAGATCTGTCCTGCTAGGGAGAGCCCATGGGTGACAGGAGGACATGCTGAGTAGGTAAGGATACCATGTCTGTCTTGGCCAAGCTGGGGCAATAAGGATGACCTTGGCCTTGTCGTCTGTGATCTTCCAAAGAACCCTGTGTAACAGAGGTATTGGTGGGAAGGCATACAGGAGAGGTTGTTCCACGGGATGAGAAAAGTGTCTCCTAGGGATGCAGTCCCCGAGTCCCACTCTGGAGCAAAACAAGCAATATTTTCTATTCTGCGTTGTGGCAAAGGGGTCTATTGATGGGGACCCCAGAGGGAGAAGAACTGCCCTTGTCTGTTGATGTAGTACATACATGCTATGTTGTCTGTTATGATCCGAATAGATTTGTTCTTTATCAGGGGAAGAAAGTGAAGGCATGCTTGCTTCACTGGTCTGAGGTCTAAGAGATTTATGTGTACGTATATCTCTGATGCAGACCACTGGCATTGTGCACTGTGTACTCTGAGTTGCACTCCCCAACCGATTAGGGAAGCATCCTTGGTGAGCATGAGCATTGGTGATCGTTGCTGGAAGAAACCCCCCATGCAGAAGTTTTCTAGACTTGTTCACCAATGTAGGGAAGCTATAACATTGGGACGAGGAGTTAGCAGCATCACTAAGGTGAGGACCCCCAGTTACGGTCAAAGCAGTTGTTCCAGCCCCGGCCGAGCAACACGCCAGCCCAGCACAGGATGCCATTCAAGTGGAGGAGATTACATTGCCTTCCACCAGGGCCAGCGCAACCCATTAGGCGACTGCCTCGCCTAGGGCGCTGACATTTGGGGGGCGGCGACCGCAGCTGCCAAATATCCGGCTGCCGCGGTTGTTGGCAGTATTTCGGGGGCGGGATCTTCCACTGCCTACGGCACAAAAAAGGCTGCCAGTGCTCCTGCCCTCCACTCCGGATACCTTTGAGGCCACTAGAGGGCACATGGTACCTACGGCCCCAGCACTGGTCCGAGTTCCGGTACATTCCAAGGGCAAGCCAGCAATGTTTAGGCTCTCGGCCCCTAGACCAGCATCTCCATGCTGCTTGGAGTCCCAGTGTCATTCTGAGTCTTAGCAACACCCCAGATACCGGTCTGACTCACGGCACCGGTTAGACTTGTGGCACTGGTCTCGCAGCCCCGGCTCTTGGAGCCGATCCCACTCAAGGTCGCGGTTGACTGCTGGAACGTGGTCCCGCTCGAGGTCCGGGTCTCGTTCAGTGACCTCATGGCACCGTACTGATGGCTGCCGCATGGAACACCAATCACTGAGTCGGCTGTCACCATGGCTACCACTGTCTATCACGGCACTGCTCCCTATCACAGCACTGGTCTTCTAAGCAACAATACTCTCCATCGCGGCACCGCTCTCCATTGTGGCACCGCTCTCCATCGTGGCAGCACCCAAGTGGCACCGGTCATGAGAGTGAGCTGTCATTGCACATGAACATCAAAGAGCTCAGAGCTATATGCCTTGCATGCCAAGCCTTTCTCCTTCACTTGCAGGACCACTGCGTAGCAGTCCTAAAGGACAACACTGTGGCCATGTTCTACCTGAACAAGCAAGGCGGGGCCTGCTCATCGCTGCTCTGCCAAGAAGCCCTCCTTCTGTGGGACTTATGCTTAGCCCATTCCATCAGCCTTGAGGTCTCGTACCTGCCGGGTGTCCGGAACTTTCTGGCAGACAGCCTGAGCAGGTGTTTTCTCACTCACAAATGGTCGATACATCTGGATATAATTCATTCCATTTTCTGCACCTGGGGGTTTTCCTGAGTCAATTTGTTCACTTTGTAGACCAACAGGAAGTTCCCAGCCTTCTATTCCTTCCAGGGCCACAATCCGGACTCAATAGCAGACGCCTTCCAGATCACGTGGTCGTGTCAGCTGCTTTATGCCTTCCTTCCTTTCCCGTTGATGCACAAGGTGCCCATGAAGGTCTGCCAGGACAAGGCAGATGTCATTCTAGTAGCCCCTGCCTGGCCTCATCAGTGTTGGTACCCGACCCTGCTGGACCTGTCAATCCAGGCTCCCCTGCATGACATCTCCCTCTCTGCACTGACCTCATCTCTCAGAACCATGATTGTCTCCTGCACCCGGACCTTCAGTCATTCCGCCTCACAGCCTGGACGCTGAACGCGCCTGTTCAGGCTTGGTAAGGCAGGTGCTTCTCAAAAGTCTCAAGCCGTCAACTAGGCTCACCTATGAAGCCAAGTGGACAAGTTTGTCCAGCTGGTGCACTCAGCGGCAGGTGCCTCTGCTTCAGGCTCCAATCCAGTGCATCTTGGACTACCTGATGTTCCTAAAGGAGCAGCATCTAGCCTTTGGATACCTTAAGGTCCACCTCCCCGCCATCTCTGCTCGGTCCAGTAAAAGATATCACTTCGCCCACCCTGTCTCTCTGTAGATTCATTTTATGATCTTGGGCTAGTCAATTGTGTGTGCATATTTTGATGGGGAAGTATATGGCTATTAGGGCAGGGATGGGCAAACCTTTTGGCCTGAGGGCCACATTGGGGGTGCAAAATGATATGGAGGGCCAGGCAGGGAAGGCTGTGCCTCCCCAAGCAGCCTGGCCCCCACCCCCAACTGCCCCCTCCCACTTCCCACCCCGACTGCCCCCCTCACAACCCCCCATCCATCTAACCCCACTGCTCCTTGTTCTCTGACCCTCACCACCCCGTCCCGGGACTCCCCTGCCCCTAACTGCCCCCCAAGACCCCACTCCCTATCCACCCCCCCACTCCTTGTCCCCTAACCGCCCCCTCCTGGACCCCACCCCCTATCCAACCCCCCCATCTCCTGGCCATCCCCTCCCCAAACCTCCGCCCCGTCCAACCACTCCCTGTCCCCGACTACCACCTGGAACAACCTTCCCCTTACCCAACCCTCCATCCACTTCCCCCCCTTACTATGCTGCTCAGAGCGGCAGGACAAGCTTATTGGAAAGCCTGGAAGGTGGGCAGGCACCAGCCATGCTGCATGTGCAGCGGGGTGGCTGTGGGGGAAGGGGGCAGCAGGGGAGGGACTGGGGTCAAACCTCCCTGGCCAGGAGCTCAAGAGCCAGGCAGGACAGTCCTGCGAGCCCTGAATGGGGCCCATGGGCCATAGTTTGCCCACCTCTGTATTAAGGCAACTACTTCCAAAGTGTCTTTGTACTTTTCTGCAAGGCCTTCAGTGCAGGTGTGGGGTGCACCAATGGCAGTTTCACAGGTGCTAGTAGATGGCTTATTTGCATATGTCATTATAGGCTATGACATGGGCCAACACTGATTTCTATTGTCCCACCAATATGGATTTAGTGACTACCAGAGGTGTCTGTTCACACATCAGCCCAGGATTCTTTGCTTTGGGTGACGGCCCTTTTGACAATGCAGCTATGCAATGTTTTCCTGCTGAGGAGCGTTTGGTGTTTGCCAATAAAGTATGGGCATGAGTTCATATGATTGATTTTTATATATCCAACAGGGTTTCACCTCATGGCAATTTTGGGACTTTGCGTCTGTTAATGTGAGTCTGGCTGACACCAGTCTCTTTTTTGGTTCATGAAGTGGCCTCTTTAGGGCATCCACCCACACTGGCTTGGCATGAGCCAACATCACCAAATTTGGCATAGCATAAGCACACCATGCACCAAAACCAGTGCCTCAGGCAGCTTTGATTTGACCCAATGGGTGTTTGTGGCTAAAACCCCTGGTGAAAATAGGAGTGTGTATAGGATAGACGAGGGAGTTGTCCCATTGGGTTTGACAGTGCCACTGAGTCACAAATGGCCCCTCACAAAACAGCGGCTATACCTTGGCGCCACATGAGATGAATTTGACACACGGTTATATTTGGGGGCAAGGCTGACACAGGGTATGAGGAGTAGTTAGTATCACCCCAAATACTATGGGGTTAGTCTCTCATTGAACCAGCTTTTTTAAACCACGCAACAGTTAAAAGTGTTTAGAGGCAGGAAAGGGCAGGAAAATGAGCAGCTGCCTCTCGTGGGTAAAGTCTCCGTGCATGTGCTGCTGCTTCAGCATGCTTCCCCCTCACCCAGGAGCATCCCAGCCCCACCCCAACTCCCTCACACTTGCAGCAGTTCCTCCCTTCAGCCACCTGAAACGCTGCCCACCCTCTTTTGGTGCCAAAGCGCCATGTGTGGGAAAATCAGAGGGTGGGCTGTGTGTGTGTGTGTGTGTGTGTGTGTGTGTGTGTGTGTGTAGGAGTGGGACGTACCATTGTTTGGGGGGGAGGGGAGAGGAGTGGGTGTGCAAAATCCATCTAGCTCATCACAATATGCTGCAAAATATTTTAAGTAGAGGCTGGTATCCCAAAATGCACCAAAAAGTGTCTCAGTTTGCTGTTTAAACAAAAATAATTCCCTTCTACAGAAGTAGTTTGGTCCGAAAGTTCCTCCCTAGCTTCTTCAGTGCCACAGTGGGGAGAGGGTGACAGATGGGAAGGAAAGGGCATGATATGGTGAACTGAGCGTCAGCAGCGCACAGCCTTCCCTGCTGACAAGCAGACAGGCAGCCTCCTGTGTAGAGTGCTGCAGAGCTGGCACCCAGGCCCCATGCCTGCTCTCCCTCCACAGGGCACCCACCCACTCGTGATTCACATGAAAATGGCACAAATGGGTTCCCAGTGTAAAGGGCACCCACTCCCCATCAACAAGGCACCACACGCTCACTCCTGGCCCACATCAAAATGGGATCCCAGCGAAAACATCACACGCACGTCCACTCCCTAACCCAGGGATCGGCAACATTTGGCATGCAGCCTGCCAGGGTAAGCACCCTGGCGGGCCGGGCTGATGTGTTTACCTGACACGCCTGCAGGTTTGGCCGATCGTGGCTCCCACTGCCCGCGGTTCGCCACTCCAGACCAGTGGGGGCTGCGGGAAGCTGGCGGGCTGTGTGCCAAAGGTTGCCAGTCCCTGCCCTAACCCACATCAGAATGGCACTGAGCCCAAATGAATATCAAAATAGCACTCACACAGTGCACCCCTGCCAAACCCACATCAAAATTGCATCCATGGTCCCCCCAAAAAAACCTTATCAAAATGGCACTCGCACACCACCCTCTCAACCCACATCAAAACAGCACCTATAGGATCCCGCTAACAGCCATGTCAAAATGGTGCTTTTCTGCATGACATGGGTGATACGTGAGCAACCATTTATTTATTCTCTCCATCCTGCCTCCAACACTGATGGAGCTGCTACTGGAAGGGACCAGGATGCTAACAGAATCTCCATTTGTCCTAATTTTACCTCCCTCCTTCCATCCCACAAAATAACCATGTCATAAAATAACTCCATGTGGATTCAATCAGCCACCCAACCTGATAAGTGCAAATCTTACCATCTGGTTTGGAGGGTTCAGTAGTGTTGGATTACGTTGTTAATTTGGATTTAACGTGGTGGGTTGCATATTTCATTGCTTCTGTAGGCTTAGCTTATGGTACACATCAGGGACTCTTTGCATTTCTCGATAAGCACCCTATATGCCAGCCTCCAATTAAGGGGCTTGCTGCAACTCCCCCCATGCCAGCAGCTGTGTGCACCCTTCATTCCAACCTACCCCTATGCCAAGGTACCCTAAATTACCTTGTGGCAGGGGCTCTGTATGTCCCCATTCACCTATATCCACGTCCCCCAGTCTCCCCCTTCAATGGTAGGAGCTGTGTCTGCCCCAATTCCCCATTCTTCCCCATCACTCCCAATTCAAGGGGTCTTTCTGCACCCTAGTCTCCTCTATGGAAGGAGCTGCATGTCTCCTTCCCCCAAACCAATTTTCCTCACTAGATTCTGTGCACTCCCAGTTCTTCTCCCCCTCCACCCCCCGCCATCCTGGGGCTGTGTGCATGCCTCCATTTTCCCCACCCCATTATTTGTTTAGAAGCTATTCAGGGTGCCAAATGTTAAATTCTGTTGGCAGGACACACACATTAGATAGGGGCATTGTTATGGGGGAAAGGGGTTAATGGCTG
This sequence comes from Gopherus evgoodei, assembly GCF_007399415.2. Classification (NCBI taxonomy): domain Eukaryota; kingdom Metazoa; phylum Chordata; order Testudines; family Testudinidae; genus Gopherus; species Gopherus evgoodei. The sequence continues at coordinate 1,450,476 of NW_022060066.1, read as the reverse complement.
CCATTAACCAGTTCTTGAGTCTATAATCAATTGCAGAGTTGCTTGAATCTGCAGTTGTGCTACACAGTTAGCAAGGGCTCTGTGTATCCATCCATCTCTCTCTCCCCACTTTCCCCTTCAGTTATCCAATTTTCTCCAAAATGAATATGTTCTTGGCCCTCAGCACCTCAAACATTCCCTGAAAAACTGGAAAGGAGCTTATAATGTTGAAAAATGATCACATTACACATGTACAGACAAATACACAGAAATGCTATTAAATTGAGTGAGACTGTCACACACAGTAAAAAGGCAATCACATTAAAAGAATAAAACTGCAAGTTCTGGATAAGGAGGAGTTCCAAGTGATTGACAGATAGGACAAATACAAAATTTTTAGATTCATCCTGCTTTAAAAACATGGTTTTGGGGAAATGCTTGGTTTTTTTTGTATTCTGCTGAATCCCACAAACTCATTAAAACTCTTGATGACCAAATGGCCCATGTTTTCTGGGATGGCCCTGGTTTTGAGGGTCCAGCTTGGCATCTCTGCTCATCACATTGAGAATTTGTCCTGACTTCCATATAACACAGGACCGTCTAAACTCAAAACCACATGTTGCTGAAGTCAGTTTGTGAAAGCTAGTGGCTGCCCCCCCCAATAGTTTACAAGCGGCCACTGGGGAGGGGGGCAGTACACAGTACTGCTCACGGACACAGTAGCCTGAACTTTTAAACTGCCTTTTCCTTTCTGCCTCAAAGCAGAGAAATCTTGCTTCAAACCAGTTTTTACTGAACTGATAACAGAGTGCGGGGCTTGACAACCTACCAATCAAGTGTTAACACGCAAGGGTCTTTGTCTGAATGCGTATAAAAGGTTTGTGAAATCTGTGTAAGACAGAGTCTTTTGTATCAAGGTACAGGCTCTCCTTTTTTCTGCAGAATAAAGCATTTTTCCTTATCCCTGTCAGGCTGTTAATTGGCTCTCAGCTAGGCAGACCCGATATTTCGGTAACAAGTTCACACATCCCTAGTGCTCAGCTCCATCTCTCTCACTGCCTCCCTGCTCTTCAGCACAGGAGCTGTAATATGTAGGTGATGTGCTATCTTGGCTGCCCACTCAGTGGGAAAGGATCTACATATTTGGGGTGGAGAGAAAAAAGGATGAGAGAGGATGACAACATTGGAAGCACGAAATAAGGGTCTGCGCTGGTGTCAGGCGAGTGAAGGAGACGTAGCTTAAATACATTTAGATTAAGGATTTTCAAATCTGTGGCATATGCCTGTTAAATTCCCATTAATTTTTTTAAATGGGGACTGAGTGTCCAAATCCTGCGTACATTTGAAAATCTCAGCCTAATCTAAAGGGTGTTGGTAGTAGAAGACAGATAGTGGACACAGGAGAGTAAATTCACAGAAGAGTGGAAAGTAATTTTGGACCCAGCAATAAATAGACCAATGTTGATTAACTATCCGTAGCCTCAATTTTGTACAAGTCCGCATATATTACAGTAACTAAGAGCTTTAAAAATATCTGGGATTTTCAAAAAGTGCCTAAAGCACCATGCCATCTAAAGCCCTTAAGTCTCCTGTGAAAATCCCAACCACAACCACTACTGACCTGGGTTGAATTCAGACCAGTGGATTACAGTTGAGAAAGCTCCATTTCCTCCTCAGTTCTACTACTGAACGTTTTTGCAAAAAATACCCAACTCTTACACATCCATTCTAGTTTAATCCTGTTTTTAGTACAGACTTTCCTGGACATAACTTCGAAGAGTCCTTGTAATACAGATCAGAGACAGGCCAAAACTTTTAATCTTCAGGGCCCAAAGTCTCTCTACAGTTGATGTTGGTGGAGAGAAAGATACATTTTCCTTGAAGGCTCATCTCAAAATCATCCCTGTAAAGATAAGGAATCTCAGATTTAAAGATGCAGAATGCAGCACACAGTTGCCTCTTGGAAAACTAGATAGCTTAACTGCAATAACTCCTCCCAGCTGAGGCCAGCATAGCTCCTACTGCTTCAGCTCAGGCAATCTTTCAGCTCACATAGTAAAATTACTGTCTGGTTACCATAGCCCACTGCCCAAAGTTTACAGAGAAATATGTACAGAACAGCTGGTTTTTTCAACCCCATTTCTTTCCCCAAAAGTCCAGTCCCTCTCTGCCTCTTTGAGTGTCTGACCCCGCAAAATTCAGACGTGCCAACGGATGGCCAAACCCATCCAGGAGCACTCTAAGTGAAGAAAGGCCAAGTTTAATCTGCGATGACACAAAATCCCACTGCCCATGGCTCATGGCAGTAAGAGGAACAGTCATCACGGCCACTCTCCCTTAAATGAGCAGCTTTGAAAGCAACAGGATTCCCTAGAGAGATACACCATGAATTTCCCTAACGAGCAAACCTTTACTAAGTAGTTTCCTTACTAAAATCCTGCAGAAAGGAGTTCCTATCCATGTATGCAGAAAGATACGGCTTTCTGAAGGCATCTGCAGCTTCAGGTAATGAAAGACAGCCTGGCAATGTTTGGAAGACCAATTCAGAGACTGTTTGTCACTGAATGAGGAATGCATGGTATACGCTATGCCAGACATTTGTTAACTGCTAGGTCTGCCATAGTACCTCTTTCTCGTCCCATACCTGCCCCCATGGTGACATTGGCCTGAGGTACCAGTATGAGGCCATGCTAAGCAACTGGATAGATACGAACTTCCAGCAGTACTTATATCTGTGATTCCTATAAGGGATCCAGGGTGAGGAGGGAGAGGAGAAAACCATCCAATTTTGTTTTTAGAGTTCCTGCCCCTATAGATACAAGGAGGAAATATTTCCAAGTCAATGGAGAGAGAGAGAAGGGAAGAAAAAAAAAAAGGCTATCAACTACATGGAAAACTTTACCTTGCATCTATACTCCTTCATTTGCACAAAAACCAGAACCAAGTTTCTGAAGAGTTTGCATGGATCTGCAACTTATTCTCCTCACTGTTGGGGACTTATGGTTGCATTGGAGATCATTAGAACATCAGCTTTCTCCCAAATCAGACCTCAGCTGCAGGTGTTTGTTTCATTAGTCTGCTCAGGGCATATGTGTAATCAGGGTATTCAGGTGAAACACGGACTGAACATGCAGTTCATCACAGCAGACTCGTCCTAGTCCTACAAGTGGCAATGTGGCTGCCCCTCCCACACACAAACCACCATCCAGGACTCTCAAGTGGTTGAGAATTCTAGCTTCTTCCTCACCCAACTGCTTCGTGTTCCAACACGGGCTCCCGAGCTTCCCAACTCCACCTGCAAGAAGGCAACAGAGAAAATCCCCACATGCATAAACAGGTACTAGCCAGTAGAAGCAGGGAAGTGATTTCACCCATGTATATGGCACTGATGAGTCTGACACTGGATTATCGCATCCAGTTCTGGTGTCCAAATTTTAATAAGGACACTGAAAAATTAGAGATGGATGCATTTCTAGGAGGGATGCGTTACTCAAATACAATCAGCGGGATCGCTAGGTGAAGTTCTGTGGCTGGTATTAAACTGGAACTCAGACTAGGCAATCCAATGGTTCCGTCTGGCCTACAAAGATCTGGCTTTTCAATAAGGCCATATGAGCAGCTTCTAAGGGCACAGCAGTTTCAGCCAGGGAAATGGCACAGTGAAGTTGCCTGGAGATGCAGTGAGATGAGAAGGGCTAGTGCAGGGAACTATTTAAAAGCAGCATGCAGGGACAGGAGGGATAATGGTTGAATTTTAGAAATGGGAAGGAGTCAGGGAGTCTCAGTGGGGTTACTAGGTAACTTTCTATGCTCCCTATGATGCAGGGAGTCAGTCTATCTAGTCATAATGGTTCCTCCTGGCCTTAAACTTTAACCACATCTACTAGATTTCATTGCAGGCCCAAAATGGGAGAGGGAGTTAATGTGTCTCTCCATCCGCAATGCAGTGGGGTCTGCTCAGGGCATGTGTCATCAGGTGAAAGATGGATTGAATATACTCATGGCAGACTCCACCCACGCCCTCAAGCCCAGCTGTGACACTACCAGCAAAGCACAGAAGGGTCTCATGGGTCTGAGAAGAAATGTCTTGTGGGCCGGGTCTCCAATCAACACCCACCCTCAAGATAGTTGTGTGGTTAAGGCTCTGGACTGGGACATCTGGGCTCAGTTTTCAGCTCTGCCACAGGCTCCCTGGGTGACCTCTAAGTCCTTTTAAATCTCTGGTTTGGGTGCCTAACTTCACTGGGCTCCTTTGAAAAATCTCAGCCTTCAGCTCTCATCTGTAATGCTGATACTTTCTGTCTTCCATCCTTTATAACCTAAGCAGACAAAGCTAACAAAAAATCTTTGGGACAGGGATGGTCTCTAAGTGACTCTACAACCTCCAGCACTGTAAGGCCTCTAGGCAACTACTAATAAAACAGTGGATGGGCCCATCAAGTCAAGCATCCTGCTTCCATAGAGTGACCAGACAGCAAGTGTGAAAAATCAGGACGGGGGTGGGAGGGTAACAGGAGCCTATATAAGAAAAAGACCCAAAAATTGTGACTATCCCTATAAAAATCAGGATATCTGGTCACCCTATACCTCCAGCAATACACCTCTGGCTACTCCCCACTACCCCTCACAGAGATCAGAGCAAGCCCTGAAAGCACGGGAGCTGATTATCCTTAACTCAGCTCATGTATGCTGTAAAACCACTCAGTCCCTTCTCTTTAAGGCCCTACTCAGCAGGAGACTCTTACCCCCTACTGTCCTGTGTGCTCAGGTCCAGGATGTTTCATTTTAGCCCATTTTCAAGATTCAGTTGCTTCATTTGTCCACTTCAGCCCCAAACATTTTGTGGGGTTGAGGAGTCAGTCTCCAGCCTCTCCACCATCTGAAACAGGAAAAGAAACATTCATAAGACCATGACCCACAAACCCTTTTCCTCTGCCCTGCTGCTGCAGCTATACCAGAGATCAGAGTTGCTTCTGGACCCATCTAAACCCAAATTCCCCAGCACACCACAGGCTAGTTCTACCTGGGCATAGCTAGGCAGGAAGAGCTAACACTATACAAGGAGGGAATGACAGCAGGACTAAAATGAAGTCACTTCTAGGGTGGAGAGAGACAGCCAGAGCAAAGTGCAACAGGAGAAGGGGGAGGAATATTTTAGCACAACGGTTCTCAACTGGGGGCCCGCGGCTGGTCCATGAAGCAGGGCTGGCATTGGGCTGGCTGGCGCTGTGATAAAGGAAGTTGGGCGAGAGCTCCCTTTTATGGACATCCATCCAGCCAGCAGCTATAACATCCCTCTTAGTCGCTGTTCTCTAATTGCGCTACCTGTAAAGCAGAGATGGGCAAACTTTTTGGCTTGAGAGCCGAATCCGATTTCCAAAATTGTATGGAGGGCTGGTAAGGGGGGGAGGACGGGGGCTGTGCCTCCCAAACAGCCAGGCATGGCCTGGCCTGCCCCGCCCCATCCGACACCCCCCTGCCCTGCTTCTCGCCCTCTAACGCCCGCCCCCCCGGGAACTCCTGCCCCATCTCCCACCCCTCTGTCCCCTGACGGCCCCTTGAGACTCCTGCCTCATCCAACTCTCCTTGTTCCTTGAGAGCCCCTGGATCCCCTGCCACACCAACCCTCCCTCTTCCTGACAGCCTCCCTGGAACTCCTGCCCCATCCAACCATCCCTTCTCCCTGTTCCCCCCCCACCCCTGCCCCAGGGACCCCTCCCTCTATTCAATCCCCCGTTCCCTGCACTCTGGCCGCCCCAAGCCCTATCCACAACCTCGCCCTCTGACGACCACCCAAAACTCCCCTGTCCTCTATCCAACTCCCCCCCGCCCCCGCTCCCTGCCCATTACCATGCTGCCTGGATTCCCCCAGCCCTTTCCCTGCCAGCAGCAGCGAGCTCTGGGGGAGGAGCCCCCCAGCAGCACACTCACCCCCACCATTGTCACTGCATGTGCTCCTAGGGCCCCTTTCAGGTCCAAGAATCTCTCTGTGGTGGGTGCTGGGGGGTGCTGCATGTGCCTCCTCCCCTGTAGTTGCCCCTGACTGTAGCCTCACTGGGGGTGAGGAATGGGACTGCGTCCTTGTCCGGCATGGAGCAGAAGCAGCGACTGCGGGTGTGGGGGGAGGGGGCTGAACTGGTGGAGGGTCCTGCTGGAAAAGGGAAGGGTCTGAGGGGGAAGGGCAGGCTCAGAGTCAGTGTGCCCTGGCAGTGGAAAGGGGGGCACTAGGACCCTGTGGCAGCAGTTGCTGCAGGGAAGCAGCATGGAGGAGACAAAGACAGAGATGCTGTGCTTTGAGGGCCCAGAAAGGCAAGCGGGGGCAGCAAATAGGGACCACTGGACTCTCTGGTGGGGCCACAGGTGGGGCCTGCGGGAGTGTCCTGCCCCAAATGTTGGAAGAGCTGGACCCCTGGCTCTGAATATAGCTGGAGCACCATGTGGGTATGGCCTTTTTAACATCCACAGTGAGCAGACAGGACCTCAAATTCTGTTCACGCCCCAAGCAAGAGACCTGAATAGCTTCAGACCAATAGCGTTAATTTCTCTGCAGAGGAAAGAGAAAGAGATGAACCAATCCTGGACAATGAGGATTTAAAATCTGATGTTCACATTGTTGCAGACACAGCAGTGCCAGAGGCAAGCAACAGTGGTTCGTTGCCTAGAGTGCTTAAGCGCCAATAAACACACTACGGTGGAGAAGCAAACAACCAAATTTATTTGAGCTCAAATAAGGTGCCAGGGAGAAATAACAATCTCAGATCCTGCACCCCTAAAACAAGCAGTTTCTTCCTTTTATATCCCAGTTGTTTACTACAAAACTTTCTTGCTGACTAGCTGATTTCTTACCCCCCCCTCCTTTCCCATCCAGCTGCAGTATCTTCTCTCATTCAATCTTTTGACTTCCCCCTTCCTCCCCCCCTCCGCTGCTGAGACATGTATACAGTATCTTAAAACGACCTTGAACATGCTCTAGCCTAGCTTCAATGTGTTACAGCAGAGAACTGGCTATTACAATCAAAAGCTACCTGCAGCTATTAGTACATTAGGTTACACTAGGTTACACAAAGTGTTTAACATGGAGGAACATTGGTTCATTAAGGCCTACAGCAGAAGGGCTTCATTGACACTTGTGGTCTATCACCTTTCCGAGTTACCTAGGGTTATGCCAGAGTGACACCAACAACATCTCTAAGGCAACACCAGCCTGAAGGCCTCAAGACACACACAAGCTAGTAGCTTAGCAAGGCCCAAAAGCCACAAGTCACTCCTGCTGCACTCCATGATCGTAGCTGAATGCTGGACCGGTAACACAACTAGCAACAGACAAAGTCAGAGTTGAAAAACATCTGCTACAAGCCAAAGGCTAGAGCTGAAGGTTTGACACGCCTCAGCCTGCACTAACTGGGGGAAGGGAGATTTGTGGTCTGTCAGGCAGGACCATGATCTAACAGGAATACTCTGGAGTCCTTGCTCTAGGTTGGAAATTACCAGGGCCGCCTGGGAGTGGGGGGGCAAGTGGGGCACTTTGCCCCAGGCCCCCATAAGAGTTTTTCAGGACCCCTGGAGTGGGGTCCTTCACTCGCTCCGGGGGCTACAGAAAACTCCCGTGAGGCCCGGGCCACCGGAGCTTCTTCAGCTCCAGATCTTTGGCAGTGGCAGAGCGGAAGGACCCCCCGCCGCTGAATTACCACAGAAGTGGGGGCCCCCGCTGTCAAAGACTCCAGGGCCTCTGAATCTTCTGGGTGGCCCTGGAAATTACCGGTCTTGGTGAAGTCCCTAAAGAGAGGTAGACATATAAAACCCAGGAGTCCTGACTCCCAGTCCCCCTTCTCTAGAACTAGGTTGGACTCTCTTGCTCTAACCACTGGTTCACACTCCCCCAGAGTTGGGAATAGAAGTCAGGGGTCCTGACTCCCAGCCCCCCTCTTCTAACCCACTATAGTTGCTCCTAGATTTCAACAGTTTTGCTGTTATATAGAGTTTAGTTCCCTGGGCAAGGGATGCCCCTTCCTCTGTAAGAAGTCTATCTCATACCAGCTCATTGCTCCCCATATCTGGAACATGGCATTGGTCCAAAGCAATTGTTTCCTCCCAGCAAATCAATTCCATGTTCAGCCTAAAATGAAGGGATACAAACTGGTTTAGGATACACAGACCAAAACCTGGCAACCAGACCACATCCAACACCACCACAGCTATTACATTGGAGACAGGAGCAAAATGGAGGTCTGGAGGGACCTTCAACTCCCATCCTTCCCCCAAACACCCCCCCCTCATGAGCAATCTCACCATTGCTAGCAGCACTTCTGAACCCCAAGTCAAACCCACTCCCAGCTCATTCCACACCCCGAAGGAGGCTGCTAGTCCTAGAACACGTGGTGGAAGTGGGAAGGCACCTTCCTAACCCTGCTTCCCCCGCGGCAAGGGCATCCTTTGTTCAGCCTTCACCGCCTCCCCTGCCACCATGTGCTTTTTCCTCTTAAAGGGACATACACCCGTTCACAAAACTCCTGCTGTTTAATATGGTTTGGTTATAGCAGCAGGAGCTGGCCCCAGGACTTTGCTCCCCCTTCCAGAGGTGTGAGGCGAATTCACTGGATTAAAGGGCAGAATTTAGCTCCTGGGTTCGCTCCCTAGCTCTGCAGCACGCTCCCTGCCTGCCCTGAAACAAGTCACCAAAGCACATCGGGGTGGGCGGGGGAGAAGAGATGAGTAGAGAGAGGCAAAAACTCTTTCCACAGCATGTTTCGCTTCATGTGGGCCCGAGGAGAAATGCTATGGACAGCCACATGGTCATTTATTAAAACCCAGGGACAAATCAGGCCAGCTGTTTCGCCCAGATACTGCAAATTCAACGGGAATTTCAGAAGATCACACAGCACAATCTCACAGGTTTAATAGATCATTTTCCCACTAACTTTCTGCCTTTGGCCCCACCTAACGGGGTGACCCACGCGTTCTGAATTCAACAGGCCCAGTGCCCAATTCCCTCCACTGGAACACCACTCTTCACCACCTACAGTCTGAACACAGGGTTCGATCCTAAAACGTGGGTGACTAACAAACGATTCAAACCGCATTAGAGAGCTTGCAAGTTACCCACCATGCTAGTCTAGGTCTGGAAGTATAGAAACAGGATACAGGAAGTACCGTGAGGGTGAAAGAGAGACAGATAAGAGGAAGTGGTAAGTGGGACAGGGAAGAGAGAGGCTTTGCAATTGACTGAGAACATAAACTAGTCAATGTTATTTTTCTGAGTGAAGTGAACGAGAGGCAGAAACATTAATCCGTGGCTTCAAACCATGTGTCAAAAGACCTTTACACAGCTGATTTTAGGAAAATGTGTGTGACAGAAATCCATGGTTTTCTGTGGAATCTCAAAAATTTTTCAGTCTGTATTAGGGAATACAGTCTTGAGCCAACATTTGAAAAGCTAGGCTGAAGTTTTCAGAGGCACTGTCCAGAAATCCGTATGTGGGCTGTAAATTGGGCTGATATTCAAAAGTTCTGAGCAACCTTGCTAAGCATTTCTGAAAGTCACTTATTTAGGAGGCTAAATCAGAGTTTAGGAATCTGAATTTAGGCTCCTAGTTTTAAAAAAATTAGCCCTGAAATGTTGGGGTCATTTTGATCTCCAAACCCCTTACAAATAGTGTAATATCAATAAACACATTTCACATTTATATACCACTTTGGATTTTCCTCATTCTGAAGTCCCAGGACTGGAAAATATGGAAAGATACTGGCAGTAGAGAGCCAGGTCGTTTAGGCACCTAAAGATGCTGAAAAGTACCTAGTGGAATTTCAAAAGTACATGCATCTGAAGAAGTGGGTATTCACCCACGAAAGCTCATGCTCCAAAACGTCTGTTAGTCTATAAGGTGCCACAGGATTCTTTGCTGCTTTTACAAAAGTACCTAGGCACTCTAACTTCCATAGGCACCTAATACCCTCACAAGCCTTTGACAATCCTAATATATATCCAGATTCAGAGTCAACAAAGCCTGGGGGGAAGGCATCTGCAATGCAGGACTTCAATAACATTTGTGGGTAACGTAAGTGTGGAAAATCTTGGCAAAATCTGCAAAGGAAAATAATAAAATCCCTTATGTACCATGCTTCCTACCAGACTGTTCTCTCACTTACACTGACATAATCCCGTTAACGTCAGTGAAGTTGTTTCAGGTTTAAACTGGTGTATTTCACAGCCCAAAGGTAAGCATTATTGTCACCATTTTACAGGTGGAGAAACAGGCTCTGAAATAGGTGAAGGTGCAACTCCTCAAAGGCATTGAGATGTATAACTCTCACTGGGAATTAAGCACCTAAATATCTGTGAGATCTGGGCCCAAGTTACTTGTCTGAGTCACAGGTGTCCTGATTCATTCTCCTCCCAAAATTGGAAATAAAACTTTGGACTCTGGATTTTCAACCTCCCACTCATCCTCAGCAGTGAAGCCAGATGCAAAGAATTCATTTAGCTTCTCTGCAACGGTCTGGTCTTCCTAGAATGCTCCTTTACCACCTTGATCATGCAGTGACTCCACTGATTGTTTGGCAGGCTTCCTACTGTTGGTGTCACTAAGCATAACCCTAAGTAACTTAAAAGGTAAAAAGCAATAAGGATATAAAGTCTCCCTGTTTAGGCCTCAGATGAGCAAAAGTTCTTCCATGTTTAAACTCTAATTGACCTAACAGGCCAATAAATAGAAGAGGCCAGGTGTAACATCCGTTATCAGTTGCCATACAGCTCAAACTGGTATAAGGCAGAACTAATGAGGCCTGCATACTTTCGGCCAAGGGAGAGGAGATAACGGTTTACAAAGAAAAGAAAGGACAAGGTCGTAATTCACACCAGCTTTAATTAACTGCTTAATGTAACTGCTACAAGGGGGAGAGGGAGGCGAAAGACAAAGAAGTGTGTGTGAGAAAAGAATGCTGCAGCCGGACAGAAGAGGGAGGGGAAACGGGGGCTTGCTAGTCAGCAAGAAAAGTTCTCATGGATATAAAGGAACAGACTGCTTGTTTTAGGGGGGCTGGATCTGAGGCATGTCATGTCTCCCAGCACCGCTTTGAGATCTCAAATAAACTTTGCTTGCTTCTCCACCCTGGTGTGTGTTCATTGGCGCTAAGCACTCCAGGCACGAACCACTGTTGCTTGCCTCGGGCACCCTCTGTGCCTGCAACACTACTTCAGATGTACTTAAACATTTTTTTACTGTTGATTTTTCAGACTTTGACTAGTTGCTCTTCAAATTCTTTTTCGACCTGCCTAATTATTATACTTGACCTGCCAGAGTTTGTTTCTTTCTATTTTCCTCAGTAGGATTTAACTTCCAATTTTTAAAAGATGCCTTAATGACTCTAACCACTTCTTTAATTTATTTTTAAAAAAGAAAGAGAAGTACTTGTGGTACCTTAGAGACTAACACATTTATTTGGGCATAAGCTTACGTGGGCTAAAACCCAATTTATCAGATGCATTGAGTAGAAAATACAGTAGGAAGATATATATATATATATACACATACACACACACACACAGAGAACATGAAAAGATTGGGGTTGCCTTACCAACTCTAATGAGACAAATCAATTAAAGTGGGCTATTATCAGCAGGAGGAAAAAAACACTTTTAAAGTGGTAATCAGGATGGCCCATTTCAAACAGCTGACAAAAAGGTGTGAGTAACAGTAGGAGGAAAAATAGCCGGGGGAAATAGTTTTTACTTTGTGTAATGATCCATCCACTCCCAGTTTTTATTCAGACCTTATTTGGTGGTGTCTGGTTTGCAGATTAATTCCAGTTCTGCAGTTTCTCATTGGAGTCTTTTTTTGAAGTTTTTTTGTATAGGTCTGTAATTGAGTGACCAGGGAGGCTGAAGTGTTCGCTGACTGGTTTTTGAATGTTGTAATTCTTTATGTCTGATTTGTGTCCATTTATTCTTTTGTGTAGTGCCATGGTGGTACTTTAGTAGTCCTCTTACTATGTTTTTTAATTTGGGGTATACATTTAATTTGAAACTCTGTTATGATGTTTTAAAAAAATTCCCATGCAGCTTATAGGCATTTCATTTTTGTAACTGTACCTTTTAATTTCCATTTAACTAGCTTTCTCATTTTTGTGTAGTTTCCCTTTCGGAAATTAAATGCTACTGTGGTGGGTTTCTTTGGTGTCATTCCCCCTTTCTCCTCCCGCCAAGGATTTTACATTTAATTATATCATGGTCAATAATACTGTGTGTTTCAGCTATATTCACCATCTGGACCACATCTTTTGCTCCACTTTGGACTAAATCAAGGGTGGCCTCTCCACTTGTCTCCAGGACTAGCTACTCCAAGAAGCAGATATTCATGGTGTCTAGAAACTTTATCTCAGCCTCCTGTCCTGAGGTGACATGTACCCAGTCAATATGGGGATACAGTGGAACCTCAGAGTTATGAACTCCAGAGTTACAAACTGACCAGGCTAATGGAAGGTGCAGGCAGAGGGTGGGGCAAGGGTGTTCAGTTTTGTGTGAATAGAAATTTGACAATCCTAGCCCAGGGGAACCATGGGAGATGTAATGTATTCCCTGCCTCTGTTTTCCATCAGCCTCTGCCAGGCCCAGCTTCATGGCACCATGGGAGATGTAGTGTCTCCCCTGCCTCTATCTCCCATCTGCTGCTGCCAGGCTGGCCTGGCCATCTCATTTCTAGGGCGAGGGGCCAGCAGTGTGAGACTGAAAGCGGAAGATGCCGTGATGCTGGGGAGGGGTCCGCGCTGCTCCGGGAGGTGCTGACCTTGCTGGGAAGGGCCCCACCCCCCCATGGGAGATGCTGTCTTCCTGCCACGCCCCATGGATTGCTCTGTACCAGCCCCAGTACACTGCGGGGGATGCAGGCTCCAGATTGTTGCACTGCAGCAGGGACCCCCACAGCCCTGCCCCTCCTTACTCCCGCCAACTCCCCAATACCTGCCAAGTGTCCTCGGTCTCAATGCTGCAATCCCAGCCAGCTCCCCCTTCTCCACTAGCTCCCCATCCCCCTGTTATGGAAGCGGGGCAACCTTCACCCACTGTTCCCGGTCGGAATCCTTTAGAGAGATTATGGGGTGACGTCACTTTCAGTCACTATCCCAGTCGGACTCTAATGGAGCATGCACTGGGGCAACATATTTTAGAGTGGTAGCCATGTTAGTCTGTATCAGCAAAAAGAACGAGGAGTACTTGTGGCACCTTAGAGACTAACAAATTTATTTGGGCATAAGCTTTCATGGGCTAAAACCCACTTCATCAGATGCATGCAGTTGAAAATACAGTAAGAAGATAGATATACACAGAGAACAAGGACTCTGTGTATACAAGGACAAGTGCAGCATCCTGCACTTAGGACAGAAGAATCCCATTCACTGTTACAGACTAGGGACCGAATGTCTAGGAAGCAGTTCTGCAGAAAAGGACTTTGGGGTTACAGTGGATGAGAAGCTGGATATGAGTCAACAATGTGCCCTTGTTGCCAAGAAGGCTAATTGCATTTTGGGCTGTATAAGTAGGGGCATTGCCAGCAGATAGAAGGACATGATCATTCCGCTCTATTCGACATTGGTGAGGCCTCATCTGGAGTACTGTGTCCAGTTTTGGGCCCCACGCTACAAAAAGGATGTGGAAAAATTGGAAAGAGTCCAGCAGAGGGCAACCAAAAGGATTAGGGAGCTGGAGCACATGACTTATGAGGAGAGGCTGAGGGAACTGGGATTGTTTAGTCTGCAGAAGAGAAGAATGAGATGGGATTTGATAGCTGCTTTCAACTACCTGAAAGGGGCTTCCAAAGAGCATGGATCTAGACTGTTCTCAGTGGTAGCCGATGACAGAACAAGGAGTAATGGTCTCAAGTTGCAGTGGGGGAGGTTTAGGTTGGCTATTAGGAAAACCTTTTTCACTGGGAGAGTGGTGAAGCACTGGAATGGTTACCCAGGGAGGTGGTGGAATCTTCTTCCTTAGAGATTTTAAAGGTCAGGCTTGACAAAGCCCTGGCTGGCATGGTTTAGTTTGGAATTGGTCCTGCTTTGAGTAGGGAGTTGGACTAGATGACCTCCTGAGGTCGCTTCCAACCCTGATATTCTATGTATATGAAAAATGGATATTGCCATACCAACTATAATGAGAGTAATCAATTAAGATGGGCTATTATTAGCAGGAGAAAAAAAATTAGTGATAATCAGAATGGCCCATTTCCAATAGTTGACAAGAAGGTGTGAATAACAGTAGGGGAAAAATTAGCATGGGGAAATAGTTTTTACTTTGTGTAATGACCCATTCATTTCCAGTCTTTATTCAAGCCTAATTTAATGGTGTCCAGTTTGCAAATTAATTCCAATTCTGCAGTTTCTCGTTGGAGTCTGTTTCTGAAGTTTTTTTGTTGGATTATTGCAACTTTTAGGTCTATAATTGAGTGACAAGGGAGGCTGAAGTGTTCTCCGACTGGTTTTTGAATGTTGTAGTTCTTGACATCTGATTTGTGTCCATTTATTCTTTTGCGTAGAGACTATCTGGTTTGGCCAATGTACATGGCAGAAGGGTATTGCTGGCACATGATGGCATATATCACATTGGTAGATGTGGAGGTGTTTGAGTCTCTGATGGTGTAGCTGATTAGGTCCTATGAAGGTGTCCCTTGAATAGATTTGTGGACAGAGTTGGCAACGGGCTTTGTTGCAAGGGAGATGAAAGATTAGGATTCTAATCCTGGCTCCCCTAGCATGTGCGTGGAGCTAACAGAGCAGCTTTCCTTTTCCAAGGAGCACACAACTTTGTTATCTACTGTAACGTTCAGAACTGGGTTAGGATCTTGAACCTGCCAAATTTGGATGGTGTATGGATACAGAGCTCAGCGTGGGGCCCTTCACTGGTAGTGGTGGGACCTTGGAAAAGTCACTTCAGACCAGATTAATAATGGTATTTGGGTGCCTAAACATGCAGATTGATGTCTAGTGGATTTCTAAAGCTCCCATGAACATTAATTTAGATACTTAAATCCCTTTTGAGAATCTGGTCCCGGAGCACTGTTGGAAATCCCTCTAGGCATCTATCTGCATGTTTAGACACCTAAATCACCTTTGAAAATCTGGTCATTTGTTTCCACATGTCTCAGTTGTCTATCTGTACACATCACTACTCTATCTCACAGGGGCGTGATGAGGATAAATACATTAGAGACTGGGAGGTGCGCCAGTCCTATGGCAATAGGGGGCCTTATATGGCTGTAGATAGGAAGATGTGCTGCATGCCCAACTTGATACACCATGGGGCTGATTTTCATAGGTGATGAGCACCTGCAGTTTCCATGGGCTTGAACTGGAGTTGTGGGCACTCAACACCTCTGAAAATCTGGCCTCTAAGTCATCTCAGTTTGGGCCCCCAGAAATGTGGACACCACTGGTGCTAAAAGTACCAA
Source organism: Gopherus evgoodei (assembly GCF_007399415.2). Classification (NCBI taxonomy): domain Eukaryota; kingdom Metazoa; phylum Chordata; order Testudines; family Testudinidae; genus Gopherus; species Gopherus evgoodei. Next base: position 1,435,063 of record NW_022060066.1, on the reverse strand, counting down.
TGGGAGTTAGGCGCCTAAGTCTCTTTGAGGATCTCCCAGGCTTTGGAGGTTCCTGGGCACTAAATCACAACTCTTACACCAACACATCTGTTTCCCAGAGGCCAGTCTCTCTCTTGTTTTCACATTGGTTTCCATAATGTCACCAGTCCACCATAAATGATCCCCTCAGGTTGGCGTTACAGACTATTCCATCTACCATGCCAAATGTGAATTTCCCCTCGACTCAGAGTCACAAGAGGTCCTTCTTTCTTTGTGTCACTGTCATAAACAGATAGTTAAGGGTTAATGCCTCTTTTACCTGTAAAGGGTTAAGAAGCTCAGTAAACCTGGCTGACACCTGACCAGAGGACCAATAGGAGGACAAGATATTTTCAAATTTTGGTGGAGGGAAGTCTTTGTTTGTGCTCTTTGTTTTGTTCGCTCTTGGGACTAAGAGGGACCAGACTTACATCCAGGCTCTCCAAATCTTTCTAAATCAGTCTTTCATGTTTCAAACTTGTAAGTAATCAGCCAGGCAAGGCATGTTAGTCTTATGTTTGTTTTCTCAACTTGTAAATGTTTCTTTTTGCTGGAAGGATTTTCACCTCTATTTGCTGTAACTTTGAATCTAAGGCTAGAGGGGGATTCCTCTGGGCTATATGAATCTGAGTACCCTGTAAAGTATTTTCCATCCTGATTTTACAGACATGATTTTTACCTTTCTTTCTTTAATTAAAAGCTTTCTTTTTAAGAACCTGATTGATTTTTCCTTGTTTTAAGATCCAAGGAGATTGGGTCTGGACTCCCCAGGAATTGGTGGGGGGAAAGGAGAGGGAATGGTTAATTTCTCCTTGTTTTAAGATCCAAGTGGTTTGGATCTGTGTTCTCCAGGGAATTGGTGAAGTCCCTCAAGGCAGCCCAGGGAGGGGAAAGTTTGGGGGGACAGGTAGTGCCCCAGACACTGAAATTTCTGGGTGGTGGCAGTGTTAACAGATCTAAGCTAGTAATTAAGCTCAGAGGTGTTCATGCAGGTCCCCACATTTGTACTCTAAAGTTCAAAGTGGGGGAAAAAACCTTGACAGTCACACACTCCTGATCGAGTATTATTATTATTTATTTGTATTACAGTAGCAACTAGGAGCCCCATTCATGGACCAGGACACCCTGGTGTTAGGCACTGTAAAAACACAAAACAAAAGAATGATCCCTGTCCCGAAGGGCATTGGGGAAATAATCAGAGGCAGCAGCAATTCTACATCTACAATGGAAGATCAGCTTGTCCTGTACAGGCCATCTCTTCCACTGTTTGTGAATATGCAGGACTTGGGAAATCCTACATATACCTCCTACACACCTAAATATGCCCCTTTTGGGATATGAAGCACCTCAGAATGGATGCATGAGCAGTGGATTACAGTAGCTTCCTGCTTGGATACACTATGAATGGGAATGCAGCTCTGTTCACCCTCTCCCCATCTGAGTCGAAGAAATTCAGCTGCTTCCAGTTGGCAGCCAGATTTTGGAAGGGAGCATTGGATCTACTGCACTTAGTGGCTCCAGTGCTACAAACATAGGCTGGTAGAAGCAATCAGAGCCCAGCAGAAGCTGGAAGATCCAGCTGTGGACAATAGAGGGAATCAGGGGACAGCACAACCAACAACAGCTGGTAGAACCCAGCACTGGGCAGTGAGACCGGCAGGGGCTGATAGAACCCAACTGTAGCCAAAAGAGAGCAGCAGGAGTGAAGGGAGACTAGCAGGCCAAGAGACTCCAAGAGAGAGCAGAAGAGACCGTCAGAGACTATTACAGTCCTACAGGGTCAGTAGGACCCAGAGGATTATGATCAGGGAGCAGTGGAATGAGAATCATAGAATATCAGGGTTGGACGGGACCTCAGGAAGTCATCTAGCCCAACCCCCTGCTCAAAACAGGACCAATTCCTAACTAAATCATCCTAGCTAGGGTTTTGTCAAGCCTGACCTTAAAAACCTCTAAGGAAGGAGATTCCACTACCTCCCTAGGTAACCCATTCCAGTGCTTCACTTCCTCCTAGTAAAAAGTTTTTCCTAATATCTAACAGAGAGAGGGATAGCTCAGTGGTTTGAGCTTTGGCCTGCTAAACCCAAGGTTGTGAGCTCAATCCTTGAAGAGGCCACTTAGGGATCTGTAGCAAAATCAGTATTTGGTCCTGCTAGTGAAGGCGGGGGGGGCTGGACTCTATGACCTTTCAGGGTCCCTTCCAGCTCTATGAGATAGGTATATCTAAAAAAAGAATGTGACCATCTGGACAATGGAGGTGTCAGTGCTAGGAGAGCTCCAGGAAGGGCTGTAAATCACAGAAGTAATGGTCTATCTTGCAGGGCCTGCAGAAGCTTGAGACTATCAGTGATACAATCTATCATTAACAGGAACCTACCCAGCCATCAGCTGCCTGTAGACCTTACTGTCCATGAGTGAAGGGTAGTGGAATGGGAGGCAGATGGCCAAATATTGGTCATAAGACATGGCAGCCAGCAGGAAGCACTCCACAGTGGTCAGGGCACTGAAGTGATAGAGCTATGCAAGGCAGCTGCCTAGAGATATCACATTGCCTATCTAGAGATCACTGAGCATCACAGGGGATATGTTGGAGGTAGAGACAATCTCCAAGCTGGAGAGGAAGAAATACATAGGAGTCTGGAGATGTGGATCCAGCACCACTAGGAGAAGGTTGGCAGCCAAGGATATGATATAGACAGCTAGGAATCCAGTAAAGAGCAGGATCCACAGTTCCTTGAAGTTCTCAAATCCCAGGAGGAGGAGATGAGGGTGAGGTTTCTGCTGCCTAACTCCTCCATAGGGAGGAGCTGGGGGAAAGAGAGTCAGCAGATAATTACAAGACAATGAAAAATACTATCCATAAAACCTGCAGCTATGTGCCCTTGTGGGAAGTAGTGCTGTCTAGTGATTACAACAGTGAGTGAGGGGAGTAGTGTCAAGTGGTTAGAGCAATGGAAGCCAGGCCTCCTGGATTGTATCTTAGCTCTAAGAAAGGCCTTGGCAGCTAGTGGGCTAGAGAAGGGGTGTCTTAGCATCAGGAGGCCTAGGTCTAGAAGAGCAATGGGGTTTAGCAAGATAGAGGGAAAGTACTGGCTATCCACCCCCATTATGAATAAGAAGAAGTATCTTGAAGCTGTGCTTCATTTATTTCTCTTCTTTCAACAATGTGACCTGGCCAAAACTCTGAATGTCCATTCCATGGGCAATCCTGACATTCTGAAATTGCCTTTCATCCCAAATCATAATGAAACAGCAACATTTCCAGGAAAATTCTGAGAAATTTCATTTCAGAGAGAGTTAAAGAACCTTATCAAAATGTTGACGTGCTTTGTTGGGATAACGATAAAGCACTTCCTTTTTACTTTATCATTTCTACTCAGTTCTATTCTAGTCTATTAAACTTGAGATGATAGTCGAATCTACGTGCTTTGAAGTTACAGAAATAAAATATCTCACTCATTTGCCATAAAAAAATGTGCCAAAATCAGTATGTTCCCATGAAACATTTACACTTTGTTGAATCAGCAAACTGAGAGGAAAACTGGTCATTCAGCAAATTGTGGACCAACTCCAGGCCCAACCTTTGCTGTGAACTCTGAGGATTTGGGACACTGTGGATAATAACTGATGATAGCAGGAGCACTGCCAGCTTTTTTGCCACCCTAGGCGGCGGAAGGTCCCGCCCCTGAAATACCACTGATGACAGGGGCAGCTGAAGATCCAGCCACAGTGGTCACGCCGCCCCCCAAATGTTAGCGCCCTAGGCAACCGCCTAGGTCACCTAATGGGTTGCGCCAGCCCTGGATAATAGGTAGCACTGTGTCAAGGTAAAAGCATGGGACTGTGTGCCAAGATAGGCCTCTTCTATCAAAAGGTTCAATTTTGGCCTTTGCCTCTGACTTGCTGGTGACCTTGAGTATGTCCCTTAACCTCTCTGTGCCCAAGGGCGGCTCCAGGCCCCAGCACGCCAAGCGCGTGCTTGGGGCGGGAGGGCGGCAGGCAGGCAGCCTTCGAAGGGTCCGCTGTGGGCAGGCCTGTGGGAGGTCCATCGGAGCGGTGGGACCAGCGACCAGCAGAGCACCCCCTGCGTCATGACTCCATGCTTGGGGCAGCAAAATGTCTAGAGCTGCCCCTGTCTGTGCCTCACTTTTGTTATTTATTAAGTGCAAGACACAGCAATTAACCAAGTCCTTTCCCTGGACAGTTAACAAGGTGAAGGGTCTTCACAGGGCATAGGGTCACCCAACAGGGGGGTGTCAAGGTTCCTTCCCCACTCTGAACTTTAGGGTACAGATGTGGGGACCTGGATGGACACTTCTAAGCTTAATTACCGGCTTAGTTCTGGTATCGCTTCTAACCCCCCCCCCCCCAAGCACTACCTTTTTACCCTGTGTAGCCTTGAGAGACCTCACCAATTTCCTGGTGAACACAGATCCATACCCCTTGGATTTTAAAACAAGGAGAAATTAACCATCTCCCCTCCTTTCTCCTACCAACTCCTGGTGGATCCAGATCCAACTCCCTTGGATCTTAAAATAAGGAAAAAATCAATCAGGTATTTAAAAAGAAGGCTTTTAATTAAATAAAAGAAAGGTAAAAGAAAACCCTCTGGAAGAGATTAGCATACCAGTTACTCTCACAGACAACAGATTCAAAACACAGAGGATGTTCCCCTGGGCAAAAATCATAATACACATACAAGAATACCCAAATTTGATAATTCCCTTAATGGTACCAAGACAAGTTACAAAGAAAATAAAAATAAACCTATCTTTCCCTTTCTAAAACTTACTACTCTGATAAGAGGCTGGTTCCTTGATGCTTTTCACTCTGGCTGAAACTGAGACTTTAAAAAAAGGAAAACATCCCTCCTTCCTTTTGAAACATCTTGTTTCCCCATTGGTTCCTCTGGTCAGGTGTCAGCTAGGCTAGGTGAACTTCTTAACCCGTTACAAGTAAAAGAGGCATTAACCCTTAACTATCTGTTTATGACAGGGGGAAATCGTTAGCATGAGTGGGGCAGGGATACTCAGCAGTTAACGTGAAGAAATACATTTAAACACCATTCTAGCATTGGTAGCAGAGATTAATGATACAAGTCAGAGATGTCTGTAGGGAATCTGTTTATTTACAAAGAATGTGCAGAGGGCACTTTCCTTATTCAGCAATCCAAGTCTACCTTTCCATTGGGTCCTGTGCCCAAAAGTAGCTCTGTCTCTTGGTTTTATCCGAAGGCTATCCTAACCCTTGCCTCTCTCGCTTTCTGCCTCTCACATGCATAGATACAAAACTATAATCAACCAGGCCTTTCTATTTAGACATAAAATAAGTTCTCCGCTCTGTCTGGAAATCAGGGCCCTTTAAGGTGTCTCAAATTGGGCACTCTAAAATCCTGGCAAATATTTATTTAACAGATAATAGTCCTGTAGGTTTTTTCCTATCACTGGCATCCATGCTTCTTTAAAGACTATCGACACGACCACACTACAATCCCTAGCCACACTGCTCCTTGAACGAGCCACACAGAGAAGAAAAATGGAAAAAGACCTCTCAACGAAGTACAACAAATGCAACGACCACAGTGTAATGGGGCGAAATTCAGCCCTGCGGCACCTCCTGCTGTTTTCCTGGGATTAGCTCTTTTTCCAGCTCTGGAGCGCCCTCTGCAGGCTGGTGTCCAACTTGCTGCTGGCCTGTGTGTCTCTCCCGGACCCTGGTGCCCTTTCCCCACGGGTTCTGCCCACTGCAACAATCCCCAATCTGGGTTTCCCCACTCAGGGGAACCCCCAACCCCTATCCACACTTTGCCTCAGTGACTATTGCCAGTCACTATCTAGCCCCTGTTCACTGGGGCAGACTGCAGTCTGTAAAGGCCACTCATCATTTGCAAGGGGGGTTTGGACCTGCTGCCTTGGCCTACCCTTAGACTACCCTCTGCAATACCAGTACCCTTCTGGGCCTTCAACAAGGCCTGCAGCCTGGTGGAGTCTCCAGGCCAGAGCTTGCCAGCTCCTCTGGCTTTCTCCTAGCCCTGCTCCACTCTAGGTATCCTGTGAGCTCCTAAGCACCAGGTCCTTCCCTCTCTACAGGCAGAAAGAGACTCTGTCAGCTCCTGGCTTCACTGGCTTTTATAGGGCCAGCTACAGGCTGAATGGAGCGTGGCTCTAGCCTTTACTATTTCCCCAATCAGTCGAGTCAAGCTGCTTTCCCCAGTAGCAGCCCTCCTGCAGCCTCAGCCTTCTCCCTGGGCTGAATTCCAGCCCTTCAGGGCAGGAGTGGATGACCACCTCACTACACACACAGTTACAAATAGAGCTGGTTGGATGCTTTTTGATCACAAAAATTCTTCAGCAAATGTTGCTGTTCTTCACTGAATAATTTACACCACATAGCAAGTGACTAGTGATTTTCAGAGGGTGGGCGCTCAGCACTTTCAAAGCAGTTTAAAATGTCTCCTGTTGGGCACTGAAAAAAGGAGGTTTACAAAATCATGAGTCAAGTTTGAAAATCTTGGCCTTATCCGATTTTATTTTTCTTTTTTGCATATACAGATAAGAACATAAGAACAGCCATACTGGATCAGACCAAAGGTCCATCTAGCCCAGTATCCTATCTGCTGACAGTGGCCAGTGCCAGGTGCTTCAGAGGGAATGAACAGAAAGGCAATCATCAAGTGATCCATTCCATCATCTATAGAATTTCTGGTTAACATGTTTTAAAACTCCTAAGTCCCATTTTCAGAAGCACCTTATTCACGTAGGAACCCCCTGATGAAGGGACTTAGGCACTTTTGAACATTTTGCCCTCTGTCTCACTATGCATTTACAGTGCACCATGGAAGCCTGAATGGCCAAGGAAATTATTGTAGTTTCATACACCATAAATATTACCTTTCTCCTGCACCAGAAATGTAAGAGTATCATCCTTATTTGGGTCATGAAGCAGATAGCAGCTGATGGGATCATGTCAATTCATCTCTCTCTTCAGTTTATCAAGTCTTTTTTCAAGTGGTCCAGAGTTTGGTTGGAAAGAGACCACCCCACTGGCCAGAACCTGTGTCATTCTGGAAAAGCAGCACTAGAAATGTTGTTACCCTTTTCCTACCCTCTTTATAAGAGACAGGAACCACCCCTGAGTGATCTTGTGAAAATCTCTTCTAAAGGGCCCACTGGCCACAGTTTGCTACGCCAGGCCAACGGGGGTGGCAGGAAGGATGACCAGCACATCCCTCGGCCTGCGCTGCTTCCTGCAGCCCCCATTGGCCTGAAGCGGCGAACCGCGGCCAGTGGGAGCTGCGATCAGCCGAACCTGCGGACACGGCAGGTAAACAAACTGGCCCAGCCTACCAGGGGCTTTCCCTGAACAAGCAGCGGACTGGCTTTGAGAACCAATGCTTCAGGGCCAAACCAAGGTAAGCAGCTTGGGGATCACTTGCTTATGTTTAGAAATATCGTCCTCTCCAAAAGCCATGCAACATTATGATCCAGTCCCTTCTGGTCAGGGATTTTTATTCCCTTACTCCAAAATTCAAATTGTGAGGGAATGAGGCTTTGTGCACGTCCCCTCTTCATGGTTGTGTAGAGAGCCATCAACAAAGTCTTTTCCCCACTGATGTTACACAATGGTTCATCTGGTGTCTACAGGCCTTCTTTTGTTGGGCAGGAAATGACACCTCTTGTAGTAAACTTGTAGTTCACACTTGGTAATGCTCCTCTCCTGACTGTGGGGTTTACAGATTAATTGCAAACACTTTCATAGTTGCAAAGCAAAGGCTTAAATCCTTATAAGATGGGATTCAGATATTATAGGTGAGATTGAAGCATGCAGCAACTCATCAGCATTTCATAAAATCCAAACACTAAATACATTCTTATAAACGTAACATCTATTTGAACAATGTTAACACCCAGGTGAGCAGACTGGTTTCCAGCTGTGCATTTGTCAGTGTTTAGTGAGGCCTAGGGGCCTAGGCAGAAGATAACATCTAGTCTGCCACTGACACAGTGGGGGACCAAGTTTGATTCTCATTTTTGTTATATATTGCAATGAAAATGAAGTGTGAAACTGTGCCATTTTTCAGAAAAGGGATTCTTGTTTTCTGGACAGCTTTGCTTAGTCCTTTCTGAGACTTTCACCCCAAATTCTCAGCAATAAGGAACAACATTAGAAACTATCAATTTTGTTTATTATCGATTATGTGTCTTCTGGTTGAATTTTATAATCCCACCTTCAGCTCTTAACCACGCTAGGTAGTATTTTCGAGGTCTGCTAAACCAGTTCTCTGTGCAGAGCTGGAACAGCATCCCGAAAGAACACACGCACACAAGCCAACTAACAACATCTATATTCTTCTCTATTTACCATAGCTAAATTATTGACCCAGTAAATTTCAAGAAGTTAATTCATTAGTGATCCTTGAAACATTTGCATATTCATTTCAATATTTTTGGATGGAAACTTTTCTTTTTGATGACATGGAGACTTCAGCAAAAAAAGTATTTCCATGAAGCAATTTTGGTTTTTTTTATAAACTGAAAAGTTTCATTTCTGGTAACTGAATCATAGAAATGTTGAGTGGGATGGGACCTCACAATGTTCAGCTGATACAGCCCCCTGCACTGTTGGATGGAGAAGTAAACCAGCCCTGACAGTTGTTTGTCCAACATGTTTTTAAAAACCTCCAATGAAGGGGATTCCATAATTGCCCTTGCAAGCCTATTCTAGAGCTAAATTCCCCTTAGTGTTAGAAAGTTTTTCCTAATACCTAAACTAAATCTTCCTTGCTGGCACTTTCAGTGGACATTCAGAAAATTGATCACCATCTTCTTTACAGAATCATAGAATCATAGAATATCAGGGTTGGAAGGGACCTCAGGAGGTCATCTAGTCCAACCCCCTGCTCTCGCAGACCAATTCCCAACTAAATCATCCCAGCCAAGGTTTTGTCAAGCCTGACCTTAAAAACCTCTAAGGAAGGAGATTCCACCACTTACCTAGTTAACCCATTCCACTGCTTCACCACTCTCTGAGTAAAAAAGTTTTTCCTAATATCCAACCTAAACCTCCCCCACTGCAACTTGAGACCATTAGTTCTTGTTCTGTCATCAGGTACCACTGAGAACAGTCTAGATCCATCCTCTTTGGAATCCCCATTTAGGTAGTTGAAAGCAGCTATCAAATCCCCTCTCATTCTTCTCTTCTGCAGACTCAGCAATTCCAGTTCCCTCAGCCTCTCCTCATAAGTCATGTGCTCCAGCTCCCTAAACATTTTGGTTGCCCTCCGCTGGAATCTTTCCAATTTTTCCACATTCTTCTTGTAGTGTGGGGCCCACAACTGGACACACTACTCCAGATGAGGCCTCACCAATGTCGAATAGAGGGGAATGATCACATTCCTCAATCTGCTAGCAATGCCTCTACTTATACAGCCCAAAATGCTGTTAGCCTTCTTGGCAACAAGGGCACACTATTGACTCTATCCAGCTTCTCATCCTCTGTGACCCCTAGGACTCCTTTTCTGCAGAACTGCTTCCTAGCCATTCGGTCCCTAGTCTAAAACAGTGAATGGGATTCTTCCGTCCTAAGTGCAAGACTCTGCACTTGTCCTTGTTGAACCTCATCAGGTTTCTTTTGGAACCAGTCCTCTAATTTGTCTAGGTCCCTCTGTATCCTGTCTCTATCCTCCAGCTTATCTACCACTCCTCCAAGTTTAGTATCATCTGCAAACTTGCTGAGAGTGCAGTCCACGCCATCCTCCAGATCATTAATGAAGATATTGGACAAAACCAGCTCCAGGATCAACCCTTGGTGCACTTCACTTGATACCGGCTGCCAACTAGACATGGAGCCGTTGATCACTACCCGTTGAGCCCAACGATATAGCCAGCGCTCTATCCACGTTATAGTCCAATCATCCAGCCCATATTTCTTTAACTTGCTGGCAAGAATACTGTGGGAGACCGTATCAAAAGCTTTGCTAAACTCAAGGAATAACACATCTACTTCTTTCCCCTCATCCACAAACCCAGTTATCTCCTCATAGAAGGCAGTTAGGTTAGTCAGGCATGACTTTCCCTTGGTGAATCCATGCTGACTGTTCCTGATCACTTTCCTCTCCTCCAAGTGCTTCAGAATTGATTCCTTGAGGACCTGCTCCATGATTTTTCCAGGTACTGTGATGAGGCCCACTGGCCTGTTGTTCCCCGGATCCTCTTCCTTCCCTTTTTAAAGATGGGCACTACATTAGCCTTTTTCCAGTGATCCAGGACCTCCCCAATCCCAATCCAATAGCACCTGATTTCACCTGATAGTCACCATTTAAAGATATACAGCTACAGAGCACTCCTGAAACAGGGAAAAGCACCACTTCATAAATCCATAGATTTCAAAGCCAGAAGGGGTCATTGTGATCATCTAATTTGACATCCTGCATAACACGGGCCATACAATGTTCCCAAAATAATTCCTACTGCAAATCTTTTATTAAAAAATAATCCAATCTTCTTTTTTAAATAGATTGATAGAAAACTGATGCCCTTAGTGAATTATTTTAATAATTAATTGAACTCACTGCAAAAATTAACACCTTATGTCCAGTCTGAATTTGTCTAAGCTTCAACCTCCAGCCACTGGATCATGTTAGAACTATCTCTACCAAATTGAGGAGTCCATTATAAATATTTGTACCCTGTCTGGGAACTTAAAGACTTTGATCAAGTTACCCCTTAATCTTCTCTTTGTTAAATAACTACAGTGAGCATTTTGAGTCTATCACAATAAGGCAGGTTTTCTAATCCTTTCATTTTTCTTGTGACTCTTCTCTGAACCATTTCCAGTTTATCAATTTCCTTCTAAAGTTGCAAACACCAGAACTGGACACAGTATCACAGCAGTGGTTGCACCCATGCCAAATACAGAGAAAAAATAATCTCTCCACTCCTTCTTGAGATTCCCCTGTTTATGTATCCAAGTATTGTTAGACCTTTACACCACAGCATCTCACTGGGAGCTTGTGTTCTGCTGGTTATCCATTATGCCCTGCAAAACTTTTTCTAAGTCATAGTTTTTCAGGATAGAGACCCTATCCTGTAAGTATAGCCTGTTTTCTTTGTTCTGGTAGGTAGACATTTAAATTTAACCACATTAAAACACATATCATTATTTGCTTACATCCAGTTTACCACACATCCATATATCCCTGTATCAGGGACCTCGCCTCTTCATTATTTACCATTCCCCCAATTTTTGCATAATCTGCAACTGTGTGATTATTTTATGCTTTAATCTAAATTGTTTATAAAAATGTTAAAAACACAGTGTCAAGAACCAATGCCAGCATGACCACTGTAAGCTGTTAATCTTAATAGTTTAATAGTAAGCTATTGAAAGCTTAAACTTTTATGTATGCAGTACTGTTGTAGCTGTTTCAGTCCCAGGATAATAGAGGGACAAGGTTACTGAGGTAACATCTTTTGTTGGACCAATTTTTGTTGGTGGGAGAGGCAAGATTTTGAGCTTACACATGTCAATTTTCTAAAATTCTGAACTTCTCATAATCAGAGTATGCCCAGTGTGCCCAGCCAGGTGAAGAGCCAGTAAACCACCATTGAAATCAGTCAATGGTCACCCGTCAAGGATATGCAACTTAGTTTGAAGTTGACTGCCTCTACAGTGCAGGTCATTACAGAAACTGGATATGAAGAGCTTGGCCACACAATTGCCCTGTCATATTCAAAACCAGTTCAGGGAAGACCACACGTGCCTTGACTGGTCAAAACCCAAAGAGCAGATTGTTGGGGTCAGTGACTAGAGCGTGATTTATGACTATCTTCACTGACCACTTGTTACACTAAGCAGATTCTGTCATCATGTCCTGTGGTTGCATAAGTGACCAGAAAGGGCATCTAAAAGCATATGAACTGGTTGAAGAGATCTGAGTACAGAAGCAAGTCGATGTTCTCATGGATCTTAGCCAGGAGCTTTTTGGAGGACTCCTCATGAACAATATGGGGGCAGTTCTGTGTTACTAAGTATTGGCAATTAATTCCCACAGGCTCATTTGAAAATGTCACCATGAAACTGGATCTGACATCTGTTGTGAATGCTGTTGTGTGTATTTGCTTTTCTCCTTTGCTATGCCAGGAGCTCTGGTGTTGGCTGCACCAGTGTAGCTTGCAGCTTTTTCACTCAGCAGACCTCGATGTTAATGATTAAAAAAAAGACCAACACTCAGTTTGGTGGCAAAGGCTCAGCTAGGTTTATTGTCAACAACAAATGGTACCACACACTAAGCTACAGTTTTACTAACACGTGTGATGAGATATTTACTCAGTCAACATAATGTTGTCCCCTGCGCAAATTCTATTATCCCTCCTTACACTCTTCCTTTCGTACATTGACACAACCAAGTTACTTATTACAGTAGGTTGTTACCAGCCTTGTACCTGGCAGTTCAAACAAAATATTCTCATCCTATCCTTCTCTTTACAAGGGGTCTGTGTGTTCCTCTACCACCTTGTTAGCAATGCATTTATGTAGTTACTCAAGAGCTCTGTGTGTTCCTGCAACATGTTCTCTATTCAGGAATGTGTTTATTTGGTTGACTGATATTCAGACAAGGTCTACTCTGCTTAAGAGCACAAGAACATTAGAACGGTCATACTGGGTGAGAGCAATGGCCCATTTAGTCCAGTATCCTATCTTCTGACAGTGGCTGATGCCAGGTGCTTTAGTGGTAATGTACAGAACAGGCAACTGAGTGATCCATCCTCCGTCATTCACTCCCAGTTTCTCCAGGGGTGGGGCAACGAGGAGGGATAGCTCAGTGGTTTGAACAGAGGCCTGCTAAACCCACAGCTGTAAGCTCAATCCTCAAGGGGGACATTTACAGATCTGGGGCAAAAAAGTAATTGGTGAGTGGTTCTGCTTTAAGCAAGGGGTTGGACTGGATGGCCTCCTGAGGTCCCTTCCAACCCTGATGTTCTATGATTCTGGCAGACAGGGACAATCAGAACATTGTGTTGCATCCCTGCTCATCCTGGCTAATAGCTATTGATGGACCTATCCTCCATGAACATATCTATTTTTTTAACCCAGTTATATTTTTGGACTTTACAACATCCCCAGGCAAGGAGTTCCACAGGTTGACTGTAGATTGTATGAAGAAGTACTTCCTTTTGTTTGTTTTAAACCTGCTGCTTATTAATTTCATTGGGTAATCCCTAGTTCTTGTGTTATATGCAGGAGTACATAATATTTTCTTATTCACTTTCTCCACAACAGTCAAGATTTTATAGACCAGTAACCCACCATTGAAATCAATCAGTGGGCACTCCCTTTAGTTTTTCTCTTCAAAGTTGAAAAGTTCTGGTCTTTTAAACCTTTTCTCATATAGAAGCTGTTCCATAGCCTTAATAATTTTTGTTGCCTTTTTCTCTACCATTTCCAATTCTAATATATCTTTTTTGAGATAGGGCAATTGAAACTGCATACAGTATTCAATGTGTCGCAGCACCACGGATTCAGATAGTGGCATTATGACATTTTCTGTCTTATTATCTGTCCCTTTCCTAATGATTCTTAACATTCTTTTTTGACAGCCTCTGCACATTGAGTGGATGTTTTCAGAGAACTATCCACAATCATTCCAAGATCTCTTTCTTGAGTGGAAGCAGCTAATTTAGATCTAACCAGTTTGTGTGTATAGTTGGGATTATGTTTTCCAATGTGCATTACTTTGCATTTTTCTACATTGAATTTCATCTGCCATTTTGTTGCCCAGTCCCCCTGTTTTGCGAGATTCCTTTGTAACTCTTTGCAGTCAGCTTTGGATTTAACTATCTTGAGAAACTTTGTATCATCTGCAAATTTTTCTACATCTCCTTTTATGCCATTTTCCAGTTTATTTATGAATATGTTGAATGGCACATGTCCCAATACAGATCCACGGCTGACCCTGCTATTAACATCCCTCCATTCTGAAAAATGACCATTTATTCCTACTCTTCGTTTCCTGTCTTTTAACCAGTTACTGATCCATAAGAGAACCTCCCCTCTTATTCCATGACCATTTAGTTTGCTTAAGAAATTTTGTGAAGGACCTTTTCAAAAGCTTTCTGAAAGTCCAAGTACACTGTGTCCACTAGATCACCCTTATGCACACGTTCATTAACTCCCTCAAGCAGATCTAATAGATTGGTGAGGCATGAGCTGCGTTGGCTCTTCCCAAACAAATCCTGTTCATCCACCTGTCTGATAATTCTATTCTTTACTACAGATTCAACCAAATTGCCTGGTACTGAAATTAGGCTTACCACCCTGTAATTGCCAGAATTGTCTCTGCATCCTTAAAAATTGGTGTCACATTAGCTATGTTCCAGTTATATGGTGCAGAACCTTATTAAATGACAGGTTACATACCACATTTAGTAGTTGGGCAATGTTCTATTTGGGATCCTTCAGAACTCTAGGTTGAATCCCATCTGATCCTGGAAACTTATGACTGCTCAATTTAGCAATGTGTTCAATGTCTGTATTGACACCATAATCAGGGAAAGTTGCTCAGATTTATCACCTAAAAGGAATGGCTCAGGTGTGGAAATCTCCCTCACATCCTCTGCAGTGAAGATTGATGCAAAAAATTCATTTAGCTTCTCTGCAATAGCCTGACATTACTTGAGTGCTCCTTTAGCATCTCAGTTGTGCAATGACCCCACCAATTATTTGACAGGATTCTTGTCTGATGTACTTAAAAAACATTTGGTGTTAGTCTTTGAGACTTTAGCTAGATGCTCTTCAAATTCTTTTTTGGCCTCCCAAATTATACTTTTACAAATGATTTGCCAGAGTTGATTCTCTTTTTTTTTTCCTCAGTAGGATTTAATTTCCTATTTTCCTATTTCTTTTTGCCTCTAGCCACTTCTTTGACTTTGTTGTTTGGCCATGGTTGCACTTTTGTGGTCCTCTTACTTTGCTTTTTTCAATTTGGTTTACACATTTAATTTGATCCTTTATTAGGGTGTTTTTAAAAAGTTTCCATAGAGCTTGTTGGTCTTTCACTTTTGTGACTGTGCTTTTCAATTTCTGTTTAATTAACTTCCTCATTTTTGTGTAGTTTCCCTTTCTGAAATTAAATGCTGCTGTGGTAGGTTGCTCTAGTGTCCCTCCCTCCCCCACCTCCCCACCACACACACATACAAATGTTAGCCTGCCTAGGGCCGCAGTAAGGCTTACATCATCCAATGGAAGTTGGAAACCTCCCTCCCTTGGCCCTCATATAATTAACAATGGATCCATCCATACAGATCCTGCTGAGTGACAGTCAAATCTAACATCTTGGAATCTTCAACACAAAAAAGTTTCCTCCATCCACTGGATCTCATCTGTCAAGGTTGTTATAGTAAATGAGGAAAGCTGTAAAACAAAGACACAACAACATGCACTAAGGAAATGTTACATCACGGTTTGGGGTAGGCTGCCGGTCTGACTGCAATTGCAAAAGAAAAGGAGTTGGCCATCCTTTGAAAAATCCAGGACTTAATCATTTTGCTTCCTATATCAATTACCTTCAGACATTATAATTAAAGTTTTTGTCATTTTGATGAAATTTCTTTTTTTCTAAAACCACTTAATATTCCAGTGACTGTCTTTCCCAAGGCTTCCTTCACCTCCTTGTTTCTCAGAGTGTAAATGAAAGGGTTTAATAGTGGAGTTACGATAGTGTTAAAGATGTTGACAATTTTGTTCAAATCCAGTGAGTTCTGTGCAGACGGAATGAGAAAAAGAAAAATGGCATAGCCGTACCAGATAGTCACGACGGTGAGATGGGATGAGCATGTGGAAAAGGCCTTTTGCCAGACTTGGGCTGCAGGGATTCTCAAGATGGTGGAGATAATGAAAATGTAGGAGACCACAGTTATTGCACATGAGACCATGACAATAATGAATGAGTCGATGAATGTTGCCAGCTCAACAAGGCGCATATCAGCACAGGAAAGTGCTATCCAGGAATCTATGTCACAAATAAAATGATTGATGACATTTGGGCCACAGAAAGGCAACCTGGATATTAGAGACATGAGCACAGAGATAGCCAGGAACCCACACAGCCAACAGGCAAGAGCCAGCTGAGCAGAGAAAGTTCTGTTCATGAGGGAGTTGTAGCGCAATGGGTGGCATATGGCCAGATAGCGGTCATAGGCCATGATGGCCAGGAGGAAACATTCTGTGGAGCCCATGGAGAGGAGAAAATACAATTGCAGGAGGCAGACAGTGAAAGAGATGATTTGGCTTGTGCCCAGCATGACGCCAATGGCCTTGGGGACACATGCTGTGGTGTACCAGATCTCTAGGAAAGAGAGATTGCAGAGAAACAAGTACATGGGGGTGTGGAGCCGTGGGTGGGTCCTCACTAGGGCTATGATGGACACATTCCCTAGGATCGTTAGGACGTACATCGCAGAAAACAGCACAGCAAGGGCCATCCGGAAATACCAAGTGCCTGGAAAGCCCAGTAAGATAAACTCCTGCACACTGGTTTGATTTCTTATTTCTGTACCAGTCATGATGTCCATCTGTCAAGACATGAGAGATCATAAGGCATTTAAACACACTGAACACACATTTGGATGCGCAGTAGTGCAGGCCCCACAATCTGTTAATACAGCTAAGATAAAAGAAGGGAAAGGGGTGCTACTCAACACCGTCCTGCCTTGTGCAACTTTCCACAATGAAGATGAGATCTCAGTTCATCATTCTTATAAGGCCCATGAGGATCCATGTTCATCACATGGTATCTTTCATGTCTTAATGGTCTTGCGCATCAACTCCATTCAACTCACCCCTGAGAAAGTTTCAGGATTTGGCCCATTCTTTTCATCACTAACCTTGGAAGGCAACTTTGCTCTGTACTCAGGACAGAATTGGAGTTTTTGCACAAGTCGCATTGAAAGTTGACAGGATTTCTACTCCTAAATTCTTTACACTCTTCTGACCTTCAACCAGGCTTGCGTTACTTGTGCCTAGATTGGTTAAAAAAAAATCTAGAAAACTGTATCCTTTTTGAAAAATGCCATTTTGTTGAAACTGGAATAGTTCATGAAAACACACTAAGTTTGGCTGAAAATCTCATCAGAGTAGTGTCTCAGGTACAGAGTGAAATTTCTAAATTAAAAAAAAAAACCTGGAAAAAATTAGCTTTCTATCCCATTATTTAGGGCACT
The DNA here is from genome assembly GCF_007399415.2 of Gopherus evgoodei. Classification (NCBI taxonomy): domain Eukaryota; kingdom Metazoa; phylum Chordata; order Testudines; family Testudinidae; genus Gopherus; species Gopherus evgoodei. The sequence continues at coordinate 1,417,826 of NW_022060066.1, read as the reverse complement.
TGTTTGGAATGCAGGGGACCCAATCTGAGTCTCATTTTTGTTTCATATTGGAATGAAAACAAAGTGCAAAACTGTGCCATTTTTCACAAAATGGAATTCTTGTTTCCATTTTTCTTAATGTCTTTTGAAAATTCCAAATCAAATGCTCATTAACAGGGAAAAAGAAGAAAATGGCAGTTATGTTTATTATTTATTGTTGTCTTCTGGTAGAATCTTAAGGCCCCACCTGTGGTTGGAGGCCCATTGTGCTAGGCACTGCATAAACATAGCACAGAAGCCACCCCTACTCCAAGAAGCTTGCAATCTAAAAGACAAGACACACAAACCAGTAGAAACCAACACCAAAGATGCATCTTCCAAGATTTACAGTCCAATAGCTTCCCCATTTCTCTTTCACATAACAACCCTCGTCTTCTACTCAATGCCTCTGAAAATCATCTCCATTCAAACCTTACGGTCTGGAATAGACCAGAACAATAGTTAGGAATAATGTTCCAAATACCTTCCAAGGCCAAATGCTTAAGACATCTATAATTCACCCCACTGTTGCATGTATATTTGCCACATTTTACAATGGCGATTGCTCCCGGAGCTGAGAGAGATGTCAGTTTATGGCATGAAGAATAAATGGTCGGTCATCGTTGCACCCTGGTATTTTCAGAGGGATCTAGGGGAGTCAGGTACCCAGTTCTCCATAACATTCAGTGGAAACTGCACCAGAAACTCCCTTAGGCTCTTTGAACACCCCAGCTGCAATGTCCATCCTCTGTCTGTAGTGTTGTTTGAAATCTTCAGACAGATAATGATCCTTAGCACTTGTGTAGCTCTTTATAGCTGCATTGTGCAGAGAATGACTATTCATCCACACAACACACGGGCATGCTAGAGGCCTGATTGAAGGCACCGTGGAGTGAATAGTTGACTAGCCAAGTGTAATTGTTCCCATTGTAGAGCAGGGGCACCTAAGTCTCAAGTCTCTTAGATGTTAAGGTCAGAATGGACCATCATGACCATCTAGGCGGACCTCCTGCACATCACAGAGGATAGAACCTCCCCCATCCACTCCTGTAATAAACCCCTAACCTCTGGCTGAGTATTTCCAAATTCCTCAAATCATGGTTTAAACACTTCAAGTTAAAAAAGAATCCACCATTTACACTAGTTTAAACCTGCAAGTGACCCATGCCCCAAGCTGCAGAAGAAGGTGAAAACCCCCCAGAGTCTCTGCCAATCTGACCTGGGAGAAAATTCCTTCCTGACCCCAAATATGATGATCAGTTAGACCAGTGGTCCCCACCCTTTTTCGTCTGGCAGGCACCAGACGAAGGACCGTGGCAGCGGTCGAGCATCCGCTGAAATTCGTCGGCATTTCGGCGGATGCTCAACCGCCAGTTAGTACGCGGGCACATTTAGATGCCCTCACAGGTGCCATGGGGTCCACATGCACCGCATTGGGGACCCCTGAGTTAGACCCAGAGCATGTGGACAAGATTCATCAGCCAGACCCTGGGAAAGAATTCTCTGTAGTAACTCAGAGCGCTCCTGTCATCATAAATAGAGAGCTAAGGGTACTACAAAATCCTTCTTTACATGTAAAGGGTTAATTCCTCTTTTACCTGCAAAGAATTAAGAAGCTCAAATAAAGTGGGTGGCACCTAACCAAAAGAACCGATAAGGGAAAAAAGTACTTTCAAATTTGTGGGGGAAGGTTTATTGAAATAAAGTGGGTGGCACCTAACCAAAAGAACCGATAAGGGAAAAAAGTACTTTCAAATTTGTGGGGGAAGCTTTATTGTCGGGGTCTCCCGGAGTCAACAAGGATCCAGGGCAGGGAAAATACATTTCCCTAAGCCATACCTAAGATAAGCATTGAATATTGCAAAAATAGTAAGTAATAGCAAAAAAAATGTGTTAGGTTATCTTTAGTTTTAGCTTGTGGATGTTCCCCGTGCTAAGAGGGAGGTTTATCCCTGGTTTTGTAACTTTAAAGATTTGCCTAGAGGGGAAATCCTCTGGGTTTTAAATCTTTTTGTTACCCTGCAAAGTTATCTTCCATCCTAATTTTACAGAGGTGATTCTTTTATCTTTTTTTAAATAAACTTCTTTTAAGATTGTTTTCAGTGTTCTAAGACCCAGGGGATTTGATCTGTGCTCATTTTGTAACCAATTGGTTAGGATATTATTCTCAAGCCCCCCCAGGAAAGGGGATTTAGGCGCTTGGGGGGCGTATTTCGGGGGAGGTAGGGCTCCCAAAATGTTTGTTTAAATCACTTGGTGGTGGCAGCAATACCAAAAGCAAGGAAGAAATTTGTTCCTTGGGAAAATTCTTAACCTAAGCTGGTAAAAATAAGCTTAAGGGGTCTTTCGTGTGGGTCCCCATGTCTGTACCCTAGAGTTCAGCGTGGAGAGGAAACCCTAACACCTCTCCATCTAGTTACCCATCTCCAGCCATTGGGGATATTTGCCACTAGCAGTTCCACGTTGGCTACATGTCATTGTAGGCAGTCTCATCATACCATCCTCTCCATAAATTTATCAAGTTCAGTCTTGAAGCCAGTAAGTCCCCCCCTCCCCCTGCTCTCCTTCGGAGGATGATACAGAACTTCACTCCACTGATGATTAGAAACATTTGTCTAATTTCAAGCCTAAACTTGTTGATGGCCAATTATAGCTATTTGTTCTTGTGTTCACATTGGTGCTTAACTTAAATAACTCCTTTCCCTCCCTGGTGTTTATCCCCTGATGTATTTATAGAAAGCAACCATATCTCCCCTCAGTCTTCTTTCAGTTAGGCTAATCAAGCCAAGCTCTTTGAGTCTCTTGTCACAAGGTAGGTTTTCCATTCCTCAGATCATCCTAGTGGCTCTTCTCTGCACCTGTTCCAGTTTGAATTTATCTTTCTTAAAAAGGGGACACAGAATATTCCAAATGAGATAGAATTATAGAATATCAGGGTTGGAAGAGACCTCAGGAGATCATCTAGTCCAATCCCCTGCTCAAAGTAGGATCAACACCAACTAAATCATCCCAGCCAAGGGATAATCATCCCAGCCAACTATTATTCCACTTTACAAGGTTGTCCAGATCTTGTTGTATGATATTCTGGTGCTTCTCTGTATAGGCAATACCTTCCAACTTTATGTCCTCAACAAATTTTATTAGCACACTGCCACTTTTTGTGCCAAGGTCAGTATTAAACATGTTAAATAAGATTGGAACTCCACTAGTAACCTCGCTCTAGCCTGACAGTTCACCTTCCACAATGACTTGTAGTCTCCTCTTTAAATGGTTCCTTATCCACTTTTCAATTCTCATAATAATCCCCAACTTCTCCCATTTAACTAAGAATTTCCTGTGTGGAACTGTGTCAAATGCCTTACAGAAAAACAGGGTGCGCAGATCTACTGCATTTCTTTTGTCTAAAATATCAGTTGGCTTCTCAAGGAAAGAGATGACTTTGGTCTGCCATGATTAAACTTTTTTAAAACCATGTTGTATTTTGTCCCAATTACAATTAACCTCTATGTCCTTAACTACTTTCACTTTCAAAATTTGTTCCAACACCTTGCATACAATTAAGGTCAAACTAACAGACCTGTAGTTTCCCAGGTCATTTTTTTGGATTTTTAAAAATAGGAGCTATATTAGCAATTTTGTCATGCATAGGTTACATTCCCCAGGTTTACAGATTCATTAAAGAGCCTTGCTATTGGGCTTGCAATTTTATATATCAATTCCTTTAATATTGTTGGATGGAGATAATACTCTTCCTCCTGCCCTTGATTTAGTCCATTAAGCTGTTTAAATTTGACTTCCACTTTGGACATGGAAATTTTACCTCCATATCCTTATTCCCATTAGCCACCCTGCCACTACTCCTAAATTCTCCATTAGCCTTATCAAAAACTGAGGCAAAGTACTTTTTTAGGTCTAAGGCCATGCTTAGATCATCTTTTATCTTTATCCTATCCTCAGTGCTAAGCAGTCCAACTTCTTTCCTTGTTTTCTTTTTATTTATATTGCAACTGAACCTTTTACTATTGGTTTTAATTCTCTTTGCAAGGCCCCACTCTACTTGGATATTGGCAGTTCTCACTTTATCCCTTTCTGACCTCCAAGAGGTAGCCTTCCTTACTGATCAATACCATCTTCCATTTCTTGTAGGCTTTCTGCTTTATCTTAATCACCAGTTTGAGACTCTTGCTTATCCAGCTTGGTCTGGAACGCTTCCCTACAAATCTTTTTTCCTTCCAGGGGAGTCATGGAGGTGAAGTGATTTGTCCAAATCTGAGAGACAACTGGTCATAGAACACAAGAGTTCAGATTCTTACTTCTGTGCCCTGTGCCCTGATCTCAGAAACCTCCAGCCGCTAAAAGCTGGTACTGGACAAATGGGGTTGATCACTCCACATGGCTCTGTTCTGTTCATTCTCTCTGAAACATAGGGCACTGGCCATTCTCAGAAGACAGGATACTGTGCTACATGGACCATTGGTCTGACCCAGTATTGCTGTTCATATTCATTTATAAAAGAAAAAATATATAAATTCTTCTCTATTTGCCTCATCTTAATTACTAAACCAGTAAATTCAAGAGATTAATTTATTAGCACGCCCTGGAATATTTCCATTTCCATTTAAACATTTTTGAGGGATTAGAGACTTTAGGAAAAAATAATTTCACTTAAAAAATGGGATCTTCGTAAACAGAAAATTTCAGTTTCTGGTTGAACCTATTTAAACAAACTTCCAGCAATGGGGATTCTACAGCCCCCCTTGGAAGCTTGTTCCAGAGCTTAACTACCCTTAGAGTTCAAAAGTTTATCCTAATATCTAACCTAAATCTCTTTTTCCTCAAATAAAGCCTATTATTTCCTGTCATAACTTCAGTGGACATGGCAAACAATTGATTCCTATCCTCTTGATAATGACCCTAATATATTTGATGATTGTTATAAGATTTCCCCGCTCCTCCACCAAGACTTCTTTCTTCATGATTAAACACGCCCTGTTTTTTTAAGCTTTCCTTATAGGTCAAGTTTTCTAAAGCTTTCATCATTTTTGTTCCTTTCCTCTGGACTCCATCCAGTGTGTCCACATCTTTCCTAATGTGTGGCTCCCAGAAATGGACACAGTACTCCAGCTCAGGTGTCACCACTGCAAAGTAAAGTGGGACAATTACTTCTCCTGTCTTACTTGCCACACTCCTGTTTGTATCACAGAATCATAGAATATACCTCCAAATTATATTGCCCTTTTATGCAGCTGCATCACATTGCTGACTCATAATCAATAGGGGGTTCACTGTCACCCCAAGATACTTTTCAGCAGTATGACCACCTAAACAGGTATCCCCATTTTGTAGATATGCATTTGATTTTCCCTTCCTAAGTGTAGTAAATTGCACTTGTCTTACTTGAATTTCATCTTGCTGATTGTTGACCAATTCTCTAATTTTTCAGGGATGTTTTTAATTCGAATCCTATCCTCCAAAGTGCTTGAAACCCTTTCTAGATCAGCGTCATCTACGGTTTTATTAAGCAGCCCCCCTTGAGACTCCATTTCATTATCCAAATTATTAATGAAAATATTGGACAGGACTGGACCCAGGACTGAGCCCTGCAGGGATCCACTAGGTACGCCATCCTAGTGCAACAGTAAACTATTCATAACTACACTTTTGTGTACCCACCTTATAGTAATTTCATCTAGACCACATTTCTGTAGTTTGTGTCAAAGCCTGACTTACATCAAGATATATCACATCAACAACTTCCCCCCATCCACTAGACCAATAACCCTGTCAAACAAATGTTTTAATTTAAAACTGAATGTTTTTAAACAAAAAAAATCATTTTAAATGAAAAAATACATTAAAATTTTGGATGAAAATTAAAATATCTTTATGGAGTATATGTCCATCAATGGCAATTAGCAAGGGATGGTGTCCCTAGCCTCCATTTTCTGGAAGCTGGGAATAGGTGACAGAGGATGATCACTTGATGATTACCTATTCTGTTCATTCCTTTTGGGGTACCTGGCATTGGCCATTGTCAGAAGACATGATCCTGGGCTAGGTGGACCTTTGGTCTGACCCAGCATGGCCATTCTGATGTATGTACTTATGTTCTCTAAATATTAGATGCAAAAAACCCAACTAACTCTAGTAGGTACACAATTTAAAATGAATGCTATTTCCTAGACTACAAACTATATTAAAAAATAAAGATGAGCTGTATCTATTCTTCCTATACAGGTCGTTTGACTCCTCAATCAGCCAGACTTTTAGAACGACAGTGGCGATTTCCAGCTGGGTCGCATTGCCCTGAAAGGTGAAATTATTTCACAATACAGTTACTTTCTCTTACAATTTCAGGTGTGTCTGACTAGTGGATCTGTCTTACCAGCTGTGTTGATGGAGCTTGTCAATATAAACTCCCTTCATTCCCAAACTTTTTCTCTCCAGAAGACACACAGCAGCCTTGACTGCTGCTAAGTGGTGCATTATAGGATGGCATATCTTGCTTTCCCCAAATACATATACATACACATTGCAGGAAGATTTCATAGGTGATTCTAATTTATGTGACAGTAATTTTATGCCACTGTAGCAGCGTCAAGAGGATTTAAAGTCTCTGTGATCATCACTTCACGTTTATGAACCTGGTACACTGCTAGAGTCGTGTGCAGCATAGTCCATATAAAGGAGAATCTGCCACTCCACAACCAGACAACTCTCTCGAAGTCTGTAGATCTCTACATCGGTTAGAATCTCTTTCCATCACCATCCAACTGTCTTCACCCCCTACCTACTTTCCTCATGAAAGGCAGCTCCAAAGGATCGCATGAGGGGAACTGCTTTGTACTCCACCTTTATCTCTCCATCCCTCTGGGGACATGTGAACTCAGCAGAATGTCACAGACTTCCCTAGGGTGTGTAACACATTCTGCCAAGTCAGTCTGGTCTCTTGGTTAAAGCATAGGAAACCAGCACACTACCCCTGTCTTTCCCAAATGCTTCTTGCACTGAGAACTTCAGTGTGTTACGCCAGCCCCCTCCCTCAGCCTCATTTTTCCCTTCTGTGAAAAAATGATAGATATCAGAATTTGACCCCTCCCAGTTGCTGGAAACAGATACAGAGCTCCCCAAAGAAGTCACATGTGAGTTTTATGGGTCCAAGAATAGTAAAGATTTATGCTGCATATACTGGAACACAATCCACTAGCATCTGATCTAATCACCAATTACAGATATACAGCTACTAAGCACTCCTGTAACAGGGGAAAGCACCAGTACAGAAATCCATAGATTCATGGATTCCAAGGTCAGAAGAGGCCATTGTGATAATCTAGTCTGGACTCTCCAAAATAATTCCTACTAGACTTTTTTTTTAGAAAATATCCAATCTTCATTTAAAAATCCCCACCACACACCTAGGGTAAATTTTTCCAATAATTAATTACATTCATTGTAACAATTAACACCTTATACCCAGTCTGAATTTGTCTAGCTTCAACTTCCAGCCACTGGATTGTGTTAGAACTTTCTCTGCCAGACTGAAGAGTCCATTATAAATATTTTTACCCCATCTAGGAATTTAGAGACTTTGATTAAGTCAACCCTTAACTTGCTCTTTGTTAAACTAACTAGATTGAGCTCTTTGAGTCTATCACTTTAGGGTGTGTTTTCTAATCCTTCAGTTGTTCTTGTGGTGCTTCTCTGAACCATTTCCAGTTGATCAACATCTTTCTTGAATTGCAAATACTAGAACTGGACACAGGATTCCAGCAATGTTTGCACCAGTTCCAAATACACAGACAAAATAACCTCTCCACTCCTTCTTGAGATCCCCTTGTTTATGCCTCCAAGCATTTCATTAGACCTGTACGCCACAGCATCTCACTGGGAGCTCATGTTCTGCTGGTTATGTGCCATGGCCCCCAAACCTTTTTCTGAGTCATTGCTTCTTAGATTATAATCCCCAATCCTGAGAGTAAGGCCTGCATTCTTTCTTCCGGTGGGTACACATTTACATTTAACCACATTAAAACATATATTATTATTTGCTTACATCCAGTTTACCATGCAATCCATATTTTTAGCTCCTCCTCTGGCCTTTGTCTCTTTTCTGGGCAAGGAGACCACTTGATCTCTTTGTTCTCCAACATCTTTACTTGGCACCTTGAGGGGGAGGGGGCTAGCCCATGAGTTGCCAGGAGACAGGGTGGCCACTATTCTCTTTGCTGACTCCTGCCCCTCGAGGGCTTTGCAACAATCACACTCCCTTATCCCACCACGTAGATATGTAATAAATGCATAGGGTAACTGAGGCACCCACACAGTATTCAGAGAAAATATTAATAACATTTCCACTTTGCCACAGACTCCAAGACCTCTTTCTCAAGAGATAACATCTAATATAAATCCCATCATTTTGTATCATAGAATTTCAGGGTTGGAAGGTAATCAGGAGATCATCTACTCCAACCCCCTGCTCAAAGCAGGACCAATCTCCAACTATATTTTTTGCCTCACATTCCTAAATGACCCCCTCAAGGATTAAACTCACAACTGTGGGTTTAACAGGCCACTGCTCAAACCACTGAGCTATCCCTCCTCCCCATGCATGTACAGCTGGGGTTATTTTTTCCAATGTGCATTACATTGCACTTATATACACTGAATTTCATCTATTATTTTGTTGCCTGGTCCCTGAATTTTAGTGAGATCCCTTTGCAACTATTTGCAGACAGCTTTGGATTTAACTATCATAATTTATTTTTTATTATCTGCAAATGTTACCACTTCACTGTTCATCTCTTGGGGAACTCAATCCCTATTGTGAAAACTGATAATTTATTCCTACCCTTTGTTTCCTATCTTTTAACCAGTTACTGATCCATGAGAGGACCTTCCCTCTTATCCCATGACAGCTTACTTTGCTTAAGAGACTTTGGTGAGGGACCTTGTCAAAAGCTTTCTGAAAGGTCAAGTACAATATATCCACTGGATCACCCTTGGCCACATGTTTGTTGCCCCGTCAAAGAATTCTAATAGATTGGTGAGGCATGATTCCCCTTTACAAAAGCTGAGTTGACTCTTCTCCAACATGTCATGTTTATCTCTGTGTCTGATAATTCTGTTCTTTACTTCATTTTCAACCAATTTGCCTGGTACTGAAGTTAAGTTTACCATCCTGTAATTACCAGGATTGCCTCTGGAGTCTTTTTAAAAAGTCAGCATTAAATTGCAGAAGGCGATGGGTTAGCCAGGAAGAGCTACACTGTTCATCTTTTACACACACTATTTTAATATTGCAAAATGTGTTTTTTAATCAAAAGTTTCCATAGGAAAAGTTTTAATTTTGACAAAATATCTTCTGTTAGAAAATCAAACTCTGTTTAATTTAGATGTGACGTTAAAAAGAAAACAGCATTTTTGTTTCAAAAGGTCAAACTGAAACAATTTTTTTCACTTTCAAATATGGATTTGAAATAAAAAGTTTTGTGTTTTTTTTCTTTTCAAATTCTCATATGAACGTAGATTGATAGTGATATGACCTGTTTCAATGTAATTTTCAATCAAAATGTCTGTTATAACTGATTTATTTAATTATAAATTCACATTTTGAAATGAAAGGAAGCCATGGGTTGAATGATATCTTAAAGGCAAAGCTTGTTTGGACTAGTTTACACTAGGCAAAAGGAAAACTGAGGCACAATCCCTGGATTGAATTTTGAACAGTGCCCAAATCACATTGCATCTTAATAAGAAATGAGTCCCTAATTCCCTCAGGTGCCTTTGAAAATTCAAACTTAAGGCAATTAGGCACTCAGCTTCTATTGATTTTAATGGGAGTGGAGTGCCCAACTCCCTTAGGCTCCTTCCAAAATCCCAAAGTATGTTATAATCAGTGCCCTTTGCTGGCTTTCTGTGTAGGGGTGAATTTTACCCAGAACAAAGACACCAGCATGGTCTCTGCAGTATTTCCTATAATGAAGTGAAAGATAACTTATGAGCTATTTCAATCCTACTTAAAACATTTGATTTAAATTTCCAGATTGTAATCTAGGGTGGTGTAAAGTGCTGGAACATGTTTGACATCATTGGCTCTTCTCTCATATACAGCTGAGTTCTGGGCCCAGAGGCTGTCTGCCTTAGCTTTCCTATATCTAAAAATGTCAAAGCTCTTTGCAAAGAACTGGCCGTATCATCATCCTTATTTCACAGATGGGGAATCTGAGGGGAACTGAAATGAATTCATCTACCTAGTGGCAGAGCTGGGACTAGAAACCCCAAGTCATGACTACTGACAGTCCCTGCCACAAAGCGCTTGCAATTTAATTAGACAAGGTAGACATAAGGAGGGAAGTTGGAATGGAGCCACAGGGAGAAGGGAAGTGATTTGTACAAGGTCATTCTGTACTGGGGTGAATTTCAACCACTGGGGAATAGACCAGATGGTGCAAACAATATACACAAGACTCAGTCTGGAGGCTACTGGACTTCTCCGAAGCATCTTTTGCTTGCTGCTGTTGGAGATAGCTAGAGCTTGAAGATCTCTGTGCTTGGAGCTCCTGCAATGCCTGCCTCTAGGCATGCAGGACATCAAGTGTCCTACCAAACAGGAAAGGGACTGGTGTAGAGCAAGACCATACCCTGTAATCTTGATGTGTGTGTTCCCAATTAATAGTTTAAAGTAGGGGTCTCATAGTCCCGGCCTGCGGGCCATCTGCAGCCCAAGAACCTCCCCACTTCAGCTTGCGGAAACTTTAAAAAAAGTTATTTCATCTGGCCCTCATGGCTGCTGGCCGAGGGAGAGGGGGAGCAGAAGGGGAGAGGGCAGGAGAGATTCACATGCTCTTTCTACCAGAGGAGAGAGGGATGCAGCCAAGCTGCTTTGTCATTCTGCTGCAGGTGCCGCCCCTCGCAGCTCCCATTGGCTGGGGGAGAGGGACAAAGATAGCATCACTAATAGCCAGGCAGAGTCAGCCATAGAGGCAGCATCATTAGTTGCTGGGCAGAGTCAGCCATGGAGGCAGCGTCACTAGTAACCGGGCAGAGTCAGCCAGGGCAGCATGAGGCCTATGGAGCAAGGTGACATTATTGGCCACTGGGAGGATTTGATGACTGGCAATGGCCCTGAGGCATGCAAGAGTGAAATCAGGAAGACCAAATCACACTTGGAGTTGCAGCTAGCAAGAGATGTTAAGAGTAACAAGAAGGGTTTCTTCAGGCATGTTAGCAACAAGAAGAAAGTCAAGGAAAGTGTGGGCCCCTTACTGAACGAGGGAAGCAACCTAGTGAGAGGGAATGTGGAAAAAGCTAATGTACTCAATGATTTTTCTGCCTCTGTCTTCACAAACAAGGTCAGCTCCCAGACTGCTACACTGGGCAGCACAGCATGGGGAGGAGGTGACCAGCCCTCTGTGGAGAAAGAAGTGATTCAGGACTATTTAGAAAAACTGGATGAGCACAAGTCCATGGGGCCGGACATGCTGCATCCGAGGGTGCTAAAGGAGTTGACGGATATGATTGCAGAGCCATTGGCCATTATCTTTGAAAACTCATGGCAATCAGGGGAGGTCTCAGATGACTGGAAAAAGGCTACTGTAGTGCCCATCTTTAAAAAAGGGAAGAAGGAGGATCTGGGGAACTACAGACCAGTCAGCCTCACCTCAGTTCCTGGAAAAATCATGGAGCAGGTCCTCAAGGAATCAATTCTGAAGCACTTAGAGGAGAGGAAAGTGATCAGGAAGAGTCAGCATCGATTCACCAAGGCTAAGTCATGCCTGACTAACCTAATTGCCTTCTATGAGGAGATAACTGGGTCTGTGGATGAGGGGAAAGCAGTGGATGTGTTATTCCTTGAGTTTAGCAAAGCTTTTGATACGGTCTCCCACAGTATTCTTGACAGCAAGTTAAAGAAGTATAGGCTGGCTTAATTGACTATGAGGTGGATAGAAAGCTGGTTAGATCATCGGGCTCAAAGGGTAGTGATCAATGGCTCCAGGTCTAGCTGGCAGCCATTTTCAAGCGGAGTGCCCCCAGGCTCTGTCCTGGGGCTCGTTTTGTCCAATATCTTCATTAATGATCTGGAGGATGGCTTGGACTGCACTGTCAGCAAGTTTGCAGATGACACTAAACTTGAAGGAGTGGTAGACAGGCTGGAGGGTAAGGATAGGATACAGAGAGACCTAGACAAATTAGAGGATTGGGCCAAAAGAAACCAGATGACGTTCAACAAGGACAAGTTCAGAGTCCTGCACTTAGGATGGAAGAATCCCATTCACTGCTACAGACTAGGGACCGAATGTCTAGGAAGCAGTTCTGCAGAAAAGGACTAAGGATTACAGTGGACGAGAAGCTGGATATGAGTCAATAGTGTGCCCTTGTTGCCAAGAAGGCTAACAGCATTTTGGGCTGTATAAGTAGGGGCATTGCTAGCAGATTGAGGAATGTGATCATTCTCCTCTATTCGACATTGGTGAGGCCTCATCTGGAGTATTGTGTCCAGTTGTGGGCCCCACACTACAAGAAGAACGTGGAAAAATTGGAAAGAGTCCAGCAGAGTGCAACCAAAATGATTAGGGAGCTGGAGCACATGACTTATGAGGAGAGGCTGAGGGAACTGGAATTGTTGAGTCTGCAGAAGAAAAGAATGAGTTGGGATTTGATAGCTGCTTTCAACTACCTGAAGGGAGGTTCCAAAGAGGATGGATCTAGACTGTTCTCAGTGTTAACTGACCACAGAACAAGGAGTAATGCTCTCAAGTTGCAGTGAGGGAGGTTTAGGTTAGATATTAGGAAAAACTTTTTCACTAGGTGGTGAAGCAGTGGAATGGGTTCCCTAGGTAAGTGGTGGAATCTCCTTCCTTAGAGGTTTTTAAGGTCAGGCTTGACAAAGCCCTGTCTGGGATGATTTAATTGGGAATTGGTCCTGCTTTGGGCAGGGGATTGGACTAGATGACCTCCTGAGGTCCCTTCCAACCTTGATATTCTATGATTCTAAGATAAACTGAGTTTGAGACTCCTGGTTTAAAGCTAAGGGGTGGAATGCAACTGAACTCATGATGGGTTGAGCCCTCTGGGGCAGTTACAGATCATTTGATTCACCAGAGGACTATGAATAATACAGTAAGTGGCAGAACTGAAGATTTTATTTTAAATAAATTAATTAATGAAATCAAACAGGCATTATAATACAGCCATACACTGCATTTATACTCCCATTCCAGGATGAAATGGTGCATATAAGTTCCTGGGTGAGAAAAATGGGTATATACTCCTTCCTTGATGGTGGATAAGTGCACTAATCTAAACATAGCGTACTACCCCTTTATAATCAACTATAATAACCTAATTAACCTTAAATCTACCTTTTTACCATATCTATTCTTCTGCTACCATATCCAAACTTCCATACCCTCAAAATCAAGTATCTTGTACTTCTTTATTGGCTATTAATGTCAAACTTTATTCTAATTATCATTTGCATCAAGGCAAATGCTGCAGTAACAATAGCCTAAAACATCCCCAAATCCCTGTACAATACATGCTAAAACCAATTAAAACAAAGACTTGTTGACTACATGACCCAAGCTTCTGCCTTGACTCACTTCTGTGAATAACACTCACTCACTCCTGCTAGCAACTGAATTTTAGCTACTATGAAGCCTTAACCTTAGGCCCAATGGCCTGCTCTCCACTTGTGTTTCAAAACATTCTAATCAGCATAAGCAAACATTATTCTCATGGGGCAGGGATCATAATTTGGTCTGTGTTTGTACAGTGCCTAGCACAATGGCATCCTGGTCTATGACTAGGAGTCCTAGACAATACAATAACACACCTTCTACTAAACTACTACAGTGGGATTAGAGCGTTCTCCTGACTGCGCCACAAGACCAACCATCCCTCAGGGGGTAATTGGAATCTTGCATCAACCTTTCAGGCTTTTGATTGGATCCTGGATCCCAACATTCCCTGGGATGGTGTTTTCCTTGAGTTTAACTAAAATCTGATGGCTGAGGTTTGGTGGGAAGTCAAATTAATGTATGTCCTCTGGTGAGTAGCCCTGAATGGCCTGTCACTCACACAGTTTTAGATGGCTACATACGCTGTGGTTTAGTGGAGCAAGCAGTAGTCTGGGCCTTAGAAGTTCTGGGTTTTAGTCCTCTCTCTGCTACTAGCTTGTTGGGTGACCTTGACCCCGTCAGTTTGTAAAAGGGGGATAATGCTAGTGGCTTCCTTTGTAAAGTGCTTTGAGATCTACTAGGGAAAAGTGCAATCTACAAGTGATTATTATTACCCTTGCTTTACGGTGCTGTCAGCATGACTCATCCCCCTAATGCCAAGGAAAGTCAGTCCTGATTTAGATCTTTGGAAGCGAAAGCAGAATCAGGTCCCTTTGATCTTAATTTTCCTCCTCTACTTGTGGCTCTACTGAGGCACCAGCTGGTTCAATGGCAGAGCTGAGCATAAATTCCACTTCAGCTGACTACCAATTGTTCCTCCATCCTAAAGCTGGAATAGACTCCTTCAAATGCTCCTGTGCAGCACCCCTCTGGTGAGACACAATCCCATCAGCATCCATGGAAAGATACCCACTTCCTTGGAGATCAGTGGATGAAACCTGGGAGCTGAGATTTTCAAAGGTTATTGGGCACCTGAAGATACACAGCAGTCCCTAGTAGAATTTTCCAAAGCACTTCAGGAGGTTAAGTGTTTCTCTTCCATTACAAATCAATATGAGTTAGGAGTAATATTTTTAAAGGAATTTCATGCCTAATTCCCATTGTAATCCGTAGAAGTGAGGCTCCTAAATACCTTTAGAAATCTGGTTCTGGGATCCTAACCAGTTTAGGCAGTTTTGTTATCCCATTGGGCACCTATCTGCATCTATAGATGAATAAATAGCTTTGAAAATCTGGCCCTTTGACTCCCTGCTCCACTGACTTTCAATCCCTTAAGCCCCTTGGGAAATCTTGGCCTTGAGGTGTATACTCCATTCTTTGATCTTCATTAGCAATGTTATCTTGGATGGTGAACTCTGGAAATACAGAGACTTAGCTGCCATGAAGATGGGCTTAGCTACATAGATAAATCTACATATGGGGATCTGATCCCAAGCCATATTGTTAGCATGCTGCTGGATGCAGCTACCTCAGTAGCTCTATAAATCAACTAATATTGTACAGAGTGAAAGCCAATCCCAACTTTGCCTAGGAAATGACAGCACCATTCTGCACCTTTGTCTCAGGGCCCTGATTTTGCAAAGGAAATGCACAGATCTGGTGGCCCAGAACCTTTGTATAACCCTTTGACACCTGAAACTTGTACCATGTGTGCTGTAATGGGATGGTGTGGGGTTCTAATGGCCAAGGCATGGGGCTGGCACTCAAGTGGAACTAGGTCTCCTATGACACTGGGCATCTTGTTCACTGTGACCTAAATATAAACCCCTTAGGACAAGAACTGTGTCTGTACAGTGCTTGTCACATTGTAGTCTCTACGTGGTGCTATTGTAATAATAAAGACACCAAGAAGGATGGTGACTTGTCTTGACAGGTTCTTACTGCACTATAAATCAATCAATCTGAGTTTGGGGGCAGTGACACAGGTACAGCAGAACTAAACCAATACTGCTCCACTAGCTGGTGCGTTGCATGGACATTTAAATTGCATTGAGTTAGCATGAGCTCTGGGACAGATCCTCAGCTGGTGTAGATCAACAAGCCAATAGAGTTATGCTAACTGACACTACCTGAGGATCTGACCTCTTGCCTGAAAGACGTCTGATATCAGTACATAATTATATGTATTTTTATAGGCTAGTGACTCACCAATTTGCACAGCAGTAGAGGCTCTGGTGCTTTGGGAGGTGAGACTAATTTGTGAGATGCTATTGCTCATTTACTTATTAAACTGCACTCAGGATAAAAATGCAGAGAACCACTAGTCTAACAGTGACAGAGCCATTCATCTGGATGCTTACATCCAGATCCTCAGCTGGTGTAAAGTTGCGTAACTCCACTGACTTTACCTGTGTCAATTTATATCTCTTGAGGATCGGACTCCAATGATATGAACAGAGCTATGCAGATTTACACCCTGCTCAAAATCTGGCCCATTAACATCAGTGTAGCTAACCTGATTTATACAAGATGGGGACCTGAAACAGTGACTTCAGTGGAGTATTTCTGATTCACATCAGATGGAGATCTGTCTGTCTCTCTTTAGTGACACAACAAACGGCTTTTCAGACCATAATAGGTATATTTCAATTAAGTATATACATTTCAACCTGTGTTCACCTCCCATTTCAAGAGTTTTACAGCAGTGTCATAGATTGGGGGTGAGTGGCCAATTGCTTTTAACATCAGCTGGGTTTTATATCATGAAAAGGGAATGTGAAGTGACTGTCCAATGCTATAATTGCTATGAGGAGGAAAGAGTGAGCTGATAGAGTTATCCAACCACTCTGCACTAATTTATCACAAATGAAAATGACAACAGGAGGTGGGAGACCATGGAAAATCAGGGGATCTCAGCTTTTTGCAGAGATTACACAGACGCAAAGGCTAAGGGATGCAAATGGTGTTACTATACTGTAATAAAACATGACTAACATACAGCAGAGAGTGGAGGTGGGGAAGGAGCGGCTATACATTATAATGAGCAAAAGGGACTAGGATGAGCAGACGGTAAGTATGAAAAATTGGGACAGGAGGTGGGGGGTAATAGATGCCTATATAAGAAAAAGCCCCCCAAATTGGGACTGTCCCTATAAAATCGGGACATCTAGTTACCCTACAAGAGGCAGCAGAAGTTGAGGACCAGGGAACAGGGGACTATACTGTATAATAGGCACTAAGGGCAGCAGCGGGTGGGGGTGGGGAAGAAGTGGTTATACTGTATCATGGGCACTAGGGACAGCAGAGGGTGGGGGTGGGGAAGAGGCGGCTATACTGTATAATGGACACTAGGGACAGCAGAAGGTGGGGGCAGGGAAGGGGCGGCTATACTGTATAATGGGTTCTAGGGGCAGCAGAGGGTGGGGGTGGGGAAAGGGAGGCTATACTGTATAATGGGCACTAGGGGCAGCAGAGGGTGAGAGGTAGGCAAGTGTGGAAGTTTTTTTAGGTTTACATCATATACCTTTATGTGCATTTGCTTTAGCTGGCATAACCAGAAGGAAATCTGTTGGTGTGACTACCGTTACACTTTCGTAAACTAATCTGAATGGAGAATTAAATCATAAGACTACATATGCGAATTAATGTGAATGTGTGGGTGAGAAAAATCGGCCTTTCTATATCTTACTGAAAGGACAGGTGTGTATTTGATGGTTTGTGTATCAGAGTGATTTTCTATGTACGTGTGCTTATGCCTTAGACAGAGAAATAGAGATAGTGTGTGTGCATTGTGTTTGTGTGGCTGTGTTTGAGTGCGTGCATTTCAGGGTTTGAATCTGTATGTATGCACCTCCATATGTGTGTCTGCAGTGTATGTGTTGTGTGGATCTGCAGTGTGCCCGTGTGTGTGTGTGTGTGCATACACCTGTTTGTGTGCATATGCATGAATGAATGAATGTTTGGTTAATTTGTGTGTGTGTGTGAATATATTGCCTGCTCTGTGTGTGTGAACTTTGATCTGCTGCGTAGCATGGACAGCTAAAGCCAGGTCCTCAGCTGGTGGATATGAATGTAGCTCTGAAAGCCTACAGAGGAGGCTCTGTAAAGCCAACTGAATTCCACCCGTTTTCGCCCTCTGAAGCTATGTCCTGAAGTTCCATATTTCTCCTTGGTTGATCCCATAGAGCACTGATGTCCAGGCAGAACTGTGCTCCACAATACCACCACTGCAAATCGCTGATGTTAAGTGCACCATGGCCTGATATATCAGTGAGGCCATATGCATCCCTGGCAGCACCTGGATAGTGTCACTGTCTATCTTACAGCTCTGTCCTGGCCTCTCTGTGAATTTCTCAGTGGTCCTGGTCTAATTCACAGCAGAAACAGGCTTCCTGGACTCCAGGATCTAAGAGGAAAACCTCGGATCTGAAGAATGCCAATAAACATGGTGAGTCCCAGGACCCAGGACTGAACTTCACAGCCCGGATCAGTCACTAGTTATGAGTTGACAGGAGGGGACATGAATCAGCATTCATGTTGCACTACTTGGCCTCAGGCTGGAGAAGATAATGATCCAATCACTGGACCAAATTTGGTGAAGAATCTTGATCACATGCTCCCTAAGGTAGCATATGCTAAGAAGCAGAAGAACTTGACAGGAAGCCACATGAAAACTACAATACTGTGTATGATGCCAATTGCCCTATTTACTGGTGGTCTCAGAAGTCACATTAAGGGAAGACAGACGTGGCATGTCAATTAACTTCTGGGTTCTGGTCCACAGAAATTATCTCCTTTGGGTTACTTTTGAAACACATTGCCTGATGGGAGCATGAGTGTGTGTATGTGTGAGTAAGTGAGCTTGTATTCCCACTGCTTTATCTAATTATCTATCAGTTCATCTAACTATCCATTTAATTATTCATCTGTATAAACTTTTGCCAATCCACCTAATTGTCTGTCTTGTTTTTTGTCTGTCTATTAAGATGTCTGTCCATTTTTCCTCCTTCTGCTTTTTGTCCACCCAATTATCTATCCATCTGTCTAACTGCCCATCTATACAGGGCAAGGTAATATTTTTCACTGGCCCAACTTCTATTGGTGTAAGAGACAAGCTTTCGAGGTTACAGAGAGTTTTGCTTCAGTGAAGGATATCTAATGTGATGCCAATTTTTAAAAAGCAGCTCCAGAGTCAATCCTGGTAATTACAGGCTAGTAAGTCTAACTTCAACACCCGGCAAATAGATTGAAACAGTAAAGAACAGAATTATCAGACACAGAGATGAACATGATTTATTAAAAAAGAATCAGCATGGCTTTTGTACATGGAAATTATGCCTCACCAATCTGTTAGAATTCTTTGAGGGTGTCAGCAAACATGTGGACAAGGGTGATCCTGTGGATATAGTGTGCTTGTATTTTCAGAAACCCTTTGACAAGTTCCCTCACCAAAGTCTCTAAAGCAAAGTAAGCTGTCATGAGATAAGAGGGAAGGTCCTCTCTGTAGTAGAAAGGGAGCCTATGATATATACCCTTGTATTAAAGGTGTGGTAAAAGGCCTGAGTTAAAGTAGTGGGCAAGCTTTTCTAACATAAAGCAAAGTTAGCAAAAGTCAGGTTGTGAGCAAATATCAGGCTCTGCATGCTTGCAGATTTACAGAATTTGGCAAGAACAGGGCTCATATTGCAGAAATACACATTCCTAAGAAGTGCTAGTTAGAGACTACTTATGCAAACACATGTGCAAGGTGATGAGTAATAACTAGCCATGTCAGGGGGCAGTAACTAACTATGTCAGAGGCACAGTACTAACTTGTTTGTATCGGTATAAAAATGTACCTCAGAGGGATTATTATTGTCTGGGCTAGGGAGGAATAGAAAGTCCTGCCATTCACTGAGCTGGTCCATTGTTATGTGTATATATGTATTAGTGGTCCGGTAGAGTCTGGAGGATACTAGTACCGTCCTTCATTAACAATAAACCTGGCTGAATGCCTTCATCCCTTAACGGATGTTGTGGTCATTGGGCAGTTCTCTCAAGGTCTCCTGTGCCAGCTGTCTGCACAGGTCTGGGGTGGCAAACAGAGGGAACACACATGCACAGCCGAACATCTATCAACATCTAACCAAACTCTCAGAATCGATAACTGGCTAAAAGACAGGAAACAAAGGGTAGGAATAAGTGGCCAGTTTTCACAATGGAGAGAGGTAAGTAGCAGGATCTTTACTGGGACCAGTGCTGTTCAGCATTTTCATAAACTATTTGGTAAAAAGAGTAAACAGTAAGATGACAGAGTTTGAAAATGATACAAAATTATTCAAGATAGTTAAGTCCAAAGCTGACTGCAAAGAGTTACAAAGGGATCTCACTAAATTGAGTGACTGGGCAACAAAATGGCAGATGAAATTCAATGTTGATAAATGCAAAGTAATGCTAGTTGGAAAACATAATCCCAACTATACATTTAAAATGATGGGGTCTAAATTAGTTGTTTCCACTCAAGAAAGAGATCTTGGAGTCATTGTGGATAGTTCTTTGAAAACATCAACTCAATGTGCAGCAGCAGTCAAAAA
Organism: Gopherus evgoodei; assembly: GCF_007399415.2. NCBI lineage: Eukaryota > Metazoa > Chordata > Testudines > Testudinidae > Gopherus > Gopherus evgoodei. The sequence continues at coordinate 1,397,617 of NW_022060066.1, read as the reverse complement.
AGTGAACTGTACCTTTACGGTTCTAGTTGCCCCATCTCCAGAAAGATATATTAGAATTGGAAAAGGTACAGAGAAGGTCAAAATAATTAGGAGTATGGAACAGCTTCAGTAGAAGGAGAGAGAAAAATACTGGGACTATTCAGCTAGGAAAGGAGACTACTAAAACGGCACAAGATAGAGGTTTATAAAATCATGAATGGCGTAGAGAAAGTGAACAAGGAAGTCTTGTTTTTCCCTTCACATAAAACAAGAACAAGGGGTCACCCAATGAAATTATTAGGCAGCAGGTTTACAATTAACAAAAGGAAGTATTTCTTCACACAACGCACACTCAATCAGTGGTACTCATTGCCAGGAGACTTTGTGAAGGCCAAAAGTATAACCGGGTTAAAAAATATTAGAGCAGTGCATGGGGATCGGGCCATCAATGGCTATTAGCTAAGATGACCAGGGATGTAAACCCATCCTCTGGGTGTCCCTAAGCCTCTGACTTGCATAAGGTGGGCCTGGATGACAGATCATTCAATAATTGCCATGTTCTGTTCAATCCCACTGGCACCGGTCATTGTCAGAAGACAGGATGCTGGGCTAGATGGACCATTTACCTGGCCCAGTATGGCCGTTCTTATGTTCTTACGTAGGCAGGGTTGCTGTGTGGGTACATTTCACAGTTATGAACATTAAATTTAATTTAAAAACATATCATGATTTTTGGTAGCTAAAGGATATTCCTTCTGACTCTGAGGGCAGCTAATGTCACAGGCAAAGAAGGTGGGAATTGGAGCTAGAAAGAGGCTTTCAGTGGGATTGTGACACTCTGCTAAGGGCAGCAGTGGCAAGGGGATAGGCTGTAACAAGAGCTATCTCAGTCCCTGGTGGCTGACCAGACAAGTGGCAATGAACAAACTGTCCATAGGGTGTAAAGTGCTTGACCTTAAGGATGCAGCTGTTTCTATAGGTCTGATAGCAGATCTGCACTGACAGATCCCCAGCATGAAGGAAACCTGGGAAATGCCATCTGAAACATGTTAATTTCATTGACTTTTGTTTAGGATAAAAATAATAATTAAATAAAAAAATCCTTGCTTTGTTATGTGCTCATTAAAATCATCCCCGTTAGCAACACAGCTACTAAAGAGAAATCTCTCCAACTAGCCATGCAGCACCTGTGGCTCTATCTGGATTTGCAGGAGGACACAGAGATCATTATAATTCCTCATGTCTTAATCAACACTCTGAGAAATGTTATGCCCAGCTGAGACCTGGACGCTGCCTGGGGATCTGAGAAATCCCTCAAGGAGTTAAGGGCCAGTCGCAGAAACAAAGTTACTCATCATTTTAATGGGTCCCAGGGAGGCCATTAGAATGGAAACACTATTGGGAAATGCAGGTCACGGCAGCAGTCCCATTGGGGCTGATTAGAAAGGAAAGTCAGAGCCACTGATTAATGTTAAACAAAGGAAGGGGAAGGTTTGTTCCTATGGCAAGGAGCCCCCTGATGTGTAAAGTGAAAAGAGTCAGGCCAGTTTGAGCAGCTCCTGTGAAGGGTGATCCCTTCATTCATAAATTCCACCAGATTCTCACCTAGCTAGGGGATGTAGTGGGCAGGTGTGGGGGTGGTGGTGGGGGGTGGATTGCAGTGAAACTGACATGTAAACAAATGAGATTCCCACTGGGTTAGCCGAGGTGCAGGGCCCAGGTGCAGTGAGTGAAAGGCAATTCCAGGTGTCTAGGCCTCAATGACAGAGATCAGCCAAAGTACCTGGATTGTGACAGGCTTTGCTGTCCTGCCCATGACACCCAGTGGTACCAGTGCCCATCAGTCCTAGCCCACAGCCCCTACCCACAATGCTATTCCATCTCTGGGCCCACATACAGAGAGCTCTGCCATTGCCCCTCAGTCCTGACCCACAGCCCCTACCCACAATGCTATTCCATCTCTGGACCTACACACACACACCTCAATCCTGATCCTATAGTCCCCTGGTTGTCACAACCCTGCACTGTCCCCACCCCAAAGCTCTACCAGTGCCCTTCAGTTCTGATATGCGGCTTCCTGCTATCCCAGCCCTGGGCTCCTCCATGTCCCCTAAAGCTCTGTTGATGCCAATTAATGCTGATTGCAGCCCCCGACTTCTATCCCATTTCTGGGCTAACACACACAACACACACAGCTCTGCTGCTGCTGCACCTCAATCCCGACCGACAGACACCTTGCAGTCAAGCCCTGCCCCTGTCCCCTCCCTCCAACTCTGCTAGTGCTTGGGAATAAATTGTGCAGTTAGTTGTTTGATCACACTTTGGTTCAGCAGGAAATAGATTCAAGAGACCAACTCAGCAACAAGCGAGGTTGATTTCTATAAACCAGTGGCACTGCGATGGGGCAGGAGGGCCACAGACCCCACTTTCTTCCCCTTCTTTTTCCCCCAAAACCCCACCCACTGGCCACACCAGCAACTGGTAGAACCTGACCAGGGAGCCCAGGCAATTGTGGGAGTCGTGTGGACTCCCCGTCCAGCCTGGTGTGGAGTGAGGCTGAAAATAGTCCCCCTGCTGGTGTCACCATCCCGCGGGCTCCCCGCCAAGCCCAGGGCACTTGGAAGGTCTGTGACTCTGCACCAGTTCCCTACAGCTGCCCATGCGGCTCTATGCTCGACTCGGATCTCTCCTGCTGAGTGAGGGCCTCGGAGCCATAACCCTGCTACGATAAGAGCTGAGAGGCCACTTGTGTGGAGATGGTGCAGACCCTCCAGCTGCCCTCGGCACGGGGACCAGAGGCCAGGGACATGGGCAGGGGAATGCTTTAGGCCCCTCCCCCAGTTAGGGGGCGGAATCCCCGGCCCAGCTCTGGCTTCAGGCTTGGCCGGGGTGGGGCCTCGCAGGGAAGAGGAGGAGTGAGAGTGGAGCTGGGGAGCCCCTGATTGCCCCCACTTTTGGGAAGTCTCCGACACCCGTGCTATAAACTAATAATCATATACACAGGGCAAAGGTTCAATATGATACCAGTGTCTAGGAAGCCATCTTGTGCAGCGTTGTTACATTCACCTTCCGCAGAGGCTGTGCTCTCAAAGTTATACCCCTAAAATCATCTTTTTATACCTGTTTGCAAGTACAAGGTACTGTGTATGTCATCTGAAGCTACGTTTAACCAATCAGCTTTCTATCTTGTTCTTCTGATACTGCAGTGTATCTCTGTCTCCTTGTTCTGACATCATGTGTTTCAGGTACCAAAGGGCACAACGGTTTGTACTAGGCGTAGAACAACCATATGTCTTGTCCTCCTCCTTTGGGACTGTCATGGTATAATTCCCCACTCTGAACCTTAGCGTTCAAAAGATGGGGTACCAGCCTGAATTCCTCTAAGCTCAATTACCAGCTTAGTACTTGTAGCGCTGCCACCAACCAGGAATTCAAGTGCCTGGTACACTCTGGTCCCCCCAAAACCTTGTCTGGGGACCCCCAAGACCCAGACCCTCTGGAACTTAGCACAAGGAAAGTAAACCCTTTCCCTCACCGTTGCCTCTCCCAGGCTTCCCCTCCCTGGGTTACCCTGGAAGATTACTGTGATTCAAACTCCTTGAATCTCAAAACAGAGAGGAAAATTCACCTTCCCCCTCCTTCTCTCTCCCCCTCCCAGACTCTCCCTGAGAGAGAAAGTAATCTTAACACAGAGAGAAAATTAAGCTTTCTCTCCCCCTTCCTTCCTTTCTCCCCACCAATTCCCTGGTGAATCCAGACCCCGTCCCCTGGGATCTCACACCAGAATAAAAAAACAATCAGGTTCTTAAACAAGAAAAGCTTTTAATTAAAGAACAAAAAAACAGCAAAAATTACTTTTGTAAATTTAAGATGGAATATGTTACAGGGTCTTTTAGCTATAGACACTGGGAATACCCTCCCAGCTTAAGTATACAAGTACAAATGAAACTCCTTCCAGCCAAATACACATTTGAACTCCTTCCAGCCAAGTACACATTTGCAAATAAAGAAAACAAACATAAGCCTAACTCACCTAATCTACCTAGTACTTACTATTCTGGACATATAAGAGACTGGTTGCACGTCTCGTCGCTCTCAGAACCCAGAGAGAACAACAACCAAAAACTAACAGCACACACAAAAACTTCCCTCCCTCAAGATTTGAAAGTATCCTGTCTCCTGAATGGTCCTCTGGTCAGGTGACAGCCAGGCTCACTGATCTTGTTAACCCTTTACAGGCAAAAGAGACATGAAGTACTTCTGTTCTATTAACTCTTAACTATCCATTTATGACAGGGACATTTCAGTCCAGGGCTGTGGAGATCAACTCCCAGTCTGCTGCTATGATAAAGCTCTCATCTGTCTGGATCTTGATAGGGAGCAGGGCCAGGCTGTTTGAGGAGGCACAGCCTTCCCTACCCTAAAGCTCTTTTAGCAGTTTGAGGCTTGCAGACAGCTATTTAACACAAAGAGCCAAGCTATTATCTTTTCCATGGAGGAGGAATCACATGAGAAGAGCAATATCCTACACTACCTACCTCCTTCCCAACCCTACCAAGGGAGTCCCCACTCCCCTGCATTTCCCGAGGCTCCAGAGGGGTTATTTCAGTGGTTCTCAAACTTTTGTACTGGTGACCCCTTTCACATAGCAAACCTCTCAGTGTGACCCTCCCCCTTAAAATTAAAAACACTTTTTAAATATATTTAACACTATTATAAATGCTGGAGGCAAAGTGGGGTATGAGGTGGAGGCTGACAGTTTGTGACCCCCAGTAATAACCTCATGACCTCCTAAGGGAACCTGACGCCCAGTTTGAGAACCCCTGGGTTAATTTAATTTTAGCACCCTGTGTCCATTCACATGCATGTTCTATTTTGAGCATTTCAGTTTTCGCAACATAGGCTCATCCCAGATTCTGGAACAAGCTCAAATGCTCAGTTCGTGGAGTATGTACATAAGCTATATTAAAGACAAACCCACAGTAACCATCTCTAGTTTGTGAGATACCCTGTGGAGCCAGTCTCTAGGAAACAGATACATTCATGGAGGTTAAGTCCATTAATGGCTATTAGCCAGGATGGGTAAGGAATGGTGTCCCTAGCCTCTGTTTGTCAGAGGATGGAAATGGATGGCAGGAGAGAGATCACTTGATCCTTACCTGTTAGGTTCACTCACTCTGGGGCACTTGGCATTCGCTACTGTTGGTAGACAGGATACTGAGCTGGATGGACAGACCTTTGGTCTGACCCAGTATAGCCATTCTTATGTTCTAAGGCTAAGTTAAATGAACCCAAAGTTATGGAGACAGATATGAGTCAAGGAAGTCAGCAGAGTATCAGAAAGCTGGAAAAATTTCTGACTCCATGAGCTCAGGTGTTTGGTCACAAGCTGAGGTGGTTCAAATGTCTGGGATTTTTTTAAAGCAGAATTTTTTTAATTGTTTCTTTAAACAAACATAAGAAGCAGCAAATATCTGGCCACACACTTCTGAAACCCCAAACCATGTTCATGTTTTGGCAGACTAAAATTTCAGCTTTTCAATTAAAAAAAACACAACAAATTTTGAAGGAAAGCAGACATTGTCCATGATTTTTTTCTGCTTTTTAAAAAACCCTAGTTTTCAATCCAAAAAAAGTTTGGATGGAAAATATTTGTCCAATCCTTTTAATAATCTTTAGTGCCTTTTAGGACTAGCTGATGCTGAGAAGCAGTGATACCTTGTAAAAGTGACTTGAAAAGAAGTTTTCTCAAAACTAGGTTTGTGTCGAGATGCGGAAGGTTTTTAAATGTTTATTCTTCCCAGGGCTGCCCGGAGGTGGGGTGGGGTGGGGGGAGGCAAGTGGGGCAATTTGCCTCGGGCCCCACAGGGGCCCCCACAAGAATATAGTATTCTATAGTATTGCAACTTTTTTTTATGGAAGGGGCCCCCAAAATTGCTTTGCCCCAGGCCCACTGAATCCTCTGGGCAGCCCTGGTCCTGATCCACAACACCACTACTATTCCTTACCCCAGACTACTTCCCCACTCCGCCAATACACCACAGTCATGAATTACCACCCCCTCTCTCCTGGCAGTCCTGCCCCAAACACACAATGCTGACAGTTCCCCTGGATCCTGACCCTATGCTAGTCATATTCACCCCATCACACACACAGGTCTCTCAATGCATCACTGGTGTGACCTGCAGCACCCCCTGGTGTTCCAGTCCTGGGATGGCACACAACCTTAGTAGGGTATGTCTACACTGCAATTAGACACCCGTGAAGCCAAGTTGGGCTTTGTGGAACTGTTCAGTTGCAGTGTAGATGTTCTGGTTTGGGCTGCAGCCCAAGCTCTGGGATCCTTTCACCTCGTAGGGTCCTAGAGCCTGGGCGTCAGCCCTAGCTCGGACGTTTACACTCCAGTTAAACACTCCCACAGCCTTAGCCTTCTGAGCCTGAGTCAGCTGTCACGAGTCGGCTGTAGATTTTTAATTGCAGTGGAGATATACTCAGCAAGCCCTTGCTGGCTCAGGCCTGGCATCATTAGAACTCGGGTATTTCTGCTTAATTTTGATATGCCGCATGACCTGCCAGCCCAGTACTGGGCCAAAACTGAGCTGTCTCAATGCATCAACAACAGCTTGCACCCCCTCAGTCACCCCCCGACACACTAATGAGGTGTCATTCCTTCCATAAGGGGACAGCAAAAACACACCCACAAGGATTCCTTCCTTCCATAAGGGGAGGGCATGCATGCACGTGTGCACACGCACACACACACAAAGTTTCACTCCTTCCAGAATGGAGTAGCAGGGATATATGCACACACACATACACACAAAAGAAGCAGATCTCATTCTCTTCAGAAGAGGGTAGCAATGACAAACATACACACACAGCCTTACTCTCTCCTGAAGAAGGGACACATATATACATATACACAAACACACATATGCACTGAACGGGGTTACTTTTTTTTCTCCCGGCAGCAGCAATCACACATAGACATGTGTTTACACACCACACACACAATTAATATGGCTAATGAAAAGTTTTCACCCTTTCTTACAGTTTTCGGACACATACAAATGAAAAACTCATCTCACTAACCCACTGTGAAAAACATTCTTATGCACTGGGATGTAGGGTCTGGTTTAGTAATTAGAGGAGGAGTCAGGTCTAGTGGACAGAGCAGTCATCCGGGCTGGGGAACCCCAACGTTCATTGTACTCAGAGACAGTGTAACTGCCCATGCCTTGTTTTCCCCTGTGGTACTTCTTCATTGCTGACTTCACATCTCTTTGATAACTTCATATGTAAACAGGCATCCATTGTGTTAGCTTACAATGCTTAATTTACATCTGTCAGAGAGAGAGGTCAGTACACATCTTTTACCTGACCAAAAACCTGTTTTCTTCACTTCTGCTGGTGAGTCAGACAATGGTACAGACTCAAAGAACGTGTTTTCATGATATTTACATGACTCGTTACATACTGTCTGTACGTACATTTTACAGTAATATTAATGACCAGTGTGATCCCAGCTTTTATATAAGGCCTCACATTATGTTTTTTAGTGATCAAAATATGCATACCAGAATAAAACCATTCCTGTAATCTTCTTGTCAATTGGCAGAGTTTTTGGGTCATAACTTTATTGAATTAAGTTAGACTTTATCGAACTACATATAATATCTTTGGGGTCCATTGTATTACAAATGCAATTGTGTATGCATTTGTGTTGGGTTGGATCACAGAAACCACCTTGGGAACTGCCAACTGATGTGCCAAGAATACTTCTGTCCCTGCCTTCCCTCTGCCACTTCAGGACCCCAGCACTCTGTCTTGCTGAGCCAGACACACACATCTGCTCCAACACAGACTTAGGGTCTGAACCAAGTGCCCAAAAGCTGCAGGCTTAACTGAAAGCAACTTACTGAAGTGAAACCCCCTTGGGAACTGACAACTGATGTGTCAAGACTACTTTTGCCCCTGCTTTCCTGCCCTGCCAGCCTGGGACTTTAGTGCCCTGCCTGGTCTGAGCCAGACCTGCTAGCCTGCTGCAAACCCAGACCCAGGTCTGAACCATATCCCCTAACAGCTGTAGGCTTGACTGAAAGCAGCTTACAGAAGTGTTCTTATCTTTAACACTCAGATGCTTGTCTCCCAGTGGGGTCTAAACCCAAATAAATATGTTTTATCCTATAGAAAGTTTATACAGGGTAAATTCATAAATTGTTTGCCCCCTATAACACTGATAGGAAGATATGCACAGCTGTTTGCTGCCCCCCATGTATTAATATATACTCTGGGTTAATTAATAAGTAAAACCTGATTTTATTAAATACAGAAAGTAGGATTCAAGTGGTTCCAATTAGTAACAGACAGAACAAACTGAATTACCAAGTAAAATAAAATAAATAAAATAAAATAAAACACATCAGTCTATGTCTAATCCAACTGAACACAATTCTCACCAGTTCCAGTATGATCCCTCTTACAGACTAATCTCCTCCTAGTCTGGGTCCAGCAATCACTCATACCCCTTGCAGTGACTGTCCTTTGTTCCAGCTTCTTTCAGGACTAGGGGTGAAGAGGCTCTCTCTTTCACCAGCTGAAGACCAAATGGAGGGGTCTCCCATGGGCTTAAATAGACTTTCTTTTGTGGGCAGAGACCCTGTCCCCTCTCCTATGCAAAGTCTAGCTCCAAGATGGAGTTTTGGAGTCACCTGGGCAAGTCACATGTCCATGCATGACTGAGCTCCTTACCTGCCAAGCCACATTCCTGGGAAAGCCCAGATGTGGGTTGGTGTCTCTAAATTCATTGTTGGCTTAAGTGTTTCTTGACTGGGCATTTACTGAAAATAGTCTTTTCTCAGGAAGCTGACCAACTGTTTCACTACAGCCTACTTAGAATCAAACAAGTATGCAGCCAATATCCATAACTTCGAATACAAAAATGATATATGCATACAAATAGGATTTATAGATTCAATAGATCATGATTTTTGCAGAGAAATGTTACATGGCATATGTAGCATAAAACACATTCTAGTTATGTTATATATACACATTCATAAACATATTTCCATAAATCCCTATGGGAGGTACTGTCACAGCATTATTGTAGGGATGTATGAAACTTTTCTAGGAGACCAATGTGAAAACTGGGGAAATGTAACTTCAAAAAACTGTTTGGGACAATGCTTGTGAAGTGGGTTCCCTAGGAGGTACTTGGGAGGCCTTTTGCAGTTAGGCCCTGCAAGAAAAACCCAGTGTCTATGGAACATGTGCACCTGGAAACTCCAAATCAAAGACTCCTCAAACTCTGTAAAGGATGGACTGAACTTTTCATGTGTGTGCTAGTTCTGAGCTGAGGTTGTTGTGAATTTGTGACCATGAAAGAGACCCCCTTTGTGGGGTCAGAAGGACTAATCACCTGCTCAAGCTCATGCTGGAGTTGGGGTGATCCATGGTAAGCACAAGTGCAGATTCTTTTATTGTTTTCATGTTTTCTCTGTAATGCTTTTATCTATGAACAAACGCATTAGCATAGAAAGAGCTGTGCAATAATTTAACTGTGACAAGTACGTGGCTATTAGTTTCTGAAGAGAAAGCAGGCCGGTGTGGTTAGGCAGTCTGTCTTGCTGGTGAAAATCACAGTATAGTCATAGAACTATGCAGCCTGGGAAAAACCCTGATCAGAAGGGAGACCGACATATTTCCACCCCAGAGAAGTGATGGCTGGGGAGCTGGAAGCGTGGTCTGAGTGCCCTTGCTAGACTATAGAGGGGAAAAACCAGTGCAGCTGCTGTGAACTGTGCCAGTAGGCATTATGAAAAATGGCAGAACTTTGAGAGTGACCTAGATTAGCCTGATAAGAACAACAACAACAACAACAATAATAATTCCAGTCAACAGCAGGAAAATCATTATAATATCACAGGAATATGAGGTTAGAGTGACCAGATAGCAAGTGTGAGAAATCGGGACAGGTGTGGGATGTAATAGGCGCTTATACAAGACAAAGTCCTTGTGACACAGGGCCAGAAAGGGTTATACACTAAGAGGCTAACCGACCCAGATTCAACCTTTAGAGACATGTTAATAGATAATGATTGTGGGTTTTGTGTGTTTACATGTATCTTGTTAGAAGTTGTCAATGTAATCAATTGGGTCCTGTCTGTTGCTGTATTCTGTTAATTCAGAGATCAAAAGGAGATGTTAACATTTAGATGAATTGTAAATGTAGTAAAATCATTGACTTTATTTCTCTTTGAAGTATGTACACAGTGTTTCACCTATTATTCACTCACTGTCAAGAGGCTGCCAGGGGACTATAAAAGGAATTCCTGAGCCCTGTTCCTGTATCTCAGATCTGTTTAATCTTCATCAGGGAAGAATGTCATAGGACTGAGGTTTCCAGCTGCAGTCTGGATCACCTTGATATTGGACATTGGACTATAACCTATTAAACGAATTCTGAAATAACTTTTTGCAACTCTGAAGCTCACCATCTCTGCTATGAATCTGACTTAAAACTTAATTCATATCTGCATGTGTAATGATGTGTTAACCAATACTCTCTCTCTCTCTTTTATTTTTAAAGAAATCTTAGTTTAGTTAATAAGAATTGGCTGTTAGCGTGTGTTTGAGTAAGATCGGAAATATTCATTGACCGGGGTGGCGTGGGGTAATGTGTCTGATCCTTTGGGTTTGGTAGAACTTTTTTACATGATGAACAAGATTTTCAGTAATCCTCATCATATTTGACTTGGCTGTCTGTGTGGGAGCCCAAGGGTGGATTGTTTCAAGGGAACTGTGGTTTTGCTTTCTGGGTAACCAGTGAAGTATTATAGAGAAGCTGCTTTGTTGCTGGATTGGGGAATCTAAATACTAGAATAACCACCAATCTTGGGGTTTGTCTACACCATTCTTTTCAGTTTTCCCTAATTAAGCAATCTCAGCATGGGCAACCCTGGGACCCCGGTCACAGTCCCTAATATTAGGACTGTCCCTATAAAATCAGGACATCTAAACATCAAACACACAGTTCAAAGAGGGAGCTGTCCAGGGCTACATTAAGGCAATCTGGGACATAAATACACCATAACATGGATCCTCTGTCCTGCTAATCCCATCCCAAGTGTAGCCCCATTCCTCACTTAGAGTGACTCTCCTTTCTGACACAGTTGCCAACTTTCATGCAGTAAATAAGCACCCTGACTTTCACAATAAGCCAAAAATCAAGCTAATCCCATTTCAAAACAAGGCCAAAACAAGCCAATCCCTAAGAACCTCAACACTCTAAGTGACTAGATCCCCCCAGTGTGCAGTCTGGGACTGTGGTGGCCCAGCTGTGCACCCCTGACTCTCTGCCCCCCTTGCCCCTGCTTGGCAAAAGCCGATCAAAAAAAAGAAGCAACAAGCAACAAGCTACAAGCTAAAAACTAGCCAACAAGCAACTCACAAACCAATTAAGCCAAAAAGAAGCCCAGATTCTGTGTTTTATTGCGTGTTTGGCATGTCTGTGCTTTCTGATAGGCAGTGACGGGGGTGTGAGACATACTTTTTCCTTCAGGGTCTCTTCTCTCCTCTAGAGAGGCAGAGATGGCAGTAAGAAGCGCCCAGTATTTATCCAAGCAGCTGAGGTGTTTCTGACCTAGAGAACTGGAGCAGGGCCAGTGCACTCTTCCCTCTTGCTGCATCCAAACTGGAGTGTCATTGGCAGAGTCCCCCTGAACAGGACTTGGAGTCAACTGCCACACTGAGATGCAAGGAGCTATCCTATCCTCTCAGATCTTGTCACTCAGGTTTTTTACACATTCAGGAAAGCATGAGTTATACACTGGGCAGTTGCGTCTCTCTAAGCAATTGTTTCAGACTCTCTGCAGACTCAGGCAGATGTCACTGCATTGGTCACTCTGAGCTCATGGTTTCAACCTTTCTGTCATAAAATAAACCCTTTTTTCTTTTTAATTGGGAGCTGAAATTTGGATGTAAATCTGTTGAGTCCATGAGCTGGGGTTTAGCATCAGTCTTTACTGACTATCAGAGGGGTAGCCGTGTTAGTCTGGATCTGTAAAAGCAGCAAAGAGTCCTGTGGCACCTTATAGACTAACAGACATTTTGGAGCATAAGCTTTTGTGGATGAATACCCACTTCGTCAGATGCATGTAGTGGAAATTTCCAGGGGCAGTCTTTACTGACTGTGATTCAAATCAGCTCAGACTATATCATTCTTATTCAAGAGGAAGCTCAAAATATCTTGAACCCAGTGGCCTTTACTGTCTTCAGGTGGGGGTAGTATATTGGTTGGCTAGAAGCTATTTTGATTTCAATTTTGAGATGCGTGGACTCAATTTGCTTCTGGCTGGCTCCATTTGTATTACATGCATTTAAATTTTAATTCAATGTTAGGGCCCCAAGGCTGGGTATAGGATTTTTTGGGGATACTTAAATTTAAGTAAATTAATAAAGTTCTCAGACAAACAAAACAAAACTCTATGTTACTTTTGCATGAAAGTTGACAGTATATATCAGGAAATGAAGAGTAAAAAACCCTAACAAATATATTGTAATGATCTCAAAACCAACACCCTGAATTTAGAACTGTTCCCATTCAAAATAAATTCTAACATTTTAAGTGATGGACATTCACACTTGAGACAGAACGACCTGAAATACAGCAGCAGGAAAACCCGTTAGGTGCCTGACTCTAGGAGAGGGCTGAGAGTGTAGAATTTCAAGCAGAGATTGCTCTTTTGCAAATCTGAACATCTTCTCTTTAATACCTACTTTAAGGGCAATGTTTAACTTAACCTGAATGATGAAAACATAAATATTATCTCCATAATAAACACAGGTTATCATTTCAGAAAATGGATATTGGCAAAATCACTAGAACCTTAATAAAAAAGGACAACTCCCCGCCAGAAAAACTCGTCCCGGAACAGCCAACCAACCAACCAACCAAATATTAACATTAATTGAGCAATTTCTATTTCCATAATGCATTCCTCAGAGCTGTTCTTTGTTTTTCAGGCTATAGATGATGGGGTTCAACATAGGGGTTAAGATGCTGTACTGGATGGAGAAAGTTTGTCCAGAAATAATAGAGACCCTAAGTTTAGATTCATGTACCATAAAAAGCCTGACATGTAGAATTAACTGACCATGATAAGGTGGGAGGTGCAGATGGAGAAAGGCTTTATGTATGTCCTCCATGGGGCATATCCTCAGTATAGTGGAGATGATGTGAATGTAAGAGACTAGGGTGAGAAAGTAAGAGCTCATTCCAAATATTACAAAGGTTGTAAGAAGCACCATGCTGCTTATCATTGCAGGACAAGACCAATAGAGAAGGGAACTGACAACTAAAATGGCTGATTCAGAAGTTTAAGGTTAGTACGAGAATAGTATTTAACTGTGCATATAAGACACCCATTATCCATGCACTGACCACTAGCTGACTTCAGAATTGTTTGTTCATAGTCCCCACATAGTGCAATGGATCACGTATGGCAGAATATTGATCATAAGCCGCTACTGAAAGGATGAAAACTTCAGTAAAACTAGACACAATAAAAAAAGAACATGTAGATGATTTCCTTAATTACTTGCTCCATTATCTTCCCTGGCACAGAAGTTAAACTAACTGGTCTGTAGTTTTCTAGGTTGTTTTTATTTCCCTTTTTCTAGATGGGCATTGTATTTGCCCTTGTCCAGTCTTCTGGAATCTCTCCTGTCTCCCATGATTTCCCAGAGATAATAGCTAGGATAATTGCAAGGAAAAAAAAGTTATAGTTAACAACCTAGGGAGACTGTGATGGGTTGGATCACAGAAACCCCCTTGGGGCTGCCAATTTATGTGCCAAGGCTACTTCTGCCCCTGCCTTCCTTGCCAGCTTGGGATACCAGAACCCTGCCTGGTTGTGCCAGACACATTTGCCAGCCACAAACACAGACCCAGGTCTGAAGCACGTCCCACAAACTGCAGGCTTAACTGAAAGCAGCTTAAGAAGTGTTCCTGTCTCTAACACTCAGATGTCCAATTCTCAATGGGGTCCAAACCCCAAATAAATCTGTTTTACCCTGTATAAAGCTCATACAGGTTGAAGTCATAAATCATTCACCCTCTATAACACTCCCCTCCTCAGGTATTAATACATACTCTGGGTTAAATAATAAGTAGAAAGTAGGATTTAAGTGGTTACAAGTAGTAACAGACAGAACAAAGTGAATTACCAAGCAAAATAAAATAGAACACGCAAGTCTATGCCTAATATGATAAGAAAACTGAATACAGATAAAACCACACCCTCAGAGATGTTCCAGTAAGCTTCCTTTTACAGACTAGTCTCCTTCTAGTCTGAGTCCAGCAATCACTTACACCCCCTGCAGTTACTGTTCTTTGTTCCAGTTTCTTTCAGGTATCCTTGGGGGAGGAGAGGCTCTCTCTTGAGTCAGCTGAAGACAAAATGGAGGGGTCTTCCAGGTCTTCCTCTGTAGAATCCCAGCTACAAGAAGGAGTTTTGGAGTCACATGAGCAAGTCACATGTCCATGAGTGACTCAGAATTTACAGGTTGTCATAACATTTCTTCCCAGATCTGGACCTTAGCGTCCAAAATATGGGTGTTAGCATGAAAACCTCCAAGCTTAGTTACCAGCTTGGACCTGGTACCGCTGCCACCAGCTAGGAATTATACAGTGCCTAGCTCACTGTGGTCTCCCCAAAACCTTCCCTGGGGGACCCCCAGACTCAGATGCCTTGAGTCTTACAACAAAGGGAAATAACCCCCTCCCCTTGTTTCCTTGTTACTTCCTCCCAGGATCCCCTCCCTGGACGACCCTAGGAGATTCCCTGCTTCCAGTCCTGGAAACACAAGTACCGAGAGATCTAATCTCCCCCTCACCCAGAGGGTATGCAAAGTCAGACTTAGTAAATCTAACACAAAGAGATTTTCCCCTTGACTTCTTCCTCCCACCTATTCCCTGGTGAGCTGCAGACTCAATTCCCTGGAGTCCCCGCTAAAGAAAAACTCCAACAGGTCTTAAAAAGAAAGCTTTATATAAAAAGAAAGAAAAAAGGACATTAAAAATAGTCTCTGTAATAAGATGACAATATACAGGGTCAATTGCTTAAAGGAAAAAAATGAATAAACAGCCTTACCAAAAAGAATACAATTTAACACATTCCAGCAACTACACACATGTAAATCCAAAAAAACAATATAAACCTATTGTCTTACTATCCTTGTACTTACAACTTGGAAACAGAAGATTAGAAAGCCAGGAGATAGAAAAATCACTCTCAGAGCCGAGAGGGCACATACACAAGACAAAGAACAAAGAACTCACTCCCAAAACTTCCCTCCACCCAGATTTGAAAAAGTCTTGTTTCCTGATTGGTCCTCTGGTCAGGTGTTTCAGGTTACTGGTGTTACCCCTTTACAGGTAAAAGAACATTAACCCTTAGCTATCTGTTTATGACACAGGTAGCAACCATGGTTCACATGTTACCTTGAATGTCCTCAAGTAGACTTTTTAGGTGGATTGGTATCTTCTTGATTCGGCACTTAATTTGCACATTCCTTTCTCAAGAAGCTGACCAAATGCTTTGCTAAGGCTACTTAATATCAAGCAAGTACACACCCAATATTCATAACTTCAAATACAAAAGAGACAAGTGCATACAAATAGGAGAAATAGATTTAGCAGATCATAATCTTTACAGAGATATGTTACATGGCATATGTAGCATAAAACATATTCCAGTTATATCATGTGTGCATTCATAAGCATGTTTCCATAAAGCCTTATGGGGTGCAACATCACAAGGACATTGGGTATGTCTACATTACCCGCCAGATCAGCTGGTAGTGATCAGTCTATTGGGGATCGATTTATCTCATCTAGTGTAGATGGGATAAAATCGATCCCTGATCACTCTGCCATTGACTCTGGAACTCTACCACGAGCGAGAGGCGGAAGTGGAGTCAACGGGGGAGCGGTAGTGGTCGACTAGCCACCATTCTCATGGCTGGGTAAATCGACCTAAGATACACCGACTTCAGCTACACTATTTGCGTAGCTGAAGTCGCGTATATTAGGTCAACACTCCCACCCAATGTAGACCTAGCCATTGTCACCTAGACTTGTATAAAACGTGATGCTGATCATTCATATGCTGGAAGAAAGTTTCAAGCAATGTTATCTTTGTTCTCACTGATTGAAATTGATTATATTATTTACGCCAAGAAACAACTGGACCTGCAACCATGTGATTGGGCACAGACTTCGGCCCTAAATCACAACCAACTATTGGTCCCCATGATGCAGACTGTGTAATTAATGGGAATTTCAAAATTAACTTTAAAGAAAACAAGATCATTTGAAAACCTCCTATCTATTCATTGTAGGTTTATTGGAAAGTCTTTGGTATAATCAATAGATAGATAGATAGATAGATAGATAGATAGATAGATAGATAGATAGATAGATAGATAGATAGATAGATAGATAGATAGAGAATCTCTTTTTGTTTTAAATAGGTTGACATCTATCTGGTCAAAATCTGTTCTCATTTTTGCCATTGTAAATCTGGAATACCCAATTAACATCTGTAGAATTACTTTGATTTTCAACCTTTTAAGGATAGGAAAGTTTAGACCACCAGAAAAAAAGAAGCAACAATATTATTGGCACTGACCAGCTGGCTGACTTGCCTGCAAAAGAAAACCAAATATACTGATGTTCCTTTCTAATAAGAAAAAGAAGAGCAAGAGAGAAATAAATCCACCCCACGTAGCATTCTTGGTTCCACAGTTAGAAGCTTTTGGAGTATGGTTCAAAAAATGTCAATGCTCCTAGGAGCAGCACTCCCCTGGGTATCATGAAAGAGCAATAATAACCACACACAGGAGCTTGCTATTCAGAGCAGGAAAGACCATCACCAACCCCTAAGATAAAATCTCATCAAATTTATTATGATGAACTATTGAAAACCAAGTATTTAAAATATTTTTTCTTTTTTTAACCAATTTCTATAATAAATGTATGTCTCTACCCTGAAATAATGTGACCTGATATAGCACAAATTTGGATATAATGCGGTAAAGCAGCGCTCCGGGGAGGTGGGGCTGCGCACTCTGGTAGATTAAAGCAAGTTTCACCTATAACACGGTAAGATTTTTTGGCTCCCAAGGACAGCATTATATCAAGGTACAGGTGTATTTAAATGTATGTAAAAATTCTAGCACCCTCCACTTCATTGACGAACAGGATTGTAGCAATAAAGTTGGTAGCAAGTTTATTTCAGTCACTCATCTTATTTCTGAAGAGTTGTATCATGAGTAATTTTGCACACTTCCTTCTTCTACAACTCTTAGTTTCTTTTTATTTTTCTATATAAATATGAGACTATTTGGTTTTAAGTAGTATTCATCTTCAGTAGAGAATTATTCTCCCAGACTGATGGCAAACTATGATCCATAGTTACTTATATTACAAGGCTCTTATAAAGATGCTATCATAGGAGGTGTATTAGTTAGAGAACAGGACACAGAGATCACTTTTAGAAATCCTAGACAGACATAAATGCTACACCGTATGCATGTATACAGTAATATGGACTCACAGAAGTAACGTTATATCATAAATAGAGCAGGTATCTCCATAGCATTCATCCGAAGGACATTTGAAATGTGTGCTAGATAGATAGATAGATAGATAGATAGATAGATAGATAGATAGATAGATAGATAGATAGATAGATAGATAGATAGATAGGCAACCGACCTGGTCAGGAAATAATTTATTTCCTAGTAAAATTTTTGATGGAAACAAGCAATTTTTTCTTTCCTCAAAATATTCCATCTTGAGTTAGAAAGAAAGAAAGAAAGAAAGAAAGAAAGAAAGAAAGAAAGAAAGAAAGAAAGAAAGAAAGAAAGAAAAGAATATGAGAACAGATTTTTGTTCCAGTTATGGGTTTTGTGGTTTTTGATGAAAACCTGAAACATTTAATAAAAATTTCCCACAGAAATTTCATTTCAAAAAAGCAATTTTTTCTAAAAATATTTTGAATGAAATATAATGACCATCTTAGATAAATAGATATTTTTGAATGCATGTACAACCTCGGTATGGGGCAGAGGTAATAAACCTGGAGACTGAAGACTTTTATTTGTCTCAAGATAAATATTGGTGGGAAATCAGAACCCCATTCACCTCCTGCTCTGAATCTCTTCTACCGACACACAGCCACACACTTCCATGCCACTACATCACAGCCCAGATCTCAGGGTAACAGCCCATTCAGCCTATGCACTGTATCCTAATACTGATATCAGTGACCATAGTGATGGTGATGTTTTGCTGTGTAAACACATAGCCAGTGAAGACTCAGTACCAGATTCTAATCTTAGTTGTAACTCAGTAGAAGTTAATGTATTTATTTGGATTTAAACTAATGTAACTTAGATCAGAATCTGATTCCAAAATGCTTTAACCTAAACTCATTTTTTTGGGGTAGATTAATACTCATCAATTCACTTTACTTAGGTTACTGAATAGTATTACAAGATTCATTGTACCTATCAAATTCTCCTTTCATTTGTACCATTGTAATCCTTGTCCAGCTAGACTGGTACAACTCAGAGCAGAACTTGTTCCCATGTCTTCCAGCACCTTCCAATTTGACTAGGAGACTTGGAAGCTAAAAAATATCCAAGAAAAAATCTGGCCTCAGTTACACTGCTTTAAATCCATAGTATTGTTTATAATTGCAAGGTTCAATCATGAGATTCTGTACCTTACTCCACAACTACTCCTACTGAGAATGAGGCAAATGAAGTGGATTTGACTGGGGAATTCAAGTGGAAAGGAGGGAGGATTGATGTATTGGGTTATAAATTTCTCTGGAGGTTTAGGAATCAACATGAAGAAAAGAAAGGCACTAGTAAAAATCAAGATATTCAAAGGTATTTAGGTACCAAACTCTCATTGAAATCAGTTAGGTTCCTAAATACCTTTACAAATCTGGTCCTATTTCCTGTTGGTAATCAAATAATGTTCCGATGCACGGATGACATGCAAACAGACAGATAGACAGAGAGAGAAAGAAGCTCCTAATCATTTGTTAATCCAAGATGTAATTGGTAATTTTTGGGCCAGTTGTGTTTATGCAGAAGATCAGGTGCCTCTTAATTTACAGATTTATCCAGCCAATCCCATGGAGAGAGAGAACCGGACAGTGGTCATTGAGTTCATCTTCCAGAGGTTCACCAGCCTGCCTCAGTTCCAGATCTTGCTCTTTGTGCTGTTCCTAATCATTTACCTCCTCTCACTCATGGGCAATGTGCTCATCATCCTCGTCATCCTGGTGGACTCCCACCTCCACACCGCCATGTACTTCTTCATCTGTAACCTTTCTTTGGTGGAGGTCTGGTACACCACCGTCACAGTGCCCAAGATGTTGGCCAGCTTCCTGACGGAGCACAGCACCATCTCTGTCTCCGGCTGCATTGCCCAGTATTACTTCTTCTTCTCCTTTGCTGCCACTGAGCTGTTCCTCCTGACAGTCATGGCTTACGACCGGTATTTGGCCATCTGCAACCCACTGCATTACGCCACCATCATGATCCCTAGCACCTGCCAGTACTTAGCTATGTTATGCTGGCTCACGGGGTTTGTCTGTCCCACATTTGCATCTTTCATGCTTGCCAGGATTTCCTTCTGCACCCCCAACAGGATTAACCATTTCTTCTGTGATGCTGATCAGCTGTTTAGGCTCTCATGCAACGACACCTACTCCATACAGGCAGTAGGCTATGCCTTCAGCACTGTTGTCATCATGTCTGCTGTCCTCTTCACCATGGCCTCTTACTTCCAAATCATAGCCACCATACTGAGGATGTCAACAGCTGCCGCCCGCAAGAAGACCTTTTCCACCTGTGCTGCGCACCTCTCTGTGGTCACCATCTATTTTGGGACCCTCATTTTCATGTATGTCCGCCCTGCAGTGAAGTATGAGTCTAACATCAATAAAGTGGTGTCAGTTTTCTACTCAGTGATAACGCCACTGCTGAATCCGATCATATACACACTGAGGAATAAGGATGTGAAAATGGCCCTGAGAAAAACATTCTTGAGGAATAAGGATTAAGTTTCAGAGCACCTATCCTTGCTTCCTCACCCCTTCTCTCAATGTCTTGTGTCTCTCCATTCCACCTTTTATTCCTATCGTCCTATACATCTTTCCCTCCAAAATGACTGCTTCCACTGATGTGACAGAAAGATGTAAGACATTTTCAGATGTAACCAGTGATTTTCAGTGCCTCAATTTTGCGGTGTTCTTCTTGAAACACCTTAAAAAAGCCTGGTATTCAGAGAATAGATGATAAGTTGGGCACCCCAAAAATGGAGGCAGCTGAAATCAATTAGAAAATGTAGCACATAGTATCATACAGTGAAATGACAGCTCTGCTATAGTTAAAGTTGACACTCACTTCCTGCTTAACAGATGATGTTTCTAAGTGTTTTAATACCTACATGCTTACTGGGATTGTCCTGAAAATTGCTGAGCCTCATAGGGTCCATGGTAGGGTTCGTAGTCAAAATAAGGGGTTGTTAGACCAAGGGAATTTTTAGCTTGGAAAAGAGACAACCAAATTAGGATATGATTGAGGTCTATAAAATCATGACGGGTGTGGAGAAAGTAAATAAGGAAGTGTTATTTACTCCTTCTCATAATACAAGAGCTAGGGGTCACCACATGAAATTAATAGGCAGCAGGTATAAAACAAACAAAAGGAAGTATTTCTTCACATAATGCACAGTCAACCTGTGGAACTCCTTGTCAGAGGATGTTGTGAAGGCCAATACTAGAACAGGGTTCAGAAAAGAACTGGATAAATTCATGTAGGATAGGTCCATCAATGATTATTAGCCAGGATGTGAAGGGATGGTATTTCTATCCTCTGTTCACCAGAAGCTGAGAATGGGAGACAGGGGATGGATCACTTGATGATTGTCTGTTCTGTTCATTCCCTTTGAAACACCAGGCATTGGCCATTGTTAAAAGACAGGATAATAGGTTACATGGACCTTTGGTCTGATCCAGTGTCATAAACATACAGCTAAGAGTAGCATAAAATCCCTCCTTTACCTGTAAGGGATTAATCAGTTCCATTAACCTAGTTGGCACCTGACCAGAAGGACCAATGAGGAAAGAAGATACTTTCAAATCGTGGGGGTTGTTTGTGCTTGTGGTGGGGCAAGTGCCCCAGCCTCCTGTAAGAGTGGGCTAAGACAGGCCAGAGAGGCTGCACAAAGTGGAAGCCAATCAGGGAGGGCCTGTTAATGAGCCAATCAGGGCTGGGCAGAAGGCAGCCAATCAGGACCGGGCTCAGCCCTAGATAAAGGCTGCCCAAGAGAGCAGCAGGCAGTCTCTCCCAGACTTTCAGAGAGGGAGGTCTGTCTCCTGAGTGAGGAGACTAGAACCTGGGACAGTGCAGTGCTGGGCTGACTCCTTGGGGGAGCAGAAAGGAACTCCAGCCTGGTACCTGCCAGGCTGCAGGCCCTGATAGAAGGCCCCACAAGGTGCAAAGGGACCAAGGGGAAGAGGCCCAGGGAAGAGAGATGGACAAGGAGAGTGAAGGAGGGCAGGGAGACTGCTGCCAGAGGGTCCATGGGCTGGACGTAGTGTAGGGGGCAGGCCTGGGTCCCCCCTTTCCACCTTCTATTACACCTAGCTGTTGGAAGTGGCCACAGCAGACTGCATCAGACCCCTGATGGAAAGAGTTAGATTTTGGGGTATGGTTGACCCCTGTGGCTGGGGTGAAGTGAAAGACTGCTGTTGTCCCCCCACACCCAGAAGGGAATGAGAATGGACTAGAGGGCACTGCTGGAGGGCAGTGTCCTGATGGGGGTGCTGTGAGCAGAAGGGAGCAATGCCGGTCCAAGAGCCAACAAAGGGTGAGAGATGGATGGGACACTACCAGGAGAGGGCGCTCCCCATGGACTGAACTAATACCCAGACATGCCAGCAGGAGGTGCCAGCGGAGGTGAGTCCCAACCCCATCACAATGCTCTTTCTTGTTCTCTCTGAGACAAAGACCGACACCAAGCAAGTAATCCAATTTCTGCTGAAATGATACATCTGAAATTACAGAAATTGTAAGTAATAGCAAGGGAATGCGTTAGAGCAGGGGTAGGCAACCTATGGCACGTGTGCCAAAGGCAGCACGCGAGCTGATTTTCAGTGGCACTCACACTGCCTGGGTCCTGGCCACCGGTCTGGGAGGTTCTGCATTTTAATTTAATTTTTAATGACACTTCTTAAACATTTTTAAAGCCTTATTTACTTTACATAAAACAATAGTTTAGTTATATATTATAGATTTATAGTCTATATTTAGTTGGTATATTATTCTCAAGCCTTCCCAGGAAAGGGGGTGAAGTGGTTTGGGGTGGATATTTTGCAGAAATGGGAACTCCAAGTGGTCTTTTTCCTGAATCTTTGTCTAACTCACTTGATGGTGGCAGCAATCCCATCTAAGGGCAAGGAAGAGTTTGTGCCTTGGGGAATTTTTAACCTAAGCTGGTAGAAATAAGCATAGAGTATCTTTCATGTGGGTCCCCACATCTGTACCCTAGAGTTCACAGTGGGGAGGGAACCCTGACACCCAGTATGGCTGTTCTTATGTTTATGAGATAAAAGCCCCTGAAAAGTCATGAGATAGAATTTTTTTTTCCTACACCTGGCAATCAAATCATTGATACACTAATTTTGTATTTCCTGGTTTTCAAAGTTTTAAATTTAGCCACTTTCCATCTTCTGGAAGAGCAAGAGGCAACACTGAGAAATCTTAACTGTGTGTTAATGAAGTTTTTGGCATTTAATACATAAAAGTGGAGAAAAGGAGCTATGGGTAAATAAACAGAGCCACACCCTAGGCTGGTGTAAATGATGTCCCTGTATTGCAGTCTACTGAGCTACACTGCTTTATACAAGCTTAAGATCTGGCCCATAATGTAACTAATAAATACACAAAATAGCAACTATCATGCAGGTTGTCCAATATCACTCTGATCCTTTGGCTTGTATGTGTTCATGTGAGGTGGCATGCTTTGTGATTGAGGGTATTACATTGGTGGACGTGCAGGTGAATGAACCGGTGATGGTGTGGCCGATCTGGTTAGGTCCTATGATTGTGTCACTGGTGTAGATATGTGGGCAGAGTAGGCAACAAATCCATGCAACAAACCTTGATGCCTACTCTGCCCACATATCTACACCAGCGACACCATCACAGGACCTAACCAGATCAGCCACACCATCACCGGTTCATTCACCTGCACATCCACCAATGTAATATATGCCATCATATGCCAGCAATGCCTCGCTGCTATATACATCAGCCAAACTGGACAGTCCCTACGGAAAAGGATAAATGGACACGATAAATGGACACAAATCAGATATTAGAAATGGCAATATACAAAAACCTGTAGGAGAACACTTCAATCTCCCTGGACACACAATAGCAGATTTACAGGTAGCCATCCTGCAGCAAAAAAACTTCAGGACCAGACTTCAAAGAGAAACTGCTGAACTTCAGTTCATCTGCGAATTTGAGACCATCAGCTCAGGATTAAACAAAGACTGTGAATGGCTAGCCAACTACAAAAGCAGTTTCTCCTCCCTTGACGTTCACACCTCAACTACCAGAAGAGGGCTTCATCCTCTTTGATTGAACTAACCTCATTATCTCCAGCCTGCTTCTTGCTTGCAGGCTAGAGATACCTGCCCCTGGAAATTTCCACTACATGCATCCGAAGAAGTGGGTATTCACCCACGAAAACTCATGCTCCAATATATCTGTTAGTCTATAAAATGCCACAGGACTCTTTGCTGCTTTTACAAATGTTTAAAGTACAGTATGGTGTACATTGTATATTCATTTTAAGAAATGTTCAACATTTATTGATTTCAAAATTTCACTGAAAATTAACCTCCCCAAAAATAATTTTTCTGTCTCTTCTTATGTTTTTGGACCAAAATCTGAATTTCAACTAAACTAGCAAAACATTATATATTTTTTTTTACAAATTTTCCTCCTCCCCCCCACTTTTCCAACTCATTATTTTTGTCGAAGAAGCTGGAGAAGAAATTTGTGAATCAAGGGAGAGGGCAAGGGATGGCCATGGGAGGAAAACTCTGTTGTTATATATAAAAGATTTTGTCAGCTGGTGCTGAAGTTTCACCTTTTCATACTGTTCCTTTATGACTGATACAATGCCATATGTGGCTCACTGCATTACACAGTGGCTATAAAGACACAGTTTTGAAGACAGCTTGTGGTTGGTGTATGGACAAAGGTGTTTGTATATTCCCTAAAAAAACCAACAAGGAGTCCAGTGGCATCTTAAAGACTAACAGATTTATTTGGGCATAAGCTTTCATGGGTAAAAAAACCTCACTTCTTCAGATGCATGGAATGAAAGTTACAGATGCAGGCAGTATATAATGACACATGAAGAGAAGGGAGTAACAGAAAGAAACAGCAGAACTAAAATTCATTTGCAAATTTAACACCATTAATCTGGGCTTGAATAGGAACTGGGAGTGGCTTGCTCATTACAGAAGCAACTTTGTTTCTCCTGGAATTGACACCTCCTCATCTATTACTGGGAGTGGACTACATCCACCCTGACTGAATTGGTCCTTTTAAAACCGGTTCTTCACTTGTGAGCCAATCTCTTAGAAAAACTTCCAATCTTGATTTAAAAATTGGCAGCGATGGAAAATCCACCACAACCCTTGTTAAATTGTTCTAGTGGTTAATTACTCTCACTGTAAAAAAATCATGTATTATTTCCCATCTGAATTTGGCTATCTTCAACTTCCAGCCATGGGATGATGTGATACTTTTCTCTGCTATATTGAAAAGCCTATTGCCAAGCTGTCTGGAGTGATTCACAACCATGAGAGGTTCATCAACCTCAGGACATACTGTCTAAAAGCAGGGCACACACCCCAAATGGGTGGTTTGTTCTATAATTACGTTTCACCAACCCAGTAACAAATGAGAATGCCTATGAATCAAAGTAAGTCTTACTATGGAGTCACACACAGTCTTGTTGGGACCTCCTGTCTATCTTGCCACCCAGGTACGCTGCACTTAGTGATAAATGGTTGATTATGTCAAAAAACACGAAATATTCAGATTGACCCCAGTCCCAAGAGACCAGTCACTTACCCCAGATCAATTTGTACCTTAGATCTCACGCCAAAGTCAATACTAGTAGCTAATCCAATAATAAATTAACTAAGAATTTATTAACTGGGGGGCGGGGGGAAGGAGAGAGTTATTTACAAGTTAAAGCAGGCAACATATAGGCACAGATGAATAACAGGTGGTTCCAAAAGGTGACTGAAGTGTAGCAATCTGTTCACTGAATGACTTTTAGGGATAACCTAGGTTGACCCTGGGGATATCTGCTTTTTGTTCTTTAACACTAGCTCTTGTAAGAGTTCAAACAGCAAAGAGAGAACCATTTCTTTACATGCCCTTCCCCCAGAGTTCAAACTGATGGGATGACAGCTCCTGCATTAACTTCTTCATGGATAGATGGGGCAGTCAACAAAGCTTTGTCCTACAATGGACCATATAGTTTTGAGAGTCCTTCTTGATGGACAGGAAAACCACGCTTCCTGCCTAGGTTCACAAATTAATAGCAGGCATTTTTACAATTATAAAACAAAACTTACATATTGCCTTATAGCATGGGATATAGGCATCACAAATATGAATCACACATTCAGCAACTTAAACACTAAACACATCTTTACAAGTCTAACACCTGTCTTTAAGAATATTAACATACAGGTGATCTGGTCTCATATATGCAGGAACTAGGGGTGTTGGGCTGCTGCAGCACCCCTAGGTTTTACTGTGAAAAGTTTGCTGGTGCTGTCTGACTGAAGCTACCATAATTTTGTGACCCTGGAGAATCCCAGAGCTGTGCTACTCCCATGTGGTGTAAGCGGGAATTTCGCGTTGTTCACAATTTTGAACACACAGGGTTCAACACCCTCACTAGAAAAAGTGCTCCCGTGCCACTGGCTGGTCTGGATTCCACCTATGAATTTGTCAGTGCTCAGCTAACACCTACAGACTTGGCAAGATATGGCACCTGGTTTGTTGGCATCACACCTATTATTCAATATTTGTTCCCTACCGAGATTCTATAGACTGTAGTCAACTCACCCCATAACCTTATCTTTGTTAAGATAAATAGACTGAGTTCCTTGAGTCATTCACCATAAAGCATGTTTTCTAATCCTTTAATCATTCTCATAGTTCTTTAATCACCCCTCTCCAACTCTTCAACATCCTTTTCTAGTTGTGGGCACCAGAACTGGACACACTATTCCAGCAGGGGTCTCACCAGTACCAAAGTGAGAGGTAAAATAACCTCTACCCAAGATTCCCCCTTCTTCTGCATCCTGGAATCACATTAGCTCTGCTGGCCACAATATCACATTGGGAGCTCATGTTCAGCTGATTATCCACCATGACCCCAAATCTCCCTCTGTTTATGGAAATAATAGCACTGCCCTGCCTCACAATCACTGTCCATTACCAAGAG
The DNA here is from genome assembly GCF_007399415.2 of Gopherus evgoodei. NCBI lineage: Eukaryota > Metazoa > Chordata > Testudines > Testudinidae > Gopherus > Gopherus evgoodei. The sequence continues at coordinate 1,371,000 of NW_022060066.1, read as the reverse complement.
CAGATTCACTGGAATAATGTATAATTGGTATTAGAAACCTGGCCCAATGACTCAGTTGGTATAATGCAGTGCAGTGCCATTGTTTTCACTGTATAGGCAGTGATTAACATTATCTAAGGATCTAGTCCATATCTAGAAATGAATCAATAAATAAATAAATCAAAGCATATAGAGCTTTCTGGGTCTGTCATATTGCCCATTGCAAAATACTCATTCATTACTGATGCAGAATGCTGTTAGCTTTCTACACGAGAGGTTCTTGTCCCAGAGGAAACCAGAAAGTGTTCGGATTCCCCAGAAGTAATTAACTCTTGCTCTTAGAGTCAGATGAGTAAAGGATTTTATTTTCCAAGAGGAGAGGGATATATTTTTCCAAGAGAAGAGAAGTATATAAATTTGATCAATACCCACATATAGCCCCCTCACCCTGCGGGAGCTGACTTTGCAGGGTAAAGTATAGCTGATGGTGTTACATGTTGTGTTTGTGAGACACAGAGAGAAAGAGAGAGAAGGAGACAGAGAGAAGGAAGGGAGGGAGATATTAACTAGATAGATAGATAGATAATGTGTATGGGGATAGAGAGAGAGAAAGATTTATCTTTCAAGGCTATATACAACTATTACTTTACTCCCAATTCCATTATGTGTTATATACATTATTTACATATATATTATATATAGTTCCATTAACTTCAGTGGCATCATTAAGTAAAGCGCTTTTCAATGTCAATGAGGGTGTCACAATCAATCTGTCTCTTTATCTATCTATGGCGAGGAGTATGCATTACAAGTCTGAAGGTCAATGATCTCTTTCTGGAAGCTAGGTGAGTTTGCTTTTATTTTACTCCTCTTTAGCCTGTTACATCTATAGAGGTATGCTGCCTTTCAAAAGAAACTCTTATCTGCGAACACTGAACCTTATCCTCAGAATCTGTATCTCCCTGTGGAAATTAGCAAGTCAGCCCTCTTCAGGATCCAGCCAGGATTGCAAAGCCAATGTTGGCTAATATAACCCATCAGATCCAGGGGAGGCGGCAGCCTGAAGATTCTTGCTCAAAAATCCTTGGCTTTATTGGCAGAGGGCTTGTCATTCTGAGAGACCTCAGTCTCCTAGGAAGGTGGGTCTTGTGCTGAAGTTGATCTCGCTATGCATCGGAGTTCCATGGCTGTGAAATAACATTTTCTTTCTCTGTTTATTGGGGCAGGTACGGACAAGCTTTCTAGGCAAGTCCTGCCTGTCAGGCTATGCCTAAATGTATAGCAGCATGTAGAGTACAGTACACATGTAGTTACATGCCAGAGTGGAAGACAGGCTGTGCCCATGTGTAATTGTGATGCTGCAAAGAAAGGTTCCAGCATTGGGAAGGCAAGTGGGAAAGGTTCCTGCTGGGGGGGTGGCAATGGGGCCATTATCTCAGTTGGGGTCCCCTGGTGCTAATGGGGTAATAAAAATAATAATATGAAGATTCATAAGATATCAGGAGGAGGAAGATGACAACTAGTGTCCAAAATATGGCTCTTGAAAATGAATGCACATTTGTATAATACACACCCTGATTTTCAGGAAGATTAAAGGCCAAAGACTAGATGCCATAGAAAAAATAGACAGGTTATTTTGTATAATCATATAGCTATAGAAAGGTTATTATCCCAGAGGAGTAGAACATTCAAGAAAGCTAGAACAAACTTCTATAGAACACTTTGGATCAGGTAGTTTCACTGCCAGTCTATTGATTCAGTTTGGTTAAGAAAATGTAGCCAAAACACAAAGATTTGGTTGACTTTTCGTCTCTTTGTAGGAAAGTTATCTTTCTGCTAACCAATTCACTCAGGCTTTCTAGCACTAGTCACCCATATTGAGGACACGGGGATAACTTCATAGAAGGGTGATAACAAGCCTAGAGAAATCATAGGGAAACTGTCAACTTATCTTGGTGAGTAGACTTTTTCCACACCACTCATTTCAGTAAATACATTGGGCTGATTCTTACACTAGTATAAACTGGTGCAGTTCCATTGAACTGAGAATCTGAATCACTGGGTTTGCCCTGTCTTGAAGCTTCTGCCACATGGCAGAATTTATCTCTCTCCATACAAAGTGGATGGAAAATGAGAACATTCAGATTTGGTTGGAATTTATACACAGTTTATGTAGGGGTTGGTCACTACACAATATGCAAGACAGTACAGAAACAGGAAGAAGCTAGACAAAGACTAATAATACCTAGATCACATCTAGAACTTGCCACCAGCAGATCTGAAAGCACTTTACAAGAAGGCAGCTTCATATGAACACACGGGGTCAAATTTACCTCTAGTGAAGCTATGGGAATTTTGCCATGGAAGTCAATTGAATAAGGATTTAGGCCTGGATTTACGCATTCTTCCCCAAAAGTCTCTATTCTAGGGCAACTCAAAATGCATATTTAAAACAGTCAGCTGCCAAATTACCACCATCAAAACTAGTAATAATAGAGCTGGTCAAAAATTGCCCATAGTTTTTCAAGGCAAATTTAAAGAATGTAAGGACAGCCATACTAGATCAGAGCAAAGGTCCATCTAGCCCAGTATCATGTCTTCCGACAGTAGCCAATACCAGGTGACCCAGAGGTAATGAACAGAACAGGTAATCATCAAGTGATCCATCCCCTGCCAACCATTCCCAGCTTCTGGCAAAAAAAAGTATTAAAAAAATCTGATGAGGATTTGAATGTTTGCTTTGTTTTCTGTTTTTTCATTTGTTTGTTTTAATTTTTCATTATTATTATTATTATTATTATTATTATTATTATTATTATTATTATTATTATTATTTTATTTTGGCTGAAAGCTAAAATCAAACTTTAGAAAACATTCCTTTGGAAAACTGATTTTCTTTTGAAATCCTTTTGTTGTTGTTTTCTGTGTTTGAAAGGATTAATAAAAAACATCTTTGGGATTTTGAACCAGATTTTTTTATTCATGTTTTGGAGGATCAGATTTTCACTGTAAAAATGGGAAATTTTGAATAAAAATATTTTGGACAAAAAAATACAATACATCATCACTCCAGATACATTGCCTGCTTATCAGAGATGCTGACCACTTTGAGCTGCCATTGATATCCGTAGAGATTTGTGGGTGCTTTATGTCTCTGAGCATCAGGTCAGTTACTGAGTTGCCTATATGTAGATTTCAATGCCTAACTGTAGGCACCGAAGTTTAAAAGTGTTAGCCAGTCATTTATAAGACATGTCAAATATTTGTGCCATTTCCTCGGTATGGCTCTAGAGACTATTCAAAAGGCAAAGACTCTGTCCTGAAGAACTTATTTTCCAAATTAGGACAAGATGAGAACTGATGTCCTCAGTTGGGAATGGAAGGGAAGACAATGGCTGTAATAAGAAGAACACATGATTGCTTTTGTTAGTAACATGTGCATGCTGAGGATTTCATAATCAAACAGCTAAACAAAAAGAGCGCTCTGAGAGGCATCCATAACTGGTCACAGAACAACAGATTTTGGCCCTGGTGTGGTAACTGGATCTGTACGAATGGACTCCTGTACCAATCCGGAACCCCATTTACCTCAGCGGGACTCTACATATGGGTGCAGGGGTCCATCCAGCAAATCCAGCTCAATGAAATGGGCTGTGAAGTGCTGTTCTATTCTGCCATTTGCTTATGTATCAATGACACCTACTTTTCAACCAATCCCATCCTTCAGCTCACGTCATCTCCATTCTCTTCAGCATGTGTTGAGGTTACTGACCAAAAACGAGATGGAGAGACAGTGATGCTAAGGAAGTTTGAGAGAGATTCTTCTCCCTCTTGTGTGTCATCAACCAAAATGTCTATTGGGATTGATTTTTTATGTCAATGGGGTTACACGGATTTGGTTGACGGCAGAACGCGTGTAGACAATGGAGTCAAATATGTGTCAGAATTTCAGACCAGGATGCTCAGCAATTTCTGAAAATCAAGCCCCTTTATGGTTTCTCAAGTCAACCAGCCAAATTTGAGAAAATCAAAATCACCATCTACTTTGGCAAATCTTGGCCAATAATATTACACTAGAAAGAGAGAACACATCCCGATGTACATATCCCATGTTTAATGTTCAGGGTTGGAAACTAGTGCAAAACATCTTCGATTTGCAAACCTATCACTTATGGGGCTCAATTCACCACTGCCCACTCCACTCAAGTCATTGTAGTTGTGCTGGGGAAAAGTTAGAGTACCACAGGAGTTAATGAGACTTATTTATACCAATCACTGTGCCACTTTTACAAAGTTATCTGACAAAAAACAGCAGAGGTTGGAAGGTTATTTTCAATTTAAATACTTTTTGTCTGCCTGTAAGCCAACGCAGTGCACTGGATGGATGATATGGGATCTGCTTTAGAAAAAAGGGTTTACATGAGGTTTCTAAAAGCAGATCTCTCTTGTATGGCTCACAACATGAGAAATGGGGTCAAACAGGAGAATTAATTGGACACTGTGTTGACACCAGTGTAATCAAAGAAAATATTTGTGTAAATCCACATGGAATAGGACGCACTTTATTTTTATCCAACTTAGAGTGTTCAATTAGAAATCTGAATTTGTCCGTGTCCCCCTGGCTTTCAAAATCTCACTTGGGTTTTATCTATCTATCTCATTGAATTTCCATAATCTGTTATGTTGGTTAATTTCATTTCTTTTTCTCTTCATACAGACAACTAAATGTGAATGGAAAACCAAACCAATGTGAATGATTTTATTCTTGTGGGACTTCCTAATTACCTGGAACTTCATTTTTTCCTCTTCCTGGTGTTTTTAGTTATTTACCTAATCACTCTGGTAGGAAACATGATAATTATGGTGGTGATAAGGGCTGATCCTCACCTCCACACCCCCATGTACTTCTTCCTGTCTCATTTGTCCTTTATTGATATCTGTTATTCCTCAGCCATTGTCCCTAAGATGTTGGTGAATTTCCTAGCAAGCACAAAACCATTTCTGTCAATGGCTGCCTTGCCCAGATGTTCTTCATCCTGCTCTCAGCTGGTACTGAAGTTTTTGTGCTCTCAGCAATGGCTTATGACCGATACTCTGCCATATGTCACCTATTGCATTATGTGGGGACTATGAACAAACAAGTCAGCATACAGTTGGTGGGTGGGTCCCGGAGAATGGGGCTCTTGTATTCACTGGTCAACACTGTCTCTGTGTTAAAGTTACACTTCTGTGGGCCCAGTGAAATCAGGCATTTCAGCTGTGAGCTCCCTCTGCTATTACAACTGTCTTGTACTGGGACCTTCACCAATAAAATAGCTCTTCTTTCTTCTGCTGTGATATTTGGTTTCAGCTCCTTCCTCTTCACCCTGGTCTCCTACATTCACATCATCTCCACTATACTCCGAATACACTCCACAGAGGGAAGATGTAAAGCCTTCTCTATATGCAGCTCCCATCTCATTGTGGTGGTTTTATTGTTTGTGACAGCTCTTTCCCAGTACATGAAACCCAGCTCAGTTGCTTCCCTGTTTCTAGATGAACTCTTCTCCATCCAGTACAGCATCTTGACCCCGATGTTGAACCCCATCATCTACAGCTTGAAAAATAAAGATGTGAAAACTGCTCTGACAAGAACACTAGGGAAAATTCAAGTTACTAATGCAATGTAACCATTTCTAGGTTTTATCTTTTTTCAATAAAATTATAATATAAATCAAAGAATTGTGAGGACTGAACTATCTAGATATTTTGAATCCTTTCAACTTGTTGACACTGTTACACAATTGGCAATCAATTTAGTCTAGATCAGGGATCAGCAACCTTTGGCACGTGATCCATCAGGAAAATCTGCTGGCAGTCTGGGATGGTTTGTTTACCTGCAGCATCCAGAGGTTCAGCCAATCGCAGCTCCCACTGGCCACAATTCGCCTTTCGAGGCCGATGGGGGTTGTGGGAAGTGGCAAGGGCCCAGGGATGTGCTGGCCACTGCTTCCCGCAGCCCCCATTGGCCTAGAACAGCGAACTATGGCCAGTGGGAGCTGCGATCTGCCGAATCTATGGCCTCTGTAGGTAAACAAACTATCCCAGCCCACCAGTGGATGTCCCTGATGGGCTGCATGCCAAAGGTTGCTTATTCCTGGTCTAGATAAAAACACTCATGCAAACAGTTTATCGGGTCAAACTGTTAGGTGCCATAAACAGGTGTATTTCAGTTGGCTTCAACTGACCTATTTCAATTTACACCAGCTGAGGACCTGGCTCATTATGTTGATATCATTTCTTGATTTATTTCTACTTAAAGCAATGTAAGCTTTCGGGTTTGAGTAGCATTACATTTGAAAATCAACATGCAAAGAATCCCAGCACTAGGGATTTAGACTGAACTTGAATTGGCATTGAGTATAGTTTGAGCTAATGCATACTAGGTAAACCCAAGTTTTCACTTAATTTTTAGCCTAGACACAACTCCATGAGATAAATCAAGCTACATGATTTTGCCGTGTATCTACATTAGGAAAAAAGTGTCAAAGTTAGATCAGTTATAATGATTATGTTTTTCTCTAGGTTCTTAACCTTAAGACATCCTTCCTAAAGGGCCTAAGGGAATTAGGTGCTGAAATGGGGCCCTGGATGTTATGTGAAGAAAGCAGGTGTTAGGAGTATTAGCAATGATAATGTAGTATTCAGGCCTGTATGTCTGCTTATATTTTGGGTCTTTTGTACCCATTTGACATTTGATATTTTTATATCTTTAAAGCACTTATATCCTGGTGAACAAAGAATAAAGACACCGTGTTTTACATCTGCCCACAAAAAGGGTGAAAAGAGATAAGAGAGAGCTGCAGTGTTGCTGGGTAGAGTGGGAGTTCAGTATATGAGTATACGCTAGAAGGACAGTCCTGCCTCAACTCCTCTTCCTAGATAAGATCAAGCAACCAGTCAGAACGGGTGAGGCGGGTAGGTGAGGGTGAGGGAAGGTATAAAAACCATTAAAAGCCAAAGAAATGCCTGTCCCTGACAGAAGCACAACCTCACTCCTTAACCCCGCATGTGATACAAAAGAGGTGCCATATACATTAATGGATTCAGAGATTCCGAGGTCAGAAGGGACCATTGTGATCACCTAGTAATCCTGGAGAGCATAGGCCATAGAATTTCTCCACAGTAATTCTTAGAACAGATCTTTTAGAAAAAAAATCCCATCTTGATTAAAAAATTTCCCTTGATGGAGAATCCACCATGACCTTTTGTAATTTCTACCGTGGTTAATTACTTTATTAAATCTTACACCTTATTTCCAGTCTGAATTTGTCTAGCTTCAGCTTCCAACCACTGGATCATGTTAGACCTTTCTCTGCTAGATGGAATAGCCCATTATTAAATACGTGTTCTCCATGTAGATACGGATAGACTATAACCAACTTATTCCTTAACTTTCTCTTTCTTAAACTAAATAGACTGACCTCTTCAAGTCTATCTCTATAAGGCATATTTTACGATCCTTTAATCATTTTCAGGGCTCTTCTCTGAACCTTCTCCAATTTATCAACATCCTTCTTGAAATGTGAACACCAGTAAAGGACACAGTTTTCCAGCAGCATACTTGGATACATTCTTATGCTTTATCCAGTTAGGGTCTGATCCAACTCTCAAAAAAGCTAATGAAATTATTTCCTTTGAGCTATGGATGGCCTGTTGTATGACAGGCTTGAAGCATAGTTTATTGAGATAGAGTTTAGTCTAGTAAGTAGAATCCAGAAGACCTAATTTCTACTCCTGGGTTCTGGTTCTGCCACAGACTTGCTGACCAATAACTTCCTCTCTCTGCATCTGTTTCCCCTCTCAATCTTTGTTTATCTTGTCTATCTAGATTGACAAAAGTGTGGGATAGAGATTGTCTTTTCCTATGTGTTTGTCCTACATAATAGGGTCCTGTTCTCAACTGGGGCTTCTAGACACAACTGTAATGCATGTAATTATGGACCATGTCCTATTATATATTTGTATAGTGCCCAGCACAATGGGAGCCTGATTCTGATGAAGATTTTTTTGCAATCTCATAGTGCAAAGAATAAGAGTTGAAGTAAGAGAGAGGAGAACCAGTCTCTCCATATACAGACTTCAAGGCTTTCAGGATTGGGCTGAAATGTTGGTCTCTTTTCTCAGTTACTTGGACTAGAGTCCAGCTTAGACTCTGATTTGTATCAATGAAAGTAAACGTGAGTGCAGACAAAAATGTTGCTGTTTAAAATGTTGCCCCTAGATATTAATAAAGGAAGAATTGCTAAGGGAAGGACTCTGCAGTTCAGGAGATAATTGTTAGCCTGGACTGTTCAGTGGGGACTAAGTAAGTTAGCCACCTTCAAGAATCCCAGCCTGTATGTCCCTTCAGGGCACCAATAATAGCAGTGTTCTCTAGCAATTATCTTGGAGGCACATGCAACCAGATTCACAAAGGGACTTAGGTGTCAATATCCCAGTTTTAGGCACTACTGCAAGCCATGAAACCCCAGATGGCTGCTGCCTCAGTTTGTAGGTGCCTAAACTAACTCAGCACCTACATTTTTGCTGTGAAAGTCCCTAGGTACTTTAGTTTCTGCTTCTGAGCATGTACACTGCTGCATCAAGCAGACACCTGGACTTCAATCTCATGCTTAAGTCCCAGCATGCTGCACATGCCTATCTGGCCTGTGGTCCCAGTCTGGTAACACACCTAACTCCACACACAATAGCTGGGGGGACAGGAAAGACATAACCATAATCATCTTTATACCTTTTAATCCAGTGATTAGGCAACTCACCCAAGACGTTGGCTATTCCAGTTGAATTCTCCATTTGGCCTGAGGAGAAGACATTTGAATAAGGGTTCCCTGCTTCTACCCACTGGGCTCTGGAATACTTGGATGTGGATATCTTTGAATTTTTCTTGTTAAAACTCTTCCACACTGGAGATATTATTAAATATGCATTGAGCCAGAGAGATGGTGGGAATGATCCTATGGTCCAGTGCTGTATAGCCAACATGAATGCTGTTGCCCTGCCGATCTTAATCTACTCAGCAATCTAACCTATTGACACTGAACACTCATCTTTATGTTAGGAGTCCCAGATCCCATTTTATATTGTATATAGTAAAGAGTTTAGGTTAGGGTTTTCAGAGGAGCCTAAGGGAGTTAGGCACCCATCAGCCATTGAATTTCAATCAGAATTGAGTTTTTGGCTTCATTAGTTACTTTGGAAAACCACAGCCTAAATAATTAATATAAATAACATGAAGCAAAGGTCAGAACTTTATTTAGGATCTTCCTCAATTAACTTCGTATATTCATAGATTTAAAGCCAGAAAGAACCATTATGATCATCTTCTTTTATCTGCAGCATAACAGGGACCCAGTCATTCCTGTCCCAAGCTTAATAATGTTTGCATGATAAAAATGACCTCTTAACATTCTCTTTAGTAAAATAAATAGATTAGGTTCCTTTAGTCTCTTGCTATAAGACTAGTTTTCCAGACCTCAGTTCATTCTGGTAGCTCTTTTCTGAAGCTGGTTGACACCCAAGGAAGATCTGTCCCTTATTGCACACAAACATATGTGGCATTAAGTGTTGGTGAATTAGTAACACAGATTGTTAGGCAGAGTAAACTTCAGGGATCAAATCCTAAAGGTAACAGAATGCTGCACCATTCATTCTCCTGATATAAGTGAGTCTTCTTTGATTAAAATAAAAGAAGGATCTTATTCATCTAGATAAAGAATAGGTCTCTCTGTCCGATCTATGTCCATCCATATCCCTTCGTATTTACCAGGATTTGCCTATTCAGAGTTAAGCTAAGTTGATGTGCTTTTTTTAGGGTTAGAAGGTCTTGTCACCTGCATGTGTACAAAAAATTGCATGTCAGGTTGAAATCCTTACATGATCTGCACTTGGCAAAAAGACCTCAGGTGAGTTTAGTTTCTTTAACATCTGTGTAGTCTATTGCTTCTGTTTTGTTTGTTTGTTTGTTTGTTTGTTTGTTTTAAGAGATGTGAGTGTTCCTGCCTTGTGTTTTCTCTGTCATTCATGCCTGTGCAAGGTGAGGGAAAATTGTGTGAGAGGTTATTCCATTCAGATCCATCAGCATTATACACCCACTCTGCACTCATGCTCTGCTGATATTGGGCACCTCAGGCTCAGAATATCTAGCTTCATACACAGGTCTCATTCACTTCTGCTAGATTCACCAGTGCTCAGCTACTCTGAAAATCAGACTCTCAGAACACCAAGCTGAGCACCATGCACTTGTGAATAGTTATAAATCTGGGCCAATGCCATTGGGTTAATAGATCCCTAGTGGACCTACCTGCACTGGGAATACATTTTGTCCATTCATATCTAAATCTCTGCTTATTGTATGGTTTCCCAGACTTCCTGCACTCAACCTGCCACTTTTAGATGCATATATCCCATCTCAGGGATCACCAGATGAATGGCAGCTGTGGTCATAAGAGGCATCCATGTTGGTCCCTCAGTCTAAAAGAGAGATGGGGTTTTGGCAGAGTGTTCGCTGAGAGAACTTCAAGACATTAGAACTTGCTCCTCACTTTGGACCAAAAGACCACAAATTTTGAGATCTTCCAGGCATGTTCATGAAGACACTGGTTTGACATGTGATGAAGATATGGAGAGGCAGAGAGGTTGCTGGCTGGCTGACTTCCTGTTGAAAGGAACATTTGATGCTGCTAAGGTTTTACTGTAGAATTAATGATCTCTTAGGGTGGCTGTTGGGTGCCTACATGCTTTTGAAAATCCCACTAGGCTCCTAAATGTGTTGAGAAATGTGGTCCTTAGGCCCTTGGATAGGTGTTGTTCTTGTGTAAATCTGAATCAATGAATTGATCAATAGCTCTGATCAACCCTAATATCTCATTATCTAGCCCTCCCTGGGAAATTATTTTATACTGCCAGGCAAACAGCTCTGTCGAATCCCCTGATTTCAATAGGATTTGGAGACATTTGCAGCATCTAGTACCTTGTAAGAAAGGCTGGAGGTCAAGCCACCTAGAATCTTAGCTTTCCCTTACACGAGAGGTCACCTACACCCAATGATGACACTACCTTGGCAGCTGATTGGAGCTACTGCTCCCCTGAAGGTTTCTGCCTGGAGTCACACATGCAGAGAGCTGGCAAGAAGGAAGCCAAGCAGTGGAACGTGAGCTAAGATAAAGATATTTGATAGTGTTATTTCCTTGGTTTGGCACAGATCAGTTAATTATCAAGATAAATGATCTGGTGTCATGGATGGGATTATCAAAGGGTGCTAAAGGCTTTAAGCGCACAACTTCCTTTGACGTTCAGTGGGAATTGGGCACCTATCTTCCTTCTGCTTTGTAAGGAATCCCAGACTCTTTGCTCACTTCCCCAAATTCCTTCCATTTTAGACATGCATCAGTTTCAACCAGAGGCCCCAAGGCACTTGGAGCTCTAGCCAATAGCAGAATAATAGGGATTCAAGGTTGTTCCACTGAGGATTCTGCATTCGGATCTGCTGGCAGAAATATATTAGGATTAAAAAATAAGTTGTAGTTTCTCAGCTTTGGAGAAAAGCCACAATGTATTATGAAGAAATAGATTTCTAGGCAGTCAGAATAGATTTCCAGAATAGATCAGACCAATAATCTATTATCTCCTCTCTGTGATATAGGCCAATAATAGATGCCTCAGATGATGGTGGGAGAAAATTTGAATTGTGTAATTATGAAAGAACTTGCACACTGGGAAAATTTAATGCTAGTCTCCATCAGTCAGAGGTTTATATATACTCTGAAGAACAAAGGTTTCTGTATCTTCCAGTGTAGGTTCACTTATGATGTGAAGTATTTATTGGGCTTTTTTATATTTTTATTTTTTTAATTCTTATTGGCCCCTTATTCATATAGTTGTCCAGTACTTTTCTGAATCTCTCTAGGATCATTGATATCTTGTTGCAAGGAGTTCCAATGGTGAATCTGAATCACTGATATTAATTTTAACTCTCTCTGGCCCAATGACTATTTAAGTATTTATCCACAGTGGAATAGTTAGTAGGTCAGAGATACAGAAAGTGAGAACGACTCTGTAGGGCCATAGTTAGGGCATACATCTGTGTGCCTCTGTTCTAATTATTTATCCAGAGTGCAACAGCATCCACAGGAGAGACTGGGGAAGGCCCACATCAGAATATTCCATAACTCATTGGTTAAAAAAAATTCCTTACAGAAGGGAGACTTGTTGGAATTGTTTCTCCCCCTATGCCTGAGGAGGGACATGGACTAGCTCTTCCACATTCCAGATCAATGCTTTGACCTGAAGGGTATTGTTGTGTTTATTTTAGATAAAATGTGGTTTACAGGGTGCTTATGCATAGGGAAGCATGCTGTGGCTCACCTGCCTAGGAACATTCTGGAGAAGGCCACGGGGAGGGGTGTGAGCTCAGCATGTGGACTGGAGCACTATGAGCATGTGATAAACAAATCCATATATGGGTTTGTTTAACTCTGATTGTTTAGAGGTTCATGTTATGTAAGTTGTTATATAACTTGTTATATAAGCACCATGTGCTATAAAGTAGCAAGGGGAGGGGCTCCTTGCTGGAGGGACTCTGCCTGATTCTTTGTACCAGGGGCTCTCTTTGTGCACATGTTAAATAAAGCTTTATTGAATTGAATTGAATCGCATTGGATCGAAGTCCCATGATTTCTACCCAGCATCAGAGTCACTGGGAACCACCAAATCCCAACAGACCATTGGGCTAAAAGTTATAGGAAGGCTCAGAAGATTTAGATTTCTATGGGTAAATTTCAGTAAACATTGATTTCATTGATTTCACCATAGACACAAACTGATGAACCATTATTTCCATCAATGGCAATTAAAATGTACAAATAGGCAAAGCAAGAAAAATGCTGCTTGAGAATTTATTAGAGTTTCATTTGAGGATTTTACTTTGTATATGTTGACATGTGATTTTGACCATTTGTATTTTAAGTATTCTAAAGATTTAACTCGGGATCTCAAACTGGGGGTCAAGACCCCTCCTGGGGTCATGAGGTTATTATGTGGGGAGTTGCGAGCTGTCAGCCTCCACCTCAAACCCTGTGTTGTCTCCAGCATTTATAATGGTGTTAAATATATTTAAAAGTATGTTTAATTTATAAGTGGGGAGTCACACTCAGAGGTTTGCTATGTGAAAGGGGTCACCAGTACAAACGTTTGAGAATCACTGCTTTAACTTTTTGAATCTCAATATCTACCATCATTAAATATTTATTGTCTGAGACCACCATTTTCTGATGTCCCCATAATTCTCTTTGCAACTTTAAACAAAAATTAAAAATTCTGAGAAATGCTTAAAAATAAACCGATATTATCCATCAAAAATATAAAAAATAGAAATTGCATGCTGTCAAGCCGAGCTATAAGGTGAGCAGGCCACATGCCTCACCCCTCACTTCTGGCTTTTGAATGGGACCCAATCCCATACGCAGCCACTGAGCACACCTACAAAATCATCTCCCACATGCCCAGGTTTCTATGAGTTTTCCATGAGAAAATACTGACGTTGAGGACAGTTATCAATTTTCTGTTATATTTCATATTGATGCTTCTGAATCAAAATTTAGGCTTTTTGATATTTCAACTTTCATATCAATTGAGGATGAAAACAAATATTGGAATATTGGAATATGCCATGAGATGAAAACTCCATTTTCCAGCCAGCTCTATATTTACTGCAATGCTTATGTTAAGGAAAGTACTCACAAATGTCAATATAAGCAGCAGAGAGTCCTGTGGCACCTTCTAGACTAACAGGCTTATTGGAGCATGAGTTTTCGTGTCAATATAGGTTCTCTAAAGCAGCTCTTGAGAGGCAGAAGAATTCCCACCTCTTCACCAGGTCTCCCTATTTAGAGAACACCATTCCCTTTTGTTTTAAATTGTTCTGTGTAGTTCTCTCTGCCTAGTGCACCGCTAGAGTTTGCTTCAGTTGTTTGATTTAATTTTCTGTCTTTAATTCCCATTGAATGTATGTGTGTGCATGTGTGCGTCTGCTGCCCCCATTGAAGGGGATGAGCCCTTTCCTGTGCTTGTGTGTGCTGAATTTCCAAGAGAATGGTTCTGTGGCTATGGCACAGTTTCAAGTATCAGGAGACCTCAGTTCCCACTGCAGTTGAATGGACATTTCATGTAGATCAACAAGGATGATGCAACGGCCTGTAGCTGTTGCCTAACAACATTTCCCTACAGAGTTAGTGCTGTAGTTTGTGTCTTTGAAAAAACATGAGATAATCACTTCTGCTCTTCTGTGACTGGTTGGCAGTGAGAGATTCCATTTGTTTGTCTTTAAGATTCACTTCTACCATATCTGTGCTTGCTTCATCCCAAATGCTTACGGTCACATATCACCGTTGCATTTCATATCGTCAGAGATTCACAGAGTTTAAGGACAAAAGGAACCTCTAGATTATCTCATCTGACCTCCTCTGTCTCACATTGTGTTGGGTTTCATCACACAGGTCCACAGAGCACTTTAGCCAGGCATCAAATTGAATGTAAAAGAAAAATGTACCTGGTGATCTCTGTATCAGATCACTGAAATGGAGGCACCTCTGGGATGCAGAATGTATAATGCCATGCAACAGTATTAAACAGATGATTAAGGTAGTAAGAAACAAACATCTTATGCAAAATAGAAACTCTGTGTGTGCATGTATGTGTGTGTGACTTGTAGCCCATGAAGTGAGCATATAGCCATGCATTGATGATAGTTATATAGTATGTAAAGGATAAAGGGGTGAGGAACAGATAACAGAAACAAAAGATCTATAAGTTTAGACTTATAAAAATTACTTAGACAGACAAGATGGATGAGGTAATATCCATTATTGTTGGTGAGAGAAATAGAAGTTGGTCCAGGAAAAGATATTACCTCACCCACTTTGTCTCTCTAGTATCCTGGGACCCAGACAGCTACATCAGCATTGCATAAAAATATAGCTTGAACAATTAGCTTAAGTAGAAGGCCTTGTAGCCTGAACAGGAGCAGTTGCTCAATGAGTTGGCATAAGGAAGTAAACTGTAGACTCATAGACTTTAAGGTCAGAAGGGATCATTATGATCATGTAGTCTGACCTCCTGCATAATGCAGGCCACAGAATCCCACCTACCCACTCCTGTAATAAACCTCTAATCTATGTCTGAGTTTTTGAAGTCCTCAAATTGTGGTTTAAAGACTTCAAGGTGCAGAGAATCTTCCAGCAAGTGACCCGTTCCCCATGCTGCAGAGGAAGGCAAAAAAACCCAGGGCCTCTGCCAATCTGCCCCAGAGGAAAATTCCTTCCTGACCCTAAATATGGTGATCAGCTAAACCCTGAGCATGTGGGCAAGACTCACCAGCCAGACCCCAGGAAAGAATTATATGTAGTAACTCAGATCCCACCCTATCTAACATCCCATCACAGACCATTGGGCATATTTACCTGCTAATAATCAAAGATGAATTATTTGCCAAAATTAGGGTATCCCATCATACCATCCCCTTCATACACTTATCAAGCTTAGTCTTGAAGCCAGATATGTCTTTTGCCCCCACTTCTCCCCTTGGAAGGCTGTTCCAGAACTTCACCCCCTAATGGTTAGAAACCTTCGTCTAATTTCAAGTCTAAACTTCCTGATGGTCAGTTTATATCCATTTATTCTTGTGTCTGCATTGGTACTAAGCTTAAATAATTCCTCTCCATCCATAGTGTTTATCCCTCTAATATATTTATAGAGAGCAATCATGTCTCCCCTCAGCCTTCTATTTGTTAGGCTAAACAAGCCAAGCTCTTTGAGTCTCCTTTCATAAGACAGCTTTAAGTCACAAAACATAACAAGGCTCTGTTTATAGTTTTGTCATAATGATGAGTGTTGCAAACAGCAGATAGGTAACCACAAGGGAATGGGAAGCCCTGCTCAATGTGTGCGTGTGTGTGTGTGTGGCTGCCCCCGAACCCCTTTGAATAGAATGAGCCATGCTCAGTTTGTGTGTGCACATGCCTGCCCTGCTGTCTCTTCCTCTTGTGAACAGCCCCAAGGACTTGTTGATGACAACAGGTGGTCAGGAAAGATCCTTAATTTACAGATCATCCAAAAGATATAACTTCAACCAGAAACAGCATGCCCTTTCACTGGGATGGGTCCTTGTGGGTCATCACCAACTCCAAGGGGAGAGCGCCCCCTGCTGATCCACTCTACTCCCTCCCTACAGCGTAGGGCCTCCGAGCACCATTCTGGGGCACTGTGGTAAGCAGCCATTCTTATGGGAGCAGGTCCACTGCTGAGCATCTCATTCAGCTCCTTGCAGCACAAGGCCACGTGGTGCCTGGCTCAGGCTCAGGAGATTAACATGGACCAAGAGAAAACAGTGCCCTCCCGAAGTGAGACTCCACTGAGCAATTTGCATTGTGTCATCCCTTGGATCTATGCTGGAGCACTGGGGTTAGTACTGACCCACAGAGGAGAATGTCCCTTAATGAGTCCTTCACCCTATTCCTCTCCGCACAGTGACCCCTATTGCTGAACTGGGACATTAGGGTCAATCAACCTGAGAAAATCCTACAGAGTCTGTCCCTGCACCTCAGTACCCCCTAGTGCCACATTGGGCACTGCTAGAAGCACTGAATAAGGGGGAAAAGTGTCTCAAATTGAGCTTCTCACCCCACTCGCAGTACCACAGCCCCAACTATGGCCAAGCTGGAGTAATGGGTTCAGCACTGTCTAAGCAATGAGAGTGCTCCCAGCTGAGTCCATCACCCCACTTCCTGAAGCACATTACTGCCTAGCACTGCTCAGATTCCACAGAGAGTTTTTTCTAATGTTCCTGGGAACTAGTCCTGATTCTGGCCCCACTGCAAACTTACTGGAGTAAAAGAGAATAGTCCTGCTGACTTGAATGGGCTTTTGATCTGGTCGTCTAGGCGGGAAAATGAGCCCTATGGTTGGGGCAGTGGAGTCTAAGACTGAGGACTCCTGGGTTCTGTTTCCAGCTCTGGGAGGGGAGTGGGGTCTAACAGTTAGAGCAGTTGGGACTGCGATTCTGAGCTCCTGGGTTCTAATCGTGGCTCTGAGACGAGAATGGGGCTCACAATCTGAACATCAGGGAACTGGTGTCATGAGCCTTGGGTATTGTTCCTAACTCTGTGTTGTTTTTTAACAAGTAATTCTTCCTCATCATGTCTCTAGTCAAAAAGTGTCACATGCTTTACCACACTTAGTAGATCCCATTACGATTTTCATCTAGAAAACACACATAATAATGATGATGATGATACCACCTCTTCTGAAATGATTGCCCTAGTGTATTTTGTTTTGTTGCAGGTTGATGCAGAATTGTTCTTCCTCTGAGAAATATTATAAGAAATTTCCTTCATGGAGTAGGTCCCAGAAGCCAGTGAATGAAATAAGAACACCTCTGTTTCCTTCAACACACTTAGTGTCTGCAGCTGGGGGAGGGAACTATTCTTCATAAACAAGGTAAGCTTCAGATGAATAACTAAAGCCCCCAACCATCCTCCCTCTGAAGTTCATGGACATTGTGCCCCATTCTGCAACAGGAGCAAGATCATATCACCAGTTTCTTTATCTGAATTTTCCATACATGGGCAGAGAATCTTAGTGTTTGTCTGAGCAAATGGGTTTTTTTTGGTCTGTATTCATATCTATTTATCAGTAGATCTACTGGTGTCTAAATCTGTCATTCTGAACTGAACTAATTAACAATCATGGGTCAGATCATAAGCTTGATTTCAGTGTTGTTTTCCTAGGATATCAGGGTTGAAAGGGACCCCTCAGGAGATAATCTACTGCACCCCACTGCTCAAAGCAGGAGCAATCCCCAGGCAGATTTTTACCCCAGTTCCCTAAATGGCCCCCTCAAGCATTGAACTCACAACCCTCGGTTTAACAAGCTGATGCTTAAACCACTGAGCTATTTCCCCCTAGCTGAAATTCTGGTCTCATAATTCCATAGTGCCCACCAGAATGATTGATAAGCACTAGACACTGATCATCAGATCATGGCTCTATTTATTACTTTTGTTGCTGTTGTTGTTGTGTTGGTGGTGGTGTTTCCTGCTTCTCCCTCCTCTTGTCCTTATTGCCCTCTGTTCCTCAATCCTTATCATCATCCACTGAATCAAAGTGTAAATGTTGTTTCTTGAGATGGGTCTTTTATTTGGAGCTGAATACAGTTGGCTGGGAGAGCTCAGTCTGATCTCTTTTAATAGGAAAGTCCACTCCTAGGATCCGACCATGATGCATTCGCCACATCTGGTGTCCAAGAGTTAAGTGGTCATCTCTTTAAGCTGAATTTACCTCTACCTTCTCTCTACATAATGAGAGCCTTGCGCAGTTCCAAAAAAATGTAAATCTGCATCCGATACATGATCCACAAAAAGTGTCTGCAGATATCCACATGCATGGATGTGGATATCTGCAGATATCTGCGGATTTGCAGGGCGCTACTTACCATGGCCAGGCTGAGGCTCTGAGACCCCTCTACCTGAGCCTGGTCAGGGAGAGGTGTGCGGGAGTCATGGACCATCCACCTGCCCTCAGCCAGGCAGGGATCCTGTGGGGCGGGAACATGGCCTGGGGCTGCTCTCAGCCCCCTACCCCACGGGCTGGTGGAGGGTCCGCCACAGTCCCCGGATGGATTCCATGATAGCCTTGCTGGAGACCCCTGCAGCTATGAACAGTTGCTTGCTTGGCTCTTACCATGGCCAGGCTATGGCTCTGAGCCAGCCCCCCACCTCCCTCTGGAGTCAGAGAGCTGCACTGGCAGCTGCAGGGAGCCTGGGTCCCTCCACCAGCCCTAGGTGGGGTCTAGAGGGGGCCCGAGACATGGGCCAAAAGCTGCTTGGTCCCCCCACCCAGGGCAGGTGGAGGAACCAAGGCTCCCCAAAGATGCCATCACAGCTCTCTGGCTCTGGCAGGGGGACCTGCTCAGATCCTCAGTCCAGCCATGGTAAGAGCTGGGTGGGCAGCTGCGGGGATCCGCAGTAGACCATCCACCTGCCTTAGATGAGGGGCCAGAGCAGCCTCCGGCCCATGTCCCTGCCCCCCAGGACCTCTGCCCAGTGCAGGTAGAGGGACCTTACTGCTACTCCTCACAGCTGCCCGCCTGGCTCTTACTGTCAGAGCCCTGCACACGTGCAAAATTTGTATCTGCATCTGCACTATCATCTGCAAAAATAGTCCACGGATATCCGCGGACATAAAGTGGATACTTGTGGATTTGTAAGGCTCTACACATAAGGTATGTTTCTTTTGTTCATTTCATGTTCTCTTGTATACTAATAGAGTGTCCAGATGCCTTGAAGAGTTCAGAAAATATCACTCAACTGCCAGTGAAAAGCATCTATACAGACCTTTTTCCTAATGGTGAGTAAATTGCTCCGTTTATTTAGAGCCCATCCAAATGTCAGCCAACAAATAAAGAAATAAATCCAAATCCCTTCTGAAAATATGGTTTAATCAATATTGATGTTTTCCATGAGAAAATGTTGATGTTGATGGCAGTTTTCAATTTTCCATTCAATTTCATAGAGACTCTTTTGAATCGAAATTAGAGGTTTTGCAATTTCAACTTTTCATATAAATTCAGGGTGAAAACAAAAATTGGAATATTGGAATTTCACATTTTCCAGCCAGCTCTGCATTTAGTAGTGCAGTGGTCATGCTGAGGAAAGTACTCACAAATGTCAATACAGATTCCCCAGAGTAGCTCTTAAGAGAGGCAGAAGAATTCCCACCTCTTCCCCAGATCTCAGTATTTAGAGATGAACATTCCCTTTTGTTTTAATTTTTTATGTGTCGTGCAGTCTGCATAGAGCGCCACTACACTGTTCTTTAGTTGTTGGATTTAATTTTCTCTACTTCGTTCCCTTTGTATGTGTGGGAGTGTGTGTGTGTGTGTGTTCAATTTCCAGGAGAATGATTCTGTGGTTATGGCAGAGTTTCAGGTATCAGGAATGCTGACTCGCTGTGTAAACTCAGTCTCTTCACCCCTATCATTCCCCCGATCGTTCCCAGTTTCCCCCTTAGTAGCTCACTATGCTTTGATGTGTTGCTGTAAAGCCACATATTGAAGGTGCTAAGGGTATGATAAATGTGATATTTGTTATTGTTCATTTTTATTTCAACTCTGTCATTTCACTTATTAGGAAGTTCCTTGTCAACAAGTAACCTTGAAATAAAACATCTGTGGAAAACATCTCTTCTAACATTGTAGGATCTTCCTTCTTGTAAAATTCTTTATAGCAAGGTGATAAGACAAAGATCTTCAACTGGCATAAATCAATATAGAACTTTTAATACCCATGGAGCTGTTAAGATTTACACCAGCAAAGGAACTGGCCCTAGCTCTTCTCTATGTTGAGAGAAACCAATGCATTTCAAATGTGCTGATGATAAAGACAGGAGTGATTTTAATTGTTCTCTAATATTTAGGGAAGAATAACATTTTTAGTACACAAAAGGCCAAAATCTCTCATTGTTTGCACAGTTTGTTGTGCTTCTCATTCTTCAAAGGGCTTCAAACAAATTGAGTTCAGCAGCATCAGTTTATTCATGTGAGTAGTCCTCACTTTTGTGAATTGTAACTGCAGTGGGAATATTTGCATTCGTTTAAGAATTCCTGTGATTAAGATCCAAATGAAATCAGAATTTGCCCTCATTTGTGAAATATTATTTGATAAATGTGGCTAAAGAATAACATTCCCAGAGGGGAAAGAAAGAAAGAAAGAAAGAAAGAAAGAAAGAAAGAAAGAAAGAAAGAAAGAAAGAAAGAAAGAAAGAAAGATACATTGATCCCTTTTTGAATTTGTATATAGACTGAAAAAAATGTGTTCGAAGAGGAAAAATAGAACCTCTGATATCTTTCTTTGTCACCCCTATAGATGATCTATTCTGAGAATGACCCAGGAGAGAACCTGACCATCTGTGATGTATTCATCCTGGTGGGGTTTTCAAACATTAAAAAGCTGCAAATCATTCTCTTTCTGGTGCTTCTGGTCACCTACCTGGTCGCCCTGATGGGGAATCTCCTTGTTATCCTCCTTATAAAGTTAAACGCCTCACTCCACCCCCCCATGTATTTCTTTCTGGTGAACCTGTCAATCTTGGAAATCTGCTACACCAGCAGTGTGGTCCCTCAGCTGCTGATTCACCTCCTGGTGGACCAAAAGACCATCACCATTGCGGGCTGCGCTGCCCAGATGTATGTCGTCACCATCATGGGCCTGACAGAAAGCTGCCTCCTCGCAGTCATGGCATATGACCATTACGTGGCCATATGTCACTCCTTGCACTACAGAACTATCATGAGTGGCTGGGCATGTGCACAGCTCGCGGGTGCTTCATGGATCATCAGCATCTCAGTGGGAGTAGCTCAGACCACGTGGATCTTCAGCCTGTCCTTCTGTGGCTCCAACCGCATCCATCACTTCTTCTGCGACATCCCACCAATGTTGAAGATGGCATGCATGGAAACATCCAAAAATAAGATTATGGTCTTTACTGTCTCAGTTTTATTCATCATGGGCCCTTTTTTGTTGATAACCGTGTCCTACATCTGCGTTATCTCCACCATCCTCAAGCTGCCATCAGCAGAGGGAAGGCGTAAAGCCTTCTCAACCTGCTCCTCCCACCTCATGGTGGTGACTTTGTTCTATGGAATGGCCCTTTTCACCTACCTGCGGCCCAAGTCTATCTCCACTCCAGACAGTGATCAAATGATTTCCCTCGTGATCACAATTGTGGCACCTGTGCTGAACCCCATAATATACACTCTGAGGAACAAAGAGGTGAAGAGAGCCTTTAGAAAAACAATAGAGAATAGCATTTTTTCACACAATTGGAGAAAACAGAGAATGAAAAATAGAGTTAATTAAAATGGGGAGTAAGGGAAATTCATAAATGTTCTGTTGAATTACTCCCAATGACCTTCACTTTTTTAATTGAATTGTTGCCATTTGAAAAACTTTGACTTGTAAATCTATCAGAAGAATGGGAAGATAAACTTTTATTACCAAATCCCCCCCAAATTTTAAATATCTTCAAAATTTTGAATGTCAAATTATAAAAAAATCTTAAAATGAAAACCCTTTCATAAAATGTTCACCTTGTTTTTTGAAAATTTAACAATTTTCACCAAAATTTTAATGATGGAAAAATTTCAACCAGCTCTACTAAGAACTCCATTTAGGCTTCTCCTTTTCCTGCTCTGTCAGTCCATTGCAGCATTTTAGGTTTTAGATTGGGTTGGGCTGGGTTTTTTTGGCTGTCTAATGGATTTCCCCAGTGCTCCCTGTTGCCTAATTTTAAATAATATTTCTCAGCACTTATGAACAGTTTCCTATGTAAGACTCTGATGGTTCTTTCAATGCCTAACCTGACTAGGTCACACAACAACTCTGGAAGCTGGCTTTTGACTTCCATGGCATTTTGCACAGTTTCAGAAGTCTATGCTAACAGATCATTGTGTATATCATAGATTCATTGCTTAAAAGGTCATAAGGGATCATTCTGATCATCTAGTCTGACATTCTGCTTAACGCAGGGCAGAGAGTTTCACTTGGTGATTCCTGAGTCAAAGAAGCACTGTAAATAGTTTATATTACATATGTAAAATAATAACTGTGTAATAAACTCATAAACTACAAGTGGTTATATCAATGGATAACAATATTGCACCAAATGCCAGTGTATATAGTACATCTTTGTATAAGTACATGATAAAAATTCCTTTCTATATTTTTATGATGAGAGATACTATTCTGTTTGCTTCTCTACCTATAATAAACACCAAATTAAAAATCTCTATACCTAGTTCAGCATTTACATGACTATATGCCTTCTTTCACTAAACTTCCCTATAATGCATTTATTCAAAGTGTAAAATACATTGAGATTCTGAGATGCACTGGCTGGCAATATGTGATGTTTTGTCGTATCTTTTTGATATAATTTGCTGATTTGTTTAAAATGATGTTGTTGGCAAGATAAGTAACCTGTCATGTTGGAAGATGTAAGTAGGAAGTAAGAACATGTAACAATAAACAAAAGAAAAATCCCTTTCTCTGGGAAACTTAGAAGCAGAGTGACCCAGGACAACATGACCCATGAACTACAAATTCAGCAAGAAAATTGTAGACATTAGATGATTACTATTTGTTCATAAATAATGTTCAGGTTATGTAAAATTAAATGGATAATGTGTTGTCTCAAGAATAGAGGAAAATTAAACCATAGAAAATGTGCAAGCATATGAAAATATATGTAAAATATGTTATAATTTGTAAAATATATATGCACATATACAAAATACAAATGTAAAATATGTATAAAATACATATGTAAAATACATATAAAATAAGAAAATACATATAAAATATATATAAAATGGGCTGGAGAACAGGAGATCCAGGCAGGTGAGGAGGACTGACTTCATGGAGGAAGGAATGACTTTTCAGTGCCCTGGAATGTGTTAACTTGGGCCCATTCACCTATTCTGTCTTCTCTGTTATTACTTGTGAGACAGAAATGTATGTCCAAATACTATAAGTAAGATTAATTCTTTCTTAAATTGTATTAAATAAAGGCAAATCTGATTAAGCCTAAATTGGATGGACATGTGACGCGGTTTCCCACTCTACACTCCCAACAATGTACACAATTTGATAAAAAAGGTAAATCCCACATAAATGCTATCATCTCTGCTTCGTAAATTAATTTAGCAAAGGTGTGACCCTCATACAATAATTATTGGAGCAACAAGCCGGGACGTGTCAGCGAACACCTATGTGTCAAGTTAGTATACACTCCAGTATGTGAATACCTGTCAGTTCTACAAGCTGAATTAGTGTATGTTCTTCCCAGTATTCTGTGCACTCATGCTAACCAACATCCCACACTACCAAGCAACAGTATAACTTAGTATTTAACATAAGCAGATAAGAAACTTGTAAAAGTCAAGATACATTAATTCAATAGCTTAGCACAAATTGTAAGGAACCTTCATGGACCAGGCTGTGGAATACTGTGTCCAAAAGCAAGATATGGAAAGTCATGGTTCAGAACAAGAAGTTAAGGAACGAAGTTAAGGGATGAACAGACAGGCTGGATTTCTGTGACATGAGACATAAGAATGGCCATACTGGGTCTGACCAAAGGTCCCTAGCCTCTGTTTGTCAGAGGATGGAGATGGGTGGAAGGAGTGAGATCACTTGATCATTGCCTGTTAGGTTCACTCCCTCTGGGACATCTGGCATCGGCCACTGTCGGAAGACAGGATACTGGGCTAGATGGACCTTTGGACTGACCTGGTACAGCCGTTCTTATGTTCTTATGTAATGATCATTGATCTCTCTCCTGCCATCTATCGCCACCCTCTGACAAACAGAGGCTAGGGACACCATTCCTTTCCCATCTGGGCTAATAGCCATTAAAGGACTTAGCCTCCATGAATGTATCCAGTTCTTTTTTAAACCCTGTTATAGTCCTCACCTTACAGCCTACTCAGGCAAAGAGTTCCACAGATTGACTGTGCGCTGTGTGAAGAACTTTCTTTTATTTGTTTTAAACTTGCTGCCAATTAATTTCGTTTGGTGGCCCCTAGTTCTTATATTATGGGAACAAGTAAATAACTTTTCCTTATTCACTTTCTCCGCACCGCTCATGATTTCATATACCTCTATCATATCCCCCCTTAGTCTCCTCTTTTTCAAGCTGAAAAATACTAGCCTCTTTAATCTCTCCTCATATGGGACCTGTTCCAACCCCCTAATCATTTTAGTTGCCCTTCTCTGAACCTTTTCTAATGCCAATATATCTTTTTTGAGATGAGGGGACCACATCTGTATGCAGTATTCAAGATGTGGGTGTACCATTGATTTATATTAGGGCAATAATATATTCTCCATCTTATTCTCTATCCCTTTTTAATGATTCCTAACATCCTGTTTGCTTTTTTGACTGCCGCTGCACACTGCGTGGATGTCTTCAGAGAACTATCCATGATGACTCCAAGATCTTTTTCCTGACTTGCTGTAGCTAAATTAGCCCCCATAACATTGTAGGTATAGTTGGGGTTATTTTTTTCCAATGTGCATTACTTTACGTTTATCTACATTACATTTCATTTGCCATTTTGTTGCCCAATCGCTTAGTTTTGTGAGATCTTTTTGAAGTTCTTCACAGTCTGCTTTGGTCTTAACTATCTTGAGCAGTTTAGTATCATCTGCAAACTTTGCCACCTCACTGTTTACTTCTTTCTCCAGATCATTTATGAATAAATTGAATAGAATTGGTCCTAGGACTGACCCTTGCTGAAAACCACTAGTTTTCTATTCTGAAAATTTACCATTTATTTCTACCTTTGTTCCCTGTCTTTTAATCAGTTCTCAATCCATGAAAGAGTTTTGTAACTAGAGTTATTCCTAGTTGAAAGGTATAAATTTGGGAGCCCAGCTTCTGTGCAAGGTGAATTTAACAATGATGCATGGGCGGCTTCCTGGAGACTGGTATCATATTGAACTTTTTCCCAGTACTATATTATGATTGGATTTTAGCAATAAACTCTACTGTCAAGCAATTGACTGTACAATTTATCAACAATAGGCAGCAGTATGCAGCCAATGATGGATGACAGTAAACTAGCCATTATACGGTATCACAGCAGTGAGAAAGGAGTGACTTAGTTAACAAGGGCCACTTGAAGAGGTAAAAAATTTAAAGTGGGGGCTATACTGTATAATGGGCACTAGGGAGCAGCAGAGGGTTGAGGTGGGGAAGGGGCGGCTATACTGTATAATGGGCACTAGGGGGCAGCAGAGGGTGGGGGTGGGGAAGGGGCGGCTATACTGTATAATGGGCACTAGGGGGCAGCAGAGGGTGAGGGTGGGGAAGGGGCAGCTATACTGTATAATGGGCACTAGGGGGCAGCAGAGGGTGGGGGTGGGGAAGGGGCAGCTGTACTGTACAATGGGCACTAGGGGCTGCAGAGGGTGGGGGTGCAGAAGTGGTGGCTATACTGTATAATGGGCACTATGGGTAGCAGATGGTGGGGGTGTTAGACCCGCAGTAGGAGTCACCCTATGAGATAGGGAAGCAGGCAGATACCAGACACAGTGTTGGTATATAATCCACAAATACTCTTTATTGCTTACATAATAAACTATTCAGTCCACATTCATAACCCAAGCATACTACACCAAAGTCTGAAGATAGAATTGAAGTCCCGATGGCTAGTTGATGTTCAGTCTGATCACAAGGTGCAGGGAGCCAGCATTACCACATCTTAATCTAAAAAGGGCTCTGGATCCAGAAACGACTCCAAATTGTGAGTGTATCGAATATCTTTAATAATCCACCCCATCATGTCATCAGTTGTCTGGGCAATTTCAAAAGACATTTCTGGTCAAATTGCCAAAACTCAAGATGTTTAGAAATAGTCCGAGGCCCGAGATGTTCCTCTTTCCCCAGTTCTTGTTTACAACTGAAGAAGATACATTGCAATAGGTACATAGTCATGACAATGCCCCCAATGTTATTTCCTTGTCTGGCATTTCTCCATCCTTCTCATAACAGAGTTGTTTTTTTGCTTTTTTTTTTTTAATGTAAATGCCTCTTGACTGCAGAAAACCTCAAATTCTTGCTTTGGTTGTCAACATGCAACATACATCCAGCACACTTCATCCACACTAGGCATATAACATATTACATTGATATCTATCTATCTATCTATCTATCTATCTATCTATCTCCCAACAGTAGTGGGGAAGGGGTGACTATGCTGTATAATGGTCACTAGAGGCAGGACAGAGTGGAGTGAGGAAGAGGCAGCTATTCTGTATCATGGCCAATAGGGACAGCAGAGGGTGATGGGTGGTGGTGGATTGGCTATACTGTAAAAGGGGCAGTAGAGGAAGCAGAGAGACATGGCGGAAAAGGGATGGCTATACTGTGTATTGTATACGAGGGGCAGCAGAGGGTGAGGGTTTGGGAAGGGTCAAGCGATGGTCCATAATGATGTCAAAGACTTTGCTTTTTCAGCTCCTGCAGCTTTATACTCTCTTGTTCTCACAGAACAGTGTATTTCCCTGTTGTCAGAGCCAATCCCCAGCCTCAGAGCAGCGAGGAAGATTAATTAATAGCAAGGGAATTCATTACTCCTACAGTATAACTATTTGCTTCTGCAACATTTCCCTGTGTGTTTTGCTGACCTGTTCCCCTTCTACTTGTGGGTGTGGCCAGGGCAGGAGACATTCCTGGACCTGGCATGGTCCTTGAGCATTTTCCATTCATCACAGTTCAGAGTTGGCTTGATTTGCAAAGGGGCTGAGGTTTCATTGACAGCAGTGGGAGATGTAGGAGTCAGATGTTGCTGTAAATTAGCCCCACAGGTTTAATAAGTATCTGTAGAGAAAGGACACAAATAATTCACCTTTAGGAACAGAACCTTTTGCGCCTAGGCCTCTGAATGGACATTTCATGTAGAGCAACAAGGATGATGCAACGGCCTGTAGCTGTTGCCTAATAACATTTCTGTACAGAGTTGGCACTGTAGTTTGTGTCTTTGAAAAAACAGCAGATAATCGCTTCTACTCCTCTGGGGCTTTTTGGCAGCTAGAAATTCCGTTTGTTTATTTTTAAGATAAACTTCTATCATATCTGTGCTTGCTTCATCCCAAACGCTTCCAGTCACACATCACTGATGTATTTCATATTGTCAGAGAGTCACAGCATTTAAGGACAAAAGGGACCTCTAGATTATCTTGTCTGACCACCTCTGTCTCATGTTGCCTTGGTTGTCATCACAGAGGCCCACAGAGCACTTATCCTGGCATCAATGTGAACATAAAAGAGAAATGTACCTGGTGGTCCCTGTAACTGTGCATGGAAATGGGGGCAACTCTGGGATGCAGAATGTGTAATGTCATGCAACATCGATAAATAGATGCTTAAGGCAGGAAGGAAAGAACATCTCATGTAATATAAAAATTGTGTGTGGGTGTGTCTGCGTGTGAAAGAGAGAGAG
This sequence comes from Gopherus evgoodei, assembly GCF_007399415.2. NCBI lineage: Eukaryota > Metazoa > Chordata > Testudines > Testudinidae > Gopherus > Gopherus evgoodei. The sequence goes on along the minus strand of NW_022060066.1, from coordinate 1,342,925 downwards.
AGAGAGATTGGAATCTCATGTAATGACTATATAGCCAGTCAATAACGATAGTTATATAGTCAGTAAAGGATAAAGGCGTGAGAACTGATAGCAGAAGCAGAAGACACCTATAGATCTAGACATAAAAAATTACTTAGAAAGACAAGGTAGATGAGGTAATATCTTTTATTGTTGGTGAGAGAGACAGCAGTTGGTCCAGCAAAAGATATTACCTCATGTGCTTTGTCTCTAGTATCCTGGGACCCAGATGGCTATAACAGCACTGTATACAAAAATAGCATAAGCAATTAGCATTAGAAGGCCTTATAGCCTGAACAGAAGGAGTTGCTCAATGAGTTAGCATAAGTAAGTAAATTAACCGTGACCGTAAGTTTACTGTTTTGGCATAATAACAAGTGTTGCAAAGAGCAAATAGGTAACAACAAGGGAATGAGACCTGCTCTGTGTGTGTGTGTGTGCGCGTGTGTGAGTGTGTGTGTGTGTGTGTGTGACTCTCACCCCTTGCTGGAGGGAATGAGCCATGCTCAGAGTGTGGGTGCATGCACCACAGTTGCTCCCCCCCTCTTGTGACCCCCATGGAGTCATTCATGATCACTGGTGGTAAAGAAAGATCTTTCATTTACAGCTCATCTGAAAGATATAACTTTCACCAGAACCAATGCCCTCTTCCACAGTGAGCGGTCGCTGCGGACCAGCACAAACACCAAAAGGAGACTGTCATCTATTAAGGCACCCTACCTACCCACTGCAGCCCCCTAGTGCAATTCTGGGGCACTGTGGTAAGCAGCCATTCTCATAGGAGCAGGTCCACTGCTGAGCGTCTCACCAAACTCCTTGTAGCACAGGGCCATGTGATGCCCAGCTGAGGCACAGGGGGTCAGCATGGACCAAGAGACAATAATGCCCCCAAGGGAGACCCCCCCCCAGCTCGTTGCAGCATGCTATCCCTTGGAGCTGTGCTGAAGCACTGGGGTTAGTACTACTGACCCACAGAGGAGAACATCCTGTAATAAGTCCTCCATCGTGTTTCTGTCAGTACAGCACCCCCTACTGCTGAGCTACGACATTGGGATCAATCAAGAACATCCCACAGAGCTCTCCAGACCCATTCCTGTATTTTAGCACTCCCTAGTGCTACACTGGGGTATTGCTAGCAACACTGACTAGGGCAAGATTGCCCCAAACTGAGCACCCCACCTCACTCCCAGTAACACAGCCTCTAGCCCCCAATGCCCATGCTAGAGTAAGGGGCTCAGAACTATCTAAGAAATGAAAGTGCTCCCAGCTGAGCCTATGACCCCATTTCCTGAAGCAAACTACCCCCTTGAACCTCTCAGCTTTCGCACAGAGTTTATTCTACTGTTCCTAGGAGCTCGTCCTGATTCTGGTCCTGCTGCAAATTTACTGGTGTCAATGGGAATAGTCCCACTGAATTCTATGGGCTTTGGATCTGGCTCTATAGGAGGGAAATGTGCCCTTTCATTAGGGCAGTAGAGTGAGGACTTCTGGGTTCTGTTCCCAGCTCTGGAAGGGGTGGGCAGTGTAATGTTTAGAATAGTGGGAATTGGGAATCAGATCTCCTGTGTTCTAATCATGGGTCTGAGACAGGAGAGGGACACACAGTCTCAACATGGGAACTGGAGTCATGAGCCTTGGGATTTGTTACTGACTCTGCCCCTGACTCTTTGTGTTGTGTTGCCTTGGACAAATCATTCCTTTTTCTAGACAAAATAGTATCACACAATTTACACCACTTAGTAAATCCCATTATGATTTTCATCCAGAAAACACATGATGATGATGATAATGATGATACCACCTCCTCTGAAATAATTACCCTGGTGAATTTTATTTTGTTGAAGGTTGATGCAAAATTGTTCTTCCTCTGAGGAATATTACAAGAAATTTCCTTCAGGGACTAGGTCTCAGAAGCCAGTGAATGAAATAAAAACACCTCTGTTTCCTTCAACACATTTTGCACTTGTGGCTAGGAGATAGAACTACTCTTCTTAAACAAGGTAGGATATAAATGAATGACTGAAGACCCCAAACATTCTCCCACTGAAGTCCATGGGTGTTGTGCCTCAGTCTGCAATGGAAGCAAGATCATGTCATTAGTTCTTCTTCAAGTGCTTGCTCATATCCATTCCAGTTAGGTGTGTGCGCGCCGCGTACATGTCATCAGAAGATTTTTACCCTAGCAACACTCGGTGGGTAGGCTGGGCATCCCCTGCAGTGGCACCGCTATGGTGCCAGATATATACCCCTGCCAACCCAGCCACTCTTCAGTTCCTTCTTACTGCCCAGTGTAGGTCGTTGGAACAGTGGAGCGCTGGCTTAGCTGACCTCCACTTCCCTAGCTACTCGTAGTTCTCGTATATATAGTTATATAGTAATAATCCTTTTATATATATATATTTATATAGTTATATATTTTTTCTTTACTAGCATAGTTAGTTTAGTAATAGTTACTGGGGTTCAGGGAGTAGCTTCTTCCCCGCACCCGGTGTCGGAGCCCATGCCCGGCTCACCGGGTTTTAAACCGTTCTTGGCCTGCCACAAGCCGATGCCAATAGGAGATCCGCATGACTCCTGTTTGAAGTGACTCGGGGAATCGCATTTGACAGCTAAGTGCCCCATTTGCAAGGCTTTTAAGCTAAGAACAAAAAGGAGAGGGACTTTCACTTACCCCTCCGCCTTCGGCACCGAGCACTGGTCAATAGGCGGGCAGAAGGGCCTCCTCGGCACCGGACCCCGCCAGTACTGCCAAGGCCTTTCGGCACCGGCTGTCGCCGGCACCGAAGTCGACTCAGCACCTCTCCTCTCCGAGGTCGAGAAAGCCTATGACTCCTTCTGCCAGTGCCTGACAGCACCCCGGCACGCGCCATGGTTGAGCTCCCTGCTCCTGCTGTTTCCATGCCAACTGCACCGCAGCCACAGAGCCTATGTAAGTTGGATCGCCCGGCACTGACACCTGCCAAGGCACTGACGATGTCGGCACCGTCGATCCCGGTCCCATGAGGGCCATCGAATCCTGTGCCTGACAGCTCCCCGGTAAGTGCTGTGGTTGAGCTTACTGTTCTCTCCATGCCAGAGACATTCCCAATGGCGAGGGATCTCATTGCCATGACAGAGTCGATGCTGTCTGAACCCCCGGCACCACCGGTGCGGGTAATACAGTCTCTTGGCAAGCATCCCTTGATACGACCATCCTCTCTCGGCACAGCAGAGCGGCACCATTCATGATCACGGTCCCGCAGACGCTCCAGGTCCCGTCGGCACTCCCGCTCCCAACACCACTTACAGTCCCGGTGCTGTTCTCCTCCTTGGTACCGGTCGCACTCGCTGCACCGGTCGGTATCCCGTTCGCCGACCCGCTACTCTCAGCACCGTTCCAGCTCCCGGCACCACTACAGGCACCGTGACTCCCGTAGCCGCTCCCGAAGTCGAGCCTCAAGATCTCGGTCGACCTTCCGGCACCACTCTGGTCGCAGGTTCGGATCTCGTTCCAGGTACCGGTACGCCTGCTGGTACCGGTCCCCGGCGCCAAGTTGGGCAAGGTCCGATGGCATCAGAGACTCTGCCCATGGTTTTCAACACCTCCATGGCCATCCAGACACTCATCAGTGTCATCCCACGCGGACAGTTCTTATGCTCAGGACCGTGATTCTGATGTGCCCACCAACAACCTGAGAGCCCATCAGGACCTTCTAAGGAGGGTAGCACTCAATATGGACCTCCAGGTGGAGGAGATCCCGGAGGTAGAGGACCCGGTAGTGGGAATTCTATCAGCGGTTGCCCAACTAGAGGGGCCCTACCCATTTATTCGGACCATCCAGGCGAATGCCGATACTATATGGCAGTTCCCAGCCTATATCCCTCCTGAGGCCAGGGGAGTCGAGTGTAAATATATGGTGCCCTCTAAGGGGTATGACTACTTGTATGTCCATCCTCCTCCCTGCTCACTAGTCGTTCAGTCTGTTAAGGAGAGGGAACGGCATGGCAGCAGGCGCCAGCCCCAAAATAGAAGGAGGCTAGGCGAATGAACCTACTCGGCAGCAAGGTGTACTCTGCAGGGGCCTTACAGCTCTGGGTGGCAAATCAACAAGCCTTGCTTAGCCGCTATAATTATAACACCTGGGTGGCGGTGGGTAAGTTTATGGAGCTTCTCCCTCAAGACTCCCTCCAAGGGTTCGCTGCTTTCTTGGAGGAAGGGAAAAAGGTGGCCAGAGCTTCCCTCCAGGCCTCGTTGGATGCAGCAGACTCAGCAGCCAGGACTCTGGCCTCGGGTGTTGCCATGGGGCGCATCTCATGGCTTCAGGTTTCAAACCTCCTGCCGGAGCTGCAGTATACCGTTCAGGACTTACCATTTGATGGTAAAGGCCTCTTCGTGGCAAAGACAGCCCCAGGCTGCAAAGCCTGAAGGACAACAGGGTCCTAATGCGCTCTCTCGGCGTGCATATGCCGGAGACCAAATGCAGGCCTTTCCGTTCCCAGCCACACCGTCGCACTCTGTGCCTAGCCAGAGACAGGACTTTGGCAGATGGCGCGGCCGAGGTGGTTGCACACAACCGTCAGGACCCCTAGAGGGTCAAGATCAAGGTCCCTCGCAATCACCACCGGGACCAAAGATGAACTTTCGAAGGTGTGCCCGAGGGCAGCATACCAGTTACGGGCTGTGATCCCACTCCTACTTCCTCCTGGCATGGCCCCAGTTAACTTCAGATCACTGGGTCCTACGCACGATGGAGTATGGGTACCACCTCCAATTTGTTCCAACCCTGTCCCTCCTCAGGGACCCCTCTCATGAGCAATTCCTCTTACAAGAGGTGCAGATGCTGATGGACGAAAGAGGCAAGGGGTTTTACTCCCGTTATTCCCTAATCCCCTACTCGAACGGAGGTCTCAGACCTATCCTGGATCTGCGAGGACTCAACCAGTTTATGATAAGGTTGAAATCCGCACGGTATCCCTGGGAATCTTTATCCCATCCTTGGATCCTGCAGACTGGTATGTCGCCCTCGATATGAAGGATGCGTACTTTCACATCGCCATCTTCCCTCTGTACAGGAGATACCTCCATTTTCTAGCCAACTGTCAGTACTTCCAGTTTACAGTCCTGCTGTTTGGCCTTTCTGCAGCCCTACATGTATTGACCAAGTGTATGGCCATAGTCGCCGCCTACCTCCGCCGACGTCGGATATGCATTTTTCTGTATCTGGACGATTGGCTTATACGAGAAGACTCCGAGACGCAAATAACTCAGCATATGGGCATCGTCAAGGACCTATTCACACGTCTAGGCCTGATGATCACTATAGAAAAATCCACTCTGGTTCCCACGCAGAGGTTAGACTTCCTAGGAGCTATCCTGGACTCCGACCTAGCTGGAGCCTCCTTACCACAGCTGCAGTTTCAGGCGATAGCAACAATCATCCTAGGTCTGCAGACTTTCCCGACGACCTCGGCTCGCAGTTGTCTTGGTCTCCTGGGTCCCATGGCTGCCTGCAAGTTTGTAACCAACCACACCAAGCTCCGCCTCAGTCCTCTCCAAGTTTGGCTCACCTCAGTCCCTGGAAAAATCATGGAGCAGCTCCGAAAGGAATCCATTTGGAAGCACTAGGAGGAGAGAAAGGTGATCAGGAACAGTCAACTATCTGAAGGGAGTTCCAAAGAGGATAGAGCTAGTCTGTTCTCAGCGGTGGCAGATGACAGAACGAGGAGCAATGGTCTCAAGTTGCAGTGGGGGAGGTCTAGGTTGGTGTCATAACATATTCCCAGATTTAGACCTTAGCGTCCAAAATATGGGTGTTAGCATGAAAACCTCCAAGCTTAGTTACCAGCTTGGACCTGGTAAAGCTGCCACCACCCAAAAAATTAGAGTGTTTTGGGGCACTCTGGTCCCCCCAAAAACCTTCCCTGGGGACCCCAAAGACCCAAATTCCTTGAGTCTTACAACAAAGGGGAATAAACCATCTCCCTTCTCCCTCCTCCCCTCCAGGTGTACCCTCCCTGGGTTCCTGGAGAGATATACAGAAGAAAGCTCCGTGAATCTAAACAGAGAGACTCCACCCTCCCTATTTCCAGTCCTGGAAAACACAAGCACCGAGAGGTCTAACCTCCCCCCTCTTCACCCAGAGGGTATGCAAAGTCAGGCTTAGTAAATCTAACACAAAGAGATTTCTCCCCCTGACTTCTTCCTCCCACCAATTCCCTGGTGAGTTGCAAACTCTATTCCCTGGAGCCCCCACCAAAGAAAATTCCAACAGGTCTCAAAAAGAAAGTTTTATGTAAAAAGAAAGAAAAAATACATAAAAATGGTCTCTCTGTATTAAGGTGACAAATACAGGGTCAAGAAATATTGCTTAAAAGAAATATGAATAAACAACCTTATTCAAAAAGAATACAATTCAAAACACTCCAGCAACTACACACATGTAAATACAAAAAAAAAACAACCCAGTATAAACCACTGTCTTATCTCTTTGTACTCACAACTTGGAAACAGAAGATTAGAAAGCAGGAGACAGAAAAATCCTCTCATAGCCGAGAGAGTACAGGCACAAGACAAGAAACAAAGAACTCACACAGAAACTTCCCTCCACCCAGATTTGAAAAAGTCTTTACATATACCACTAAGTATATAACTAACAGACTTCTACATTTTAAGAACACTTTTTAACTACTGAATTCTGGGAAACTCTCACGGGAGAGTGCATCAGCCACTTTGTTAGAAGCTCCTGAGATGTGCTGAATATCAAAATCAAAATCTTGGAGAGCTAAACTCCAACGAAGAAGTTTCTTGTTGTTGCCCTTGGCAGTATGAAGCCACTTTAGTGCAGCATGGTCAGTTTGTAGCTGGAACCGCCGTCCCCAAACATATGGGCGTAGCTTTTCCAGGGCGTACACAATGGCATAGCATTCCTTTTCACTGACTGACCAGTGACTTTCCCTCTCAGACAGTTTCTTGCTGAGAAACACGACAGGATGGAAGTTGTGATCCGTTGCTTCCTGCATGAGCACTGCTCCTATACCACACTCAGATGCATCCGTGGTTACTAGGAATGGCTTGTCAAAGTCTGGGGCCCTGAGTACAGGGTCAGACATGAGCGTTGCCTTAAGTTGGGTAAAGGCCTTTTGACACTCATCAGTCCAGTTAACTGCATTTGGCTGGGTCTTTTTGGTTAGGTCGGTCAGTGGGGCAGCGATTTGGCTGTAGTGTGGTACAAATCGCCTGTAGTACCCAGCCAAGCCTAAGAAGGATTGGACCTGTTTCTTTGACCTTGGGACAGGCCACTTTTGGATAGCATCCACCTTGGCCTGTAGGGGGTTTATGGTTCCTCGACCGACCTGATGCCCCAGGTAAGTCACTCTGTTTTGGCCTATTTGACACTTTTTGGCTTTAACAGTTAGTCCAGCCTGCCTGATGCGCTCAAAGACCTTTTCGAGGTGTAGTAGGTGTTCAGGCCAGGAGTCTGAAAAAATGGCCACATCATCGAGGTAGGCTCCTGCAAATTCTCCCAGTCCTGCTAGTAGACCATCTACCAGCCTCTGGAAGGTGGTGGGTACATTTCGAAGGCCGAAAGGAAGGACATTAAATTCATACACCCCCGCATGGGTGACAAATGCTGACCTTTCCTTGGCAGGTTCATCTAGCGGTACTTGCCAGTACCCCTTGGTTAAATCTATTGTAGAGATGAACTGGACACGTCCCAACTTCTCCAATAGCTAATCGGTGCGAGGCATTGGATAGTTGTCCGGACGAGTTACCGCATTTAGCTTACGGTAGTCCATGCAAAAGCGTATTTCCCCATCTGGTTTGGGTACCAGAACCACTGGAGATGCCCATGCACTGGTAGATGAGCAGATTATACCCATCTGTAGCATGTTCTGGATCTCCCGTTCTATAGCAGCTTGGGCATGAGGAGACACCCGGTAGGGTGGGGTTCTGATTGGGTGAGCATTACCTGTGTCAATGGAGTGGTATGCCCGTTCAGTCCGTCCTGGGGTGGCTGAGAACAATGGGGCGAAGCTAGTGCACAGCTCCTTGATTTGTCACCGCTGCAGATGTTCCAGGGTGGTTGAGAGGTTCACCTCTTCCACGCCACCGTCTTTTTTCTCGTCATAGTAGACACCGTCAGACCACTCAGCATCATCTCCCTGGACTGTAAACTGACAAACTTGTAAGTCTCTGGAATAGAAAGGCTTGAGAGAATTAACATGGTACACTCTGGGCTTTAGTGAGGAATTGGGAAATGCTATGAGGTAGTTTACAGTTCCCAGGCGCTCCTGGACCGTGAATGGCCCTTCCCATGATGCTTCCATCTTATGGGCCTTTTGCGCCTTCAAGACCATAACCTGGTCTCCTACTTTGAAGGAACGTTCTCTGGCATGTCTGTTATACCAGGCCTTTTGCTCTTCCTGAGCATCCTTTAGGTTTTCTTTAGCAAGGGCTAAGGAGTGTTGGAGGGTGTTTTGTAGGTTGCTTACAAAGTCCAGAATGTTAGTTCCTGGAGAAGGCGTAAACCCCTCCCATTGCTGCTTCACCAACTGTAATGGTCCCTTAACCTCGTGACCATACACAAGTTCAAACGGTGAAAACCCTAAACTGGGATGTGGTACAGCCCTGTAGGCAAACAGCAACTGCTGCAACACTAGGTCCCAATTATTGGAGAATTCGTTGACGAATTTACGTATCATGGTCCCCAAAGTTCCATTAAACCTTTCCACCAGGCCATTGGTTTGATGGTGGTACGGGGTGGCAACCAAGTGATTCACCCCATGAGTTTCCCACAGTTTTTGCATAGTCCCTGCCAGGAAATTAGATCCTGAATCAGTAAGGATGTAGGAGGGCCAACCTACCCTGGCAAAAATGTCTGTTAGGGCCAGGCACACAGTGTTAGCCCTGGTGTTGCCTAGATCTATTGCTTCCGGCCATCGGGTAGCAAAGTCCACGAAAGTCAGTACGTACTGCTTTCCTCTGGGTGTCTTTTTTGGGAAAGGACCCAGAATATCCACAGCTACTCGCTGAAATGGGACCTCAATTATGGGGAGTGGCTGGAGAGGGGCCTTGACCTGGTCTTGGTGTTTTCCCACTCTTTGGCAGACCTCACAAGATCGGACATACTTGGCAACATCCTTGCCCATCCCCTCCCAGTGGAAGGACTTCCCCAACCGGTTTTTGGTTCTGTTCACCCAGCATGGCCACTGGGATGATCATGGGCTAAGCTTAAGAGCTTCCCCCGGTACTTAGTTGGAACCACCAACTGTTTTTGTGGCTGCCATTCTTCCCGGTGTCCACCAGAAAGAATCTCCTTGTATAAAAGTCTTTGGTCTATAACAAACCGGGATCGATTTGAAGAGCTGAGAGGCGGTGGGGTGCTCCGTGCCGCCGCCCAAGCTTTCTGAAGGCTGTCATCTGCTTCCTGCTCAGTCTGGAACTGTTCCCTTGAGGCTGGGGTCACCAGTTCTTCCTCAGACTGTGGACTTGGGCTTGGTCCCTCTGGAAGCGATGGAGGTGATGGGGTGGTTTCCATTGCTGGTGAACCGCTCTCTGCTGGTGCACCTGAAGGTATTTCAGGCTCTGGCTGAGCCTTTTGGGTATGGCTGTCTGTTGCTTCTGCCAGTTCTGGCTCACTGGCGCCCTCTGGCATTGAGTTTGAAGATGTGGTTGCACTTGCTGGTGCTGGTTGCTGTTCCAGTTCCGGGCCTGGGACTGGAGGTGCTGTTGCTGTTTCAGTGGTTGGCATGGAATCCGGGTCCATTACCTCTGTCTGGGTCTCTGGTAACACAGACGGGGCGTCTGTGGACGGCTCATGAACAGGAATAGGTCTGGAAGCTTGCCTGGTTTGGCTACATGTAACCATTCCCACTCTCTTGGCCCGCCTCACCTGGTTGGCCAAGTCTTCCCCCAGTAGCATGGGGATAGGATAATTGTCATAGACTGCAAAAGTCCACATTCCTGACCAGCCTTTGTACTGGACAGGCAGTTCAGCTGTAGGCAAGTCTACAGCTTGTGACATGAAGGGGTAAATTGTCACTTTGGCCTTTGGGTTGATGAATTTGGGGTCTACGAAGGATTGATGGATAGCTGACACTTGTGCACCTGTGTCCCTCCACGCAGTAACCTTCTTTCCGCCCACTCTCAAATTTTCCCTTCGCTCCAAGGGTATTTGAGAGGCATCTGGGCCTGGGGATCTTTTGTGTGATGGTGGTGTAATGAACTGTACTCTGATGGTGTTCTTTGGACAGGTGGCCTTGATATGTCCCAGTTCATTACACTTAAAGCATCTTCCATCTGATGGGTCACTGGGCCGAGGTGAGTTACTGGAGACTGGTGAGGTGGAAGAATATGGCGTCTGTGGCTTTACTTGGGTTGTATGTGGGGTCTTTGGCTGTCCTCGGTTGTAGGGTTTATGGTCGGTGTGCCCCCTGGTGTATTCGTTCCCCTTGACCATAGCTTTCTTGCTTTCTGCCACTTCCATCCATCTGGCTCCAATCTCCCCCTCCTCAGCGAGATTTTTGGGTTTTCCATCTTGTATGTACCGTGTGATGTCCTCAGGAACAGCATCCAAGAACTGCTCCATTTGTATGAGAAGGTGCAGTTCTTCCAAGGTTTTAACATTGTGTCCTGATACCCAGGCCTCATAATTTTTCCCAACATAGTAGGCGTGTTTGGGAAATGACTCATCTGGTTTCCACTTTTGGGTTCTGAAACGCCGTGGGGCATGATCCGGGGTTATCCCCATTCTATATCTGGCCTTGGTTTGAAAAAGTTTATAGTCATTCATTTGCTGCTTAGGCATTTCAGCTGCCACCTCTGCTAAAGGTCCACTGAGCTGTGGCCTCAATTCAACCATGTACTGGTCTTCAGGGATGCTGTACCCAAGACAGGCTCTTTCAAAATTTTCCAAGAAGGCCTCAGTGTCATTACCTGCCTTGTAGGTGGGAAATTTCCTGTGAGGTGGAACCATAATTGGCGAAGGGTTGTTAGGATTGGCTGGAGCATGCAGTCCAGCTTGCGCTAAGTCCAGTTCATGTTTTCTCTGTTTTTCCTTCTCTTCATTTTCTTTTTGTTGTTTTTCCATGTCTCGGCGGTGGGCAACCTCTTCTTCTTCCAGTTTTCTGTGGTGGGCTGCATTTTTGGCTTCTTGTTCTCTTTTATGGGCTGCCTGTTTGATCTGTTCTTCTCTTTCTTTCATCTCCATCTCTTTTTGTTTTATTTCTAGTTCCTGTTTGTTTTTTTCCATCTCTCGCCTGTGCTCGGCGTCTTTGATTTGTCCTTCGGCCTCCATTTTTGTCTTGGTAGGCATGGTTCCCGTTTTCTTGTGTTGGGGTGCCCTCCGGTGTTTATCTTCTGAGGTGCAGGCTCTGTTGCCTCCTGGGGTCCGCCTAGCAACAGTGCCGTTTTCCCTTTCTTCCTAGCTAATTGTTTTCAATGTAAAGTAAACCAGAAAAACCACTTTTTTGCATGTATATAGTGCTGGTAATGACTCTCAATGGGAGTGCTATTGTCACAAAAGACCTGTTTGTCACAGCTTAACGGTTCCTTGCTTAACATGCAAGCCGAAACTGCCAGAGAGAGCAGAAAAAAAATTCTCTCTGGTTCCCTTTTAAAACCAAACTCTCTCTGCTAAAAAGCCCCTAGCAGAGAAAAGAAAAATATAATATTCATACTGGCTTCTGGATTCTGTCTATCCCAACGCTGTACACCATGTCATATAACCTAGTCCCAGATTTGGACCTGAGCATCCAAAATATGGAGGTTAGCATGAAAACCTCCAAGCTTAGTTACCAGCTTGGACCTGGTACTGCTGCCACCACCCAAAAATTTAGAGTGTTTTGGGGCACTCTGGTCCCCCCGAATACCTCCCCTGGGGCACCCAAGACCCAAACCCTTGAGTCTCACAACAAAGGGAAAGAAATCTTTTCCCTTCCCCCCTCCAGGTGCTCCTGGAGAGATACACAGAAGCAACCTCCGTGAATCTAAGCAGAGGGACTCCACCCTCCCCGCTCCCAGTCCTGGAGAACAGAATTACCACCCTCTTCACCCAGAGGGAATGCAAAATCAAGCTAGTAAATCTAACACACACAGGGTTCCCCCTGACTTCTTCCTCCCACCAATTCCCTGGTGAGTACAGACTCAATTCCCTGGAATTTCCCACTAAAGAAAAACTCCAACAGGTCTTAAAAAGAAAGCTTTATATAAAAAGAAAGAAAAATACATAAAAATGGTCTCTCTGTATTAAGGTGACAAATACAGGGTCAATTGCTTAAAAGAATATTGAATAAACAGCCTTATTCAAAAAGAATACAATTCAAAGCACTCCAGCAACTATATTCATGTAAATACAAAGAAAACCAATAGAAACCTTACTGCCTTACTATATTTTGTACTTACAACTTGGAAACAGAAGATTAGAAAGCAGGAAACAGAAATCCTCCCATAGCTGAGAGAGATAGATTCAAGACAAAGGACTCACACACTACAAACCCTCCACCCAGATTTGAAAAAGTCTTGTTTCCTGATTGGTCCTCTGGTCAGGTGGTTCAGATTACTTCTTTCCAGGTGAAAGAGACATTAACCCTTAGCTATCTGTTTATGACAAGCTATTTGTTTATGACAGTTGGATATTAGGAAACACTATTTCACTAGGATGGTGGTGAAGCGCTGGAATGGTTTACCTATGGAGGTGATGGAATTTCCATCCTTAGAGGTTTTTAAAGCTCAACTTGACAAAGCCCTGGCTGGGATGATCTAGTTGATGTTCGTTCTGCTTTGAGCAGGGGGTTGGACTAGATGACCTCCTGAGGTCTCTTCCAATCCTAATCTTCTACGATTCTGTGATTAGCCAGCAAATAAAACAAAAACACAATATAAGCTTAATATACTAAAGAAACTGGTTACAAGTAGTAATGTCTCACCCTAAATGTTGATTTAGGCAGATTGCAGAGGTTCTTGAAAGCAAGCTGCTCTCGCTTGCAGCTTAAAATTCCAGGTATTTCTTTCACAGGTCAGACACCTTCTCAGCCTTGGCTCAGTCCTTATCTCCCCCTTTATCTTTGTTCCTTAGATGTTTCCAGCAGTCATCCTGGGTGGAGATTCAGTGAAGAATGAACCCCGATTATCTCACTCCCCCACCCTTTAATAAGATTTACATGTGGCAGAACCCTTTGTCTTTCAATGTTTTTCCCATACTCCTCAGTGGAAAAATACTGGTGTTTTATCATGGAAACCAGTACCATGTGACTTGAACACATGACCCTGCAGTGTCAAAGCAGCCATAAATAAGAGGCAGTTTGTAGCATCCCTGGAAAGCTTCTCAGGAAGGTGGGAGATTAGCATCTTCAAAGATCTATTGTTCTTCCTAATGGTCCTTTGACTTGTTCCCAGCTAGCCAGCCAGACTGATTGCATTCTGTCTGGTGGGCATTCCCCAGGTGCAAACACTTTTGTAGTACAGATGTATAGTCAATGTTGCTAACTTTAGATACAACAGTGATACATGCATACTAATAAGCTAATCATATTCAGTAAATCATAACCTTTCTAATGATACCCCATATAACCTATTTTAAATAAAATACATTAGGATTATGACATAATCATATTATACTATTACTATGAAAAATATGGTGAGCAGCGTCACAGTCATACCAATGCAGCTACACCAGTTTACAATGATGATTGGGCCCAGTTACATATAGAACTGCAGCAGGTTTTTGTCTGAAGCATTCCAACACATAGGAAACCAGTATGAATTGTATGATTCATATGCACATGTATGGTATTCTTCAGATTCAGCTCCAGTGTCTTTCTCTTTGTCACCTGTAACTTTCGTGGGAGACTACATGCCTACCCAGGGTGCTCTGCAAGAACGAGACCCACACACACTGTGAGTTATTGGCTTTAATGAAGGCAAAGTGACACACCCGCAATGGGAACTCCGGGCGTTGCTGTCATGGAGGCGGTGAACCCAGCACACCGAAGCTCAGCTCGGTCTGGGTCGGAGTCCAAGGGAGGGACCGGGAGCATACAGCTATATATATATACAATACAAAAGCAACTCATACGTATGCAAAAAGGGACTTCCAACAGGCTATGTCCGCCCCTTGGCCAAAGGCCAGGGACTTTCCACGGGTGGTGTACGCCCTTTGGTCTAAGGCCATGCAAACTGGTTTCAACCAGTTAAAAGCAAGTTATAACTGGCATGCCATGTCCTACAATGACCGGCCGCTTAGCAAGTAGGGGCTTTCCACAAGGCCGCCGAGAAAGCGGAAATACACTAGCTAGGCTGCGACACAGTCTTCCGCAGTCCCCTACATCACCCCTGCAGATGACATATTCTGAGAGAGAGCCTGATGAGAACCAGACCATTTCTGATATGTTCATCCTGGTGGGGTTTTCATACCTTACAAGACTCCAAATCCTTCTGTTTCTGGTATTTCTGCTCACCTACCTGGTCATTCTGATGGGGAACCTGCTCATTATCCTCCTTATAAAGATAAACCCATCACTTCATGCCCCCATGTATTTCTTCCTACTGAACCTGTCCTTCTTGGAAGTTTGCTACACCAGCAGTGTGGTCTCTCAGCTGCTCACTCACCTTCTCGTGGAGCAAAAGACCATCACCATTGTGGGCTGCGCGGTACAGATGTATGTTTTCACCATCCTGGGCCTCACAGAATGCTGCCTTCTAGCAACCATGGCGTACGACAGCTACATAGCCTTATGTAACCCCTTGCACTACAGAACCATCATGAGTGGTCGGTGTGTGCACAGCTCATGGCTGCTTCGTGGACCTTCGGCATCTCGGTGGAAGTAGTTCAGACCACATTAATCTTCAGCCTGCCCTTCTGTGGCTCCAACCGCATCCACCAGTTCTTCTATGACATCCCACTGGTGGTAAAGATGGCATGCACTGACATGTCCAAAAACGAAATTGTGGTCTTGACTGTGTCAGTTTTGTTCATCATGGGCCCTTTTATGTTGATAACCGTGTCCTATATCTGCATTATCTCCACCATCCTCAAGCTGTCATCAGCAAAGGGAAAGCGTAAAGCCTTCTCCACCTGCTCCTCCCACCTCATGGTTGTGAGTTTGTTCTATGGAACAGCCCTTTTCACCTATCTGAGGCCCAAGTCTATCTCAACTCCAGAGAGTGATCAAATGATTTCCCTCATGTACACAGTTGTGACCCCAGTGTTGAACCCCATAATATACACTCTGAGGAACAAAGAGATGAAGGGAGCCTTTAGAAAAACAATAGAAAAGAGTATCTTTTCACACAACTGGAGAAATCAGAGAATGAATGATAGAGTTAGTTAAAACGGGGGAATGAGGGAAATTCATAAATATTTTGTTGAATTTCTTCCAATGACATTCACTTTTTTTTAATTGGAATTTTGACATTTGAATAACTTTGACCTGTTCTAAATCTGTTTGGAAAATGGGAAGAGAAGCTTTTTAAAAAATGAAATAAACAAACAAATAAATAATTTTTTGTCAAACTTTTGATAGTCAGAACCTTTTGACCAGATGTAAAGATAATTGAAAAATCAAAAGAGAATCTTTAGTCAAAGTAGTATCCTGATTTTACATCTTCAAAATTTGAAATGTCAAAGCAAAAACAAAACAAAACAAAACAAATTAATGTAAGAAACATTTCATAAAATGTTCACCTTGGTTTGTTGAAATTTAACAATATTTACCAAGATTTTAATACCTGAATAATTCCAACCAGCTCTACAGAAAAGTCCATTTAGGCTTCTCCTTTTCCTGCTCTGGCTGCCCAGTGCAGCATTTTAGGTTTTGGGTTGGGTTGGGGTTCTCTCTGGCATAATTTATGCAGGCTTCCTATATAAGACACGAATAGATTTTTCAATGCCTAACCTGATCAGGTCACACAACAACTCTGCGAGATGGCACTTGACTTCCATGGCATTTTTTACTAGCAGATCAGATTGTAAGATTATTGTGTATATCATAGATTAATCGATTTTAAGGTAATGAGGGACCATTTTGATCATCTAGTGTGATATCAGCAATTTCCAGTGAAGTCCAACATTGCCAGTTTAGCCTGGAGCTCGAGCACACTCTGCAGGGATGGATAGGAGCTCTAAGCCCAGAACTCTAAGAAGCATCTATTGAGCATGTGGAAACCAAGATTCTTCCAAATGGTTATAACTTGGCCAAGCCTGGGTGCTGTTTCATGGAACTAGCAAAAGGTGCATCCCTGACACCAGGGTGTCCCCCCCCATATTTCATTTCCTGCTTCAGTGCCTTCCAGAGCTAGAGTGTCCAAAAAGAGAATCCTTCCCCTTTGTTAACACAAGGGAACCAACATATTTTCCCATAATTTCTTTCTTGGAAATGACTGAATCTTTTTTTTTTTCTGAAGAACTCTTAAGAAAATTTCCTACTGAGGAAGACACTCAACATGAAAAAATTCAGCCCAAATGGTTAAAGTTTTAGGAAGTTATAAGGAATTAAAAACAGGGTCTTGTAATGCAAACTATTGGGTAACCTCATTTATAGGGTTTTCTCCCATTGGCACTTATAATATATCTTGTCTGGAGTCTATCTAGATTCATAGAATCTAAGGCCAGAAAGAACCACAGTGATAATCTAGTCTGACCTCCGGTATAACATAGGCCATAGAACTTCCCCAAAATAATATCTAGAGCATAACTTTTAGAAAAAAAAACATAGAGTCTTGATTGGATCCACCACATACCTCAGTAATTTTTTCCAAGGGTTAATTAAAAATATACAGTTTATTTCTAGCTTCAACTTCCAACTATTTGGTAGACATGCCCAAATATTTTAAAGTAATATCATCTTCCCCACGTCTTCCATATTTATTTTTTTTGTTCTGTGTTTAATTGAGCTATAGATCATAAACTACCCAAAGAACTATTTCATTCTGTTAAGTTTGCTATAAATTTCCATGTATGGTTATGGTGCAATAATGTAGAAGAAAGAAAGAAAGAAAGAAAGAAATGTATGTATGTTTGTTTGTTTGTTTGTTTGTAATTAACAATAAAATAATTCAAGTATTTCTCTCTGTAAGGAAAAAAAAATTATCACCCAAAGGCAGTTGAAATGTTCTGTAAATAAAAAGTAACATTATCAAGTACAATTATTTATTGTTTGTCTCTTCAGGACAAAAACAAATTGTCTGGTGGTCTAGAAAACAAATTACCAACATAAGCTAGCAGCATAGCATTTAAGGCCAGAAAGGACCATCAAATCATCTAGCCCGACCTCCAGTATATCACTAGCCACTACCAGCACCAAGCGCCCTCACACCCATCCAACAACTTAAATTAAACCAAATTATTTTTCCTTTCCTTTGAACATGATGGGAGAGAACCTGAGTTTCTAAGAAACTTGTTCAAGTAATATATGGTTTTAAGGGTCAAAATGAATATTTTCAAAGCCAGCTAATGGATTTGAGCAATCAAATGGAAACTCAGTGCCCAGGTTGCACCTTGTAGGATTTTCAAAGCGCCTAACCAGATCTAGGACCAGATTTTGAAATGCATTCAAATATACAGAAAGGTTTTTAGTGAGGTGGGATTTAGTCACCTGAATGATTATGAAAAATCCCATTATACTCCATAGGGCCAGATACCCTGCTGGAGTAAATTTGTGCAGCTCTGTTGACACTAATGGGACAGCTCCACCACTGCTGTAGATTGGAATCACTCTGCTGATGATAATCAGATTCTCAGATGCCATAGATCAATGAGCTAATGTAAATTAGCATAGCTAAACTGTGATCAATGAGACTGATCCCCAGCTGGTGTAAATCAACATCATTCCAGTGTAGTCAATTGGCCAGGTCCTCGGCGGGGCTAAAAAACTATGGTTCAGTGAAGGTCTTCTCTCTAGTGAGCACAGATGTTATTCCTGGCTGGAATATCATCAGCAACATCACAAACAAAGTTCTCACCAGGAACATCTGTGCCAAAGCTCTGAAGTCAACAGGCATGCACAGTAGTAACTGAGAGCACATTGGGAAGTAATGATACTTCACAGAGTGTGACAGGACAGGGCTTCATAGGGGTTACCAAGAACATGGTGTTAAAGGTACAGGACTGCACACAGTCCTTTCAGGGTAGACAGTAGAGTATGATGGGGAAGTGGATGCCCAGGGCTAGTATGTGTTAGGAGTATGTTCTGTGTCTTTAAGAGCAGAGCACTGGACTAGGACTAGCATTCTAGTGTCACCTTTGCCAGACACACAACTCGGAGCTGTGGGCTCTCCTTTAGCTTTTGGAACATGTTTTAGTTCTAATAATGCATTACACTGTAGACTCCAGAATGTTTCTCCTCCTTATGAATTCACAACACATGTTACCAGAGTGAGGTAGAAGAGAGGGCAGAGAAAAGAGGACTGTGGTGAAGGAATAAAGGAGTCATCATGGAGATGGAGCATCTAAAAGCCCCCAAATAGTTGAAACTCCCAGGTAATGCAGCAGACTCCTGGAAGAGTTTCAAACAGAGAATCTATCTATCTATCTATCTATCTATCTATCTATCTATCTATCTATCTATCTATCTATCTATCTATCTATCTATCTATCTATCCAGAAATATATCATTATGACAAAAAGAGATTGTTAGGACAAGTAATAGGCCTGTCTACCGCACCTCGCAGGGTCCTGGAGCCCAGGCTCCTGCCCGAGCCCAGACGCCTACATTGCAATTAAAAACTTGTTAGCCTGAGCCCAGTGAGCTCAAAACAGCTGGCGTTTGCCAGTGGCAGATTTTTAATTGCAGTGCAGACACACTATAAGAGGTAACCAGAGTCAAAGACTGAAAACTAAGGGACAGATCTTGAGCTTGTGTAAACTGACACAGTTCAACTGATTCCAGAGTAGCTAGGGCTGTTTATGCCAACTCAAGATCCAGCTCTTGGATTTCAGTGGAACTACAATGATTTAAATGACCTGGGGATCTGTCCCATTGACTTCCACTGAACTGTGGCTGATTTACACCTGCTTGGGATCCAGTCTGTTACACAGTTTCAGATCCATAAACTTTGCCTGTCATTTTGAACCAAAGATGAGTCAAAAGTTTTTAACCCATCTGTCCTTCCATGGCTCTTTGTGCCATGGGATTAATTACAAGAGTGGAACTGTTAATGGCTATGCAGTGATTCAGTCCCACTGGATCAGAACGTTGGAGGAATTCAGTGTTGCAGAGATTTTTTGTATCTGATTTTCAACTTCTACTGGGATGAATGGCACGATCTTTCTTTCTTTCTTTCTTTCTTTCTTTCTTTCTTTCTTTCTTTCTTTCTTTCTTTCTTTCTTTCTTTCTTTCTCAGCAATTACTATTTTTCCCTTTACTCAGATAACACTAAAACAAAACACCATTAGGCTGCAGATGCAATGGTTCATGACATTTTAAAAACATTTAATTCATATGGGTTGTAGTTATCTCAGAGAGATTGAACATCTATAAATGACCAGAAGCTGTGTGTTAACCAGTGTAGCTCCATTGGAGTCAATGGGTCCATACCTCCAGCTGGTATAAAACATCCATAGCTCCACTGGATTAAATGGGTCAGTTCTCCCCCTTTTGTAAATTGTTGCAGTTCCACTTAAATCAGTGGGGCCAGATTCCCAGCTGCTGTAAACCAGACATAACCCCATATAATCAATTATGCCATTTCCAAAGATGGGATGAATTAGTTTAGTGCTATGGCGTTATGGTAATTTACATGAGCTAAATATCTTTCCTGTAATGCCTAATGTTGTCTATCTTTTCATCTATGATTCTTTTTCTTAACACCACTAGCCCATATTAAACCTCATGGAAGATTAGATCATGGTTAATAGACAGAAATCTGTACCCAGTCATTAACAAAATGCTGTAGTAGGGCAGCAGTTTAGTTACATTCTTATGAAATATGATGTTCCTCTGGACAGTGCAGGGTAAGTTAGCAACTCAAATTTGGGGTCAGTTGAGCAGAGGTACTGGATATATAAGTCCTAAGAAAATGGCCTTATTTTATTTTATTTATTTATTTTTTCACAGACCTGGGGATCAAATTGTTGATGTGATGAAGGTCAAAATGGTTTCTGTCTGCCAACTTTTAACCCGGGATAGCGCATGGCACCTACTAAATCTTTGGGGAACCCAAACTGAGAATAGTGTTTAAGAAGTTGTTCTCTTTTACAGTGTGTACACGCCAATACAGAAACACAGAAAGATGGTTTCCATGAGCCACATTTGATATGTTTTAAACCTCAACTCTTTTAAGTGCTCTAAACATTCAAATGGTTACTTGGTTTGATCTGAAATTCAGTGTGTCTCATTGGGGCACAAGGTCCTGTTAATGTTCCAGATTTGGGTCATGTGACCATGGGATTGTCAAGCTACCCCTCACCCAAAATGGTTTTGTTCTGCTGCCTCCTACTGTTAAACTGAGAGTTACTAATTACTGGAGGAATCCCAGACCTCACTGAGATTGCTGGCTGTGAATTTGTGAGTTCTGGATGGCCGTTTCATTTCGGGGGCTGTAATCACATTCTTTGAATTTAAAAAAATAGACATGCAATTCTTTCCTGGAAGGGGAGAGATAATTGGAGGGCAGAGGAGTAGGGGAACTGGCAGAAAGAGGTTTGGACTACTGTGAGGGGTGGGGTTTATGGGAAGGGCGACAAATGGAGATGCAAGATAGGAGAGAGGTTGGGAGGTCTGGTGAGGGAGGCATAGGGATTTGGGGAATGGAGGCATGTGACACTGGGCAGGGGGAGGAGGAGGTGAGTGTCAGGAGGACTGGGTGAGAATAGCACCTTCCTGGGTCTGTGTCTATAACTGGGAGAGGAGGTTCTTGCCCTTCTAAGGTGAGCTGAGGCCCTTTCCCTATTCCCCATGTGGACAGGATCTGGAGAGGTCCTGTCCTTTTGGGTGGGGAGCTGAGAACAGGGAGACTTCCTACCTTTTAGAAACTCTGAAACACTCAGGAAGGGGAGGAGAACAGCCACTGAGATGAATGGAGCTGTTTCCACATCTTAAAGCTATTGTCCCAGGCTGTATCATCTCCACAGGGTGTTCTCATTCAGTAGAGACCATCCTATTCAGATGAACTGGCCCTGTCACACCTCTCAGACCCCCCAGTGCTGCAGATGGGTGTGCAGAGGAGCCCTTTCCTTTCATCCTTCTTCTAGCCTTGCTGTCTAAAGGACGATGTTTCTAAGGCCATGTCTACACTATAAATTTATGTCAACGTAAGTTACATTGGCACACAGACGCCACAGCAACTCATGTCTGCAACTCATGTCTGAGGCAGAATTCTAACCCCCAGATGAGATTCCATGAAGTCCACCATGACTTAGTTATGGCTACTGGTTTTACGTGCCAGGCATTCTGATGGCCTGAAGATGGTGGAAGCATAAATAGATAGAGAGAGAGAGAGAGAGAGAGAGAGAGAGAGAGATCTTGCAGGAAATTTGTTTAACTGAAAAGCCATATTTTCTTTAAATAGAGTTAAATGAGAACCAGGGCCGGCTCCAGCTTTTTTGCCACCCCAAGTAGCGAAGAGGGAGAAAAAAAAGAAAAGAAAAGATAAAGCTGCAATTGGCGGCACTTTGGCAGCAGCTCAACCGCGGCATTTCATTCTTCAGTGGCAATTCAGTACAGGTCCTTCATTCAGAGAGGGACTGAGCGACCTGCCGCTGAATTCCCGCTGAAGACCCATTGGCTGCCCCAAGATTCCCTTGACTGCCCCAAGCACCTACTTCCTTTGCTGGTGCCTGGAGCCGGCCCTGATCGGAAAATTATTGACCAGGGTAGGAAGCACTAATATTGTCCAATGATAACATAATTTCAAATGCTGTGATTCTGTTACATCCATTATTACTTCTGTTTCAAAGACATAACTGCAGGATGGCAGAACTGAATAAACAGCAGAGATGACACCCAGGGAATATGAGCTGTACCTAATAGACATGCTAGAACCTTGAAACTCAGTCGTAGCCTACCTATCTGGACCCTGTCCAAGGACATGGAGAGCACATCTACAGCACAGCTGGGAGTGAGTTTCCCAACGCAGCTAGGCAGACTTCACCAGCTCTGTGTTAAACATGGTGGAGTAGACGGGGGCAGCGCAGGCAGCAGCTCAGTTTCACCACTTCACTGGAAACCCGGCTGGACTCTGAGGCTTTGTAGTCAGCTGATGCGCATTCTGCCTCTGGCATTTAGGATGCTCAGTGAGTCTGTCCTATTTCCCTAGAATGTGGGCACTGGGCTGTCTTTCATATACGAGGGACAAAAACATAGTATGTGATTCGAAAGAGAAATTGATAGATCGATCGATAGAGAATTCCAATGATAGTGACTCATTTCCTCTTCATGACTGTCCATAAGTTTTCATTATTAAACATTATTTACCAAAGGATTTCTATGAATACCTTACTTCACAGATCATTTACAAACAGCTCATCATAAGTGCCTGATGTTTGAGCCATTTTCACTGGATACTTTTTAACATACCCTGTTTCTCTTCCCTGAGTGGGTAAATTGAACTATCACACCAGGGTTCCTTAAAAGTGAATGCGCCAGTCCTCAGCTGGTTTAAGTTGCCATTGCTCCACTGACATCAGTTGAGCTTGAGAATTTACACCGGCTGAGAATCTGCTGTCAGTGTTCATGATTATTAATCCATAGCTTACTTCCTTTGCATATTTTGCACTAAGGCCCTGATCCAGCAAACCACTTTAGAAAGTGGTTATCTTTAAACAAATGAGCAATTCCACTGATGATTTACTGTTAAAAATGTATCCTTTTTTATTGGATAAGGGTTAGGGCTAGGTCTAAACTGGTGTCAGACCTGTCACCACCTGAATATTTCTCCTTCCCCTGTTAATCCATCTCCTACAATTGATGCATTTGAATTACTCACTCCTTCTGGGGACTGGTTTATTAACACAGAATAAGAATTGTCTCAAAGCTAGAATCTCCTTACCTTGGCCCAGACTCACCAGGCCGTTACGTCCCTCCTGGGCTCCTAACTCTCTCTGATGGGTTCTGTTCCTGCTCTGCAGTGCAGGTCACTCCAGCAACGCCTCGCCTCTGGCTGCTCTGGAGAGCCTCTTCTATTATTTATCTCTGGATCAGGGATCATAGCTGGGGGTCCCTGGCTTGAATGGGAGCTCAGCTTTCTGCTCTGCAGCCTGGAAGCCCCAAGAACCATAGTTCAGGACAGGGCTCTGAGGAATTCCAGATTCCATGCCATGGAGCTGGGAGCCTGGAATCCCAGTGTCCATGGCTCTGGGGTAACCTTGCCATGCAGACTGGGCCAGAACCTAAAGGTTTCCAGATTCCCAGGCCAACTGGCTCCTTGGAATCAACACTGAGACAGGAAGCCTGGGGACCCAGGGGTCCCAAGAGACTGGAAACTCTGGGGTATCCAGTCTGGGACAGTTGCATGGCTGGCCAGACCCAGAGCAGCAGTCCCTAAGCCCATTCCCTAGGCCCATTCCTGCAGCCATTGCTCATAGACTCATAGACTCACAGACTTTAGGGTCAGAAGAGACCAATATGATCATCTAGTCTGACCTCCTGCACAAAGCAAGCCACAGAATCCTACCCATCCACTTCTATAACAAACTCCTAACCTATGTCTGAGTTGTTGAAGTCTTCAAATTGTGGTTTGAAGCCCTCAAGCTGCAGAGAATCCACAAGCAAGTGACCCTTGCCCCACGCTGCAGAGGAAGGCGAAAAACCTCCAGGGCCTCTGCCAATCTGCCCCAGAGGAAAATTCCTTCCCAACCCCAAATATGGTGATCAGCTAAATCCTGAGCATGTGGGCAAGACTCACCAGCCAGCACTCAGGAAAGAATTCTCTGCAGTAACTCAGATCCCATCCCATCTAACATCCCATCACAGACCACTGGGCATACTTACCTGCTGATAATCAAAGATCAATTGCCAAAATTAAGCTATCCCATCATACCATCCCATTCCATAAATTTATCAAGCTTAGTCTTGAAGCCAGATATGTCTTTTGCCCCCACTAGTCCCCTTGGAAGGCTGTTCCAGAACTTCACTCCTCTAATGGTTAGAAACCTTCATCTAATTTCAAGTCTAAACTTCCTAGTGTCCAGCTTATACCCATTTGTTCTTGTGTCTATATTGGTACTAGGCTTAAATAATTCCTCTCCCTCCCTAATATTAATCCCTCTGATATATTTATAAAGAGCAAGCATATCCCCTCTCAACCTTCTTTTGGTTAGGTTAAACAAGCCAAGCTCTTTGAATCTCCTTTCATAAGACAGGTTTTCCATTCCTCGGATCATCCTAGTAGCCCGTCTCTAAGCCTGTTCCAGTTTGAATTCATCCATCTTAAACATGGGAGACCAGAACTGCACACAGTATTCCAGATGAGGTCTCACCAGTGCCTTATATAACGGTACTAACACCTCCTTATCTTTGCTGGAAATACCTCGCCTGATGCATCCTAAAATTGCATTAGCTTTTTTAACAGCCATATCAATGACTGTTGCCAGAACCGTGAGCAACGGCTGCAGGATTTCGCCCTGGCACCCCAAATGCTGCCCTGAACCAAGCACAGCTTCTCCAAGATGGAGAAACAGTAGGGGCTGAAAAACAATTTCAGATCCCTCCAATGTGCAGAAAAAGAGCTCTGGGTCCTCAGTGCAGGACACTGTGTCCTCAATCACATGGTCTTTGTCAGCAGGACTCTAGGGGCACATCACAAGCCTTATTAGGCAGAGCTCTGTGTCCTACAGGGAGGTTTGCTGAGCAACACCCCCACTTCCCAACCTCCCATGACGGGTTGGATCACAGAAACCCCTATGGGAGCTGCCAACTGTTTTGCCAAGACTGTTTTCCGTGCCAGCTCGGGGCCTCAGTACTCTGTCTTGCTGTTTCAGACACATCTGTCTGCTCAAACACCGACCCAGAGTCTAAATTACCTGCCCCAGTTCACATAAGTGTGTTTGTCTTTAGCATTCAGGTGCCCAACTCCCAATGGGGTCTAAACCCTAATAAATCCATTATAGCCTGTATAAAGCTTACACAGGGTAAACTCATAAATTGTTCACCCTCTATTGCACTGATAGAGAGATATGCACAGTTGTTTGCTCCCCCAAGTATTAACACATACTGAGTTAATTAATAAGTAAAAAGTGATTTTAATAAATACAGAAAGTAGGATTTAAGTGGTTCCAAGTAGTAACAGACAGAACAAAGTAAGTCACCAAGCAAAATACAATAAAATGTGCAAATCTATGTCCAGTCAAACTGAATACAGATAAGATCCTCACCAGCTCCAGAATGCTCCCTTTTACAGACTAATCTTTTAGCCTGGGTCCAGCAATCACTCACACCCCTTGCAGTCACTGTCCTTTGTTCCAGTTTTCTTCAAGTATCCTGGTGGATGGAGAGGCTCCTTCTTTAGCCAGCTGAAGACAAAATGGAGGGGCCTCCCAGTAGTTTAAGTAGACTTTCTCCTGTGGGTGGAGACCCCCTCCTCTCCCTGTGTATGATCCAGTCACAAAATGGACATTTGGAATCACATGGGCAAGTCACATGCTCATGCATGACTAAGGATTTGCAGGTAGCAGCCATTACCCACATGCTACCTTGAACATCCTCAGGCAGACTTCTCATGTAGATTGGAGTCTTCCAAGATCTTTTGTCTGTTAAGAGCTTCCTGATCGAGCACTTAACTTGCACATTCCTTTCCCAAGAAGTGATCAAATGTTCTAACTAAGGCTACTTAGAAATCAAGCAATTATACAGCTAATGTTCATAACTTTGTACACACAAATGGTGCCTGCATACAACTAGGATGAACATAACCAGTAGATCATAACTTTTACATAGATATGTTACATGGAATATGTAGCAAAACCCTATTTCAGTTATATCACACATATATTTATAAGCACCCACCCATAAAGCCTTATGGGGCGCACTGTCAAACACCCCCTTAGGTGGAGCAGCCATTTCTAAGAAACTGCTTCCAAAATGCTTGAGTTCAATTCTCCAACAGGCCACCAGCCTTGGTGGACACTGATCTGATGAACCTCCAGTGAGATCCTCAGTTTCCTGCTCCAGGCCAGGAGGTGGCAGTGATGGCTAGTTGTTGTTCAGCTCGGGCCTTAATTTATGGAAGGTTTATCTGGAGCATAGTCCAAGCACAGGACTTAGAACCAGAACAGAGTTGCAATCAGACTCCTCTCTACCCAGGGCTATAGGCTGTTTAGCCCATTCCTGGCCATGTGTGGTCCAACTCCTGTTGGCCATCTCTGTGACATAGCTCCATCATCTACACAAGGACATAGCACACTGAGGAACATCCAACAGCTCCCATCCTGTGGCCACCTCCAGGATGAATGATGAGCCCTAGACAGGCCATAGAAGGAGAGGAGAGGGTGGTGGTCCTCAGGAGAAACTGTTGGAACTTCAGTCTCCAGCCTGGCCCTATCCTTCTCCACACATAAAATGGTCTTTCAAAAGACATCCATAATCTCAACTAAACAAACTGAACTCTGACAGGCCAAACCCTCAGCTGATATAAATCAGCCATAGGGCCAGGCCATCATTCGTATAACCAGCTCTAGCTACTCTGAAATCAATGGAACTGTCTTAATTTACACCAACTCAGGACATGACCCTTCTTTTTTAATGTTTGCCTCTGGCTACTTCTTAGTGACCAATTTCAAGCATCCAAGGCAGCCTGAGCTGTGGGTTCCCCTGCTGGCTGCATCCCAAGAGCTGCTGATCCAATGCAGGGAAAAAAACAAAACAAAAAAACCCTCTGTTCCCTCTAGAAGTAATTATGTGGCATGAATGAAAGAAGAGGCTATTCCAGGCCAGCTGAGATTCTGGTGCCACTAGGCTCTAAGCTATTGTAGGTCACCTGTCTGTGCTAGAAATATATATTTGATTTGGCAAGTATCTTGAGACACTCTTTGGCCTCAGCCCTGCCTTGTTTTTTAGCCAAGGGTCCTTCCAGAGATGTTGCCATTGTGTAAGATCCAGGCTGAGTTGTATTCTCCCTCTGTGGGGTCAGTTAGAGTATTTTGTCAGGGTGGTTTGCTCAACCAGGTGAGATCATTGCTGGGCTCATAACCCTGGAGACATCATTTAACTATTTAGCCCCAGAGCAGGGACTTCCTGGGCTGGAGCCATGTCAAGCTGTACAGCTGGGAGGGACTTTCAGTCCCTGATCCTATTTAATCCTTCTCTTCTTAGCCAAGCCTGCCCCAGGAGTGGAGCAGGAAGTGCCCATGTGTGGAGTGGATCCCTGTCTGCTTGGAACTGCAGAGAGACGCAGCAACTCAGAAATCCAGTAACAGAACATGAAAATCAATGCTGGATAATGCAGTGATGGGTTAATGAGAGAGACAAAGAGATTGTTGTGCATAGAGACATATAGATAGATAGTGGCCAATAATTTCTAGCACTGCAGGAACAAATGCTTGCAAGTTGGGAAATGCTGTCCAAAAACCAACACAGTAAGTTTGCTGTTGTCTTTTTTTCTTCATTAGAAAAAGTTGTCTTTTTATAGAAGTCCCCCAAATTTCCAAACATTGGGATTTTTGCAACAGAGAACAAATCATTCCTTGCTGAAAACTGAAAAATTCCAGCCAAAACCTCCCTCTCCCCAAAGAAAAAAAAATCAGCTTTTAGATACATAGATAGATAGATAGATAGATACTTTCCATGAAATTTTTTTAACTGAAAACACAAATTTTCTTTAAAATTTTAAGCAGAACATTATTGACCAGAGTGGGAAATACTGCTATTATTCAATGAGGGATAGCTTAGTGGTTTGAGTATTAACCTGTTAAACCCAAAGTTGTGAGCTCCATCTTTGAGGGGGCTGCTTAGGAATCTGAAGCAAACCTTGGTCCTGCTAGAGGAGGCTGGACTTAATGACCTTTTAGGGTACTTCCATTTCTAGGGGATAGCTATATCTCCAATTATAAAAAATATAACAATAATAAAAGCACTGTCATTCTGTTACATCCATTTTTATTTCTGTTTCAAAGACATAACCGCAGGATGACAGAACTGAATAAACAGCAGAGCTGATGCCCAGGGAATATGTGCTGTACCTAACAGACATACTAGAACCTTAAAACTCAGAGTCTGGGTTGAATTGAGCAGTGGCAGGCTGTCTATCTGGACTTTGCCCAAGGACACTAAGGGCATATCTACACCACAGCTGGGGGCATGCTTCCAAACTCAGGTAGACAGACTTCACTAGCTCATAGCAGAGTAGATGGGGCTAGCACAGGAAGCGGCTCTGTCTAGCCACCTCAATACGAGCCTGCCTAAACTCTGTGGGTTCGTAGTTGGTTGAAGCCTGAGTTGGTGCCCAGGCTACCTCTGGCTACATGGGTATGTTTTGTGCAGTAAACTGAGCAGAGATAGCCCATGTCCATCTATTGGAGCTGGGAAGCTATTCACCTCTGCTATGTAGGTGAACCCCCTGGAGGTCAATTGGACAGGAACCCAGACTTCCTGGTCTATCACCATATCCTGTATGCAAGACTGCAGCCTGCTAAGCACAGAGTCTGTAAATGGGTTCACAGTGCAGATACATGATAAGACACAGCCGATCCCCTTCAGAGCTCATAAAAAAAGTCAGAGAAAAGGAAGGAGGGGGAAACAGAGGACTGAGGAGAGGAAGTGACTGTCCCTAGGTCACACAGCAGGTCCCTGGAAAAGTAAAGAACAAAAGCCAAGTCTCCTGACTGCTTCTGACCCGCACAGACCAGATATAAAGTCACAGAGGGAAATGACATAACCTAGCAGTAACTGTGCAATGCTTCTAGCCCATCTTTACTAAGAGATGGGAGTGCTGCTGGGATTGGTGCCATATTTGTAAAAGCAGCAAAGTGTCCTGTGGCACCTTATAGAATAACAGACGTAGCTGCTTTTACAGATCCAGACTAATACGGCTACCCCTCTGATACTTGATATTAATTAATTTGTAACCAAGTGGCAGGTCACCTATAAACAGAGTTCGGGGAGGAATTGTTACAGAAAAGCTAGCACTTAGGATGCTCAGCGAGCCTGTCATATTCCCCTAGAAAGTGGGAATTGGGCTGTCTTGGGGTTCTAGTACTTTAGTTTCATGCTGAAGTTTTTCCTGTGTTGTCTGACAGAGTTGAGGACCCATCTTTGCTTGATCTGTGGGGGATTTTTGCAATTTGTTCCAGTCTTTAATGCATTTGTTCAAGTGACATCTTAGGCCAGATCCCCAGATGGTGCAAAGTGATGCAGCCCCATGGATTTTATGGGAGTTATGCTAATTGACGCTAGTGCGATAATACACCTGAGTAGTGGTCTGATCGTAGACAGTACTTGTAGACACGTTGGTCCCAGAATATTAAATAGACAAGGTTGGTGAGGTAGTATGTGAGGCTCGAAAGCTTTTCTCTCTCACCCACGGAAGCTGATCCAATAGCAGCTATTGCATCACTGACCTTCTCTCTCTAGTGCTCTGATAGTCAGCAGTGAGGAGCACTCCCTGCCCCTAGTCAACAGAAGGATGGGAGGAGTGCTGTGCACATTTAATAGAGTATCATGGGACATTACTCAGAAGGGAATCAAGGCCATTCTCTCTGACACTTGAATCCTGACTATGGACCTTCTCCTTCTCTCCACAGCCATCGCACAACGTGCTGAGGAAGAAAATGTCTAACCAAACCATCATTACAGAATTCATTCTCCTGTGATTCTCCGATATTCAGGAGCTGCAGATTTTGCACTCTGTGATGTTTCTGGTGCTTTACCTGGCAGGCCTTATTAGGAACCTTCTCATAATCACAGCTATATTCCTCAACCACCATCTTCACACCCCCTTGTACTTCTTCCTGATGAATCTGTCTATTCTGGACCTTCAATTCATCTCTGTTACCATCCCCAAATCCATGGCCAATTCGCTCATGAACACTAGGGTGATTTCTTATTCTGGATGTGTCGCCCAAGTCTTTCTTCTCTTGTTCCTTGGTTTGGCTGATGTTGGCATCCTGACTGTCATGGCATATGACCGATATGTCACCATCTGCCAACCACTGCACTACGAGAGAGTGATGAATAGGAGAGTTTGTATACAAATGGCAGCCAGTGCCTGGATCAGTGATATTCTTTACTCTGCCCTGCACACCGGGAACACATTTGCAATATCCTTCTGTGGAGGTAACAGAGTGGATCAGTTCTTCTGTGACATCCCTCAGCTACTCAAGATGGCCTGTTTTGACTCAGACCTCAGTGAAAGTGGGGTTATTGCCTTTAGTGCATGCTTAGTCTTAAACTGCTTTTTTTAATAATTGTGTCTTATGTTCAGATCTTCAAAACTGTGCTGAGAATCCCCTCTGAGAAGGGCCAGCATAAAACCTTCTCCACCTGCCTGCCTCACATCACTGTTGTTTCTTTGTTTGTTTTCACTGGCATCATTGCCGACCTGAAACCCAACTCCAGGTCCATATCACGTCTGGATCTCATGGTGGTGGTTTTCTATTCCATGGTATCTCCAATGCTGAATCTGATTATCTACAGCATGAGGAACAAGGAGATCAAAGCTGCCCTGAGGAAACTGATTGGGCAGAGGTTATTTATGACCAAATAAATGTCCATCTTTCTCTTTTGCTTTTAATTTCCTACTATGTTTCCTTATAAATATAATCAAATAATGACATAATTGTCTCCACGAGAACATGGTTTGCCATCTCTTTATGCAAAAAGAGGAATTTTCACTGGCAAAATTAAAACACCACTTAAGTCAATGGACCTAATGTAAATGCATGCCAATGTAAATAATATCATTATCTATCTGTTTGCCTGTATATCTATCTATCACAGGATTGTGTACTGCCACCCATCACCATGCTATGTTAGCACCTTCTACATAAAATCATTAGCCACATCAAAGTCCTTAGTGGGGACCTCAGGGAGTGTCTGTCTCTTCTTTTTTGGAGTAAAAATTGGATTGCAGTATCAGTGCAGTAGCTGTTAGTTTTTTGCCTCTGTCTCTGTCTCTGTGCGGTTAATTTTTTGTTTTTTGTTTTTTGGGTTTTTTTGGACAGTTGATTTCTTTCTTTGTTTGAAGTTTTTTTAAAGTGGGAATGACTGGGCAGATGGTAAGTGTTCACTTAGACAGCATTGCCGAAGTTTTGTTACCTATCAGGAGTGCCCAAATGTCATCTGTTTGATGGGGTTTTCTGAGCAAGCTGAAAGTTTTCTTTTCACAATGATAAAGGTGTGCGCAAGAAGTGTCTGCATGGTTGAGTTTTTGTTGAAATAATTATATGAATAGGGCTGGGATATCATCATACTTTTAATGATGTGTTAGGGACCAAGAGCTTTAGGTAAACATCTTTTCATTATTGTAACCCTATATAAATCAAACCATGGTGTGTCATGTGTGCTATGGTGGGAAAGAGTTGTTTGTTTGTTTGTTTGTTTAGGAGGAAGCTGTGGAGTATTTCTTAAAGACAATCAGACAAGATAATGAGTCCAGTTTTGATCCCTGTTAAATCACTGGGATTAAATCACTCACTTCAAATGTATCAGGATTTGGCCAATAGCCAATA
This sequence comes from Gopherus evgoodei, assembly GCF_007399415.2. Lineage (NCBI taxonomy): Eukaryota > Metazoa > Chordata > Testudines > Testudinidae > Gopherus > Gopherus evgoodei. The sequence continues at coordinate 1,311,333 of NW_022060066.1, read as the reverse complement.
CACACAACGATCCAAGAATGAGTAATGGTGGCCAGGAGAATATGAGTGCAACAGAGATGCATGGGTGAATTCCCCATCTCAGGTTTCAGGGGGTATCTGTGTTAGTCTGTATCAGCAAAAAGAACGAGGAGTTCTTGTGGCACATTAGAGACTAACAAATTTATTTGGGCATAAGCTTTTGTGGGCTAAAATCCACTTCATCAGATGCATGGAGTGAAAAATACAGTAGATAAGTATAAATATACAGCCTACCATATTTTTCACTCCATGCGTCTCATGAAGTGGGTTATAGATCACGAAAGCTAATGCCCAAATAAATGTGTTAGTCTCAAAGGTGCCACAAGGAGTCCTCGATGTTTTCCACATCTCAGCTAATCCTTTGCTGAGTAATGCAGAGTAGCTCCAGCAACATAACCGGTTTGATACTGGTTCAGAGACACAAGCCTAAATTCAATAGTGACATAAACACTGGTGTATGCAGTGCTTTTGCAGCCATGTTGGTCACCAAATATTAGAGAGACGTGGTAGCTGAGGTAATATTGTTTATTTGACAAAGTTCTGCAGGGGAGAGAGATGATATTTCAAACATATACAGAGCTCTTCTTCAGATCTGGAGATAAGCTGTGCATAAGGTCCACCTTCTCTCTCTAATAAATACTGGTATGAGTAATTTGCCTTGTGTCATATTTTTATAATATTGGTTTAAGTGGAAAAGTACCATCACATGCACTGACCTGTGTCATGGAGAGTGGGGGAGTCAGGGCCCTGCATCCCCAATTCCTGCAATTCACTGTGACTCTCAGCCAGCCAGTAAAATGGAAGGTTTATTGCATGACAGGAACACAGTCCCCAACAGAGCTTGTAGGTACAACCAGGACCCCTCAGTCAAGTCATTCTGGGGGGCAGGGAGCTTAGACTCCAGTTCTGGGGATCCCTCCATTTCCCCAGCCAGCTGTAAACTGAAACCCCTTCCAGCCGTCTCACTCCAGCTCCCTCTGGTTCCTCCTGCAACCTTTTTCTAGTTTCTCGGGCAGAAGGGGTCACCTGGCCCCAATCCCCTTCCTGGGCCCTCATGTTACATGCTCAGGTGTCTTCCCTCAAGGAAAGTCTCCCATTCCCAATGCAGACAATCCCCAGCTCAATACTCTCCACTCCCTGCTGTGTCACAATTTGGTATTTCATTCATCATCCATTGTAAAACTAGCCACATCCAAGCTAAGAAAGGATCTCACAATCCAAGCCTATTATTAGTATTAGAATACCCATCTTTGTGCATAGATATATACAATTCATATATGAGGGACAAAAGCATAGTATCTGATTCGAGAGAGAGATCGCTCAATAGATAGATAAATAATGCCAATTATTGTGACTCATTTCCTCTTCGTGTCTGTCTATAAGTATTCACTATTAAACATTATTTACCAAAGAATATCTATGATTATCTTACTCCGCAGATCATTTATAAGCAGCTCATCATAAGTAACTGGTGTTTGAGTCTTTCTCACTGGCAACCTTTTTAACATGCACTGTTTCTCTTCCTTGAGTGGATACATTGAATTATCACACCAGGGTTCATTAAATATGAAGGTGTTAATCCTCAACTGGTTTAAATGTTCATTGCTCCACTGAAATCAATTGAATTTGAGGACTTATACCAGCTGAGAATCTGCTCTCAACACTCATGATTATTAATCCATAGCTCACTTCCTTTGAATGTTTTGCACTAAGGCCCTGAGCCAGCAAACTCCTTTAGAAAGTGCTTAATTTTAAACACATGAGTAGTTCCACTGACGATTTATATTTTAAAACTCATCCTTTATTGGATTAGGGCTAAGACAAGGTCTAAATTGGTATCAGAACTGCCTTGACCTGAATATTTTTGCTTCCCTGGCTAATCTATCTCCTACAATTGATGCATTTAAATTACTCACCCCTTCTGGGGACTGGTTTATTAACACAGAATAAGAGTTGTCTCAAAGCTAGAATCTCCGGGTTGCCTTCGCCCAGACTTGCCAGGCCATTATGCCTTTCCTGGGCTCCTAACTCCCTCTGATGGGTTCTGTTCCTGTTCTGCAGTGCAGGTCACTCAAGCCAGGCCTCCCCTCTGGCTGCTCTGGAGAGCTTCTTCAAAAGTTCTCTCTGGCCCTGGGTCTCTTCTCTGCATCTCCTGCTAGAGGCTCCCTACTCCCTGACTTTCTTTTACTTTTTATCCCTGGATCAGAGATCACAGTTGGGGGTGCCTGGCTAGAATGGGAGCTTGACTCTCAGCTCTTCATTCTGGAAAACCCAAGAACCTTGGCTCAAGAGTGGGATCTGAGGGCTTCCAGATTCCATGCCATGGAGCTGAGAGCCTGGAATCCCAGAGTTCGTGGCTCTGGGGTAACCTTGCCATGCAGACTGTCCTGGGCCAGGAACTTGAGGGCTTCCAGACTCCCTAGTCTGGAACAGTTCCATGGTTGGCCTGTCCCTGAACAGCCGTCCCTAAGCCCCATGAAGCCGCTGAGTGAAACTGATGTCAGTCACAGCTGCTGATAGGCTAATAGCAGTTTTGAAACTGACAAGATTGTCAGTTTTACTCAGCAGATGCCTCAGTCCTGGGAAGCAAATTTTGTTTCTGAGACAGTGTGTTGATATTTTAAAAAAAATATAAAATAAAAAAGAATAATTTTTTTTGTTCAGAGTTTCTGGTTAGAGTGAAATTTTCAAATAGCAGTATTTCCCATGAATCAGAAATCCTGCCTTTTGCCCAGCTCTACTTACAAACTTTGTTTGTTGCTATATATTTCAGTAAAAACTCATGTTCATTCACCACCTATCAGAGCAACTTTCTGGCCACACACTGTTAGCATTTCCAGAAGTTGCAACCATTAGAAACATGAAAGTGCAGTGCCTGTCCTCTCATCTCCTCTCTTCATTTAGACACCAGGAGAACCATAATCTGCTGAGACAACTGAGCAAACCAATGCTGGTTCATTGACAATGAATGCTATTTGAACCCACAGCCCAAGTCTGTTAAACTTCAGGATGTGACCTGTGGCTTGAGCCATTCTCCAAAGCTTTCCCTGAAGACATGAATACAGGACATGATACAACTGGGAAGAATTATGTGGAGGTTTTGCTGGCTGAGAAGGCAGAATGTTATGGTTGGTGAATGGGGCATGTTCTCATCATTGAAAAGGGAAGAAGGCTAATGTTGGTTGGGGGAATTGTATAGCGGGAAGACAGATGGGGGAGGGAAAATATGTGATTTTTGGAAGGTGGAGAAGTGTAGGAGTAGTGAAGGGCAGAGAAAAGTATGGCTGGTTGAAGAAGGAGAATGTGCTAGCTCGTTGGTGGAGAAAAAATTGCCATTTGCTTAATGGGGGAAATTACAGTTAGTTAATGGGAAAATTGTTTGCTGAAGGAAGGAGAATGTTATGCTGGATAAATTGCTGAGTATTTGGTGGACCAAGTCAATGTATTTTATGTGTTCTTACCGTACTGGGCATAGACCTACAGTTTGGGCTCTCTTATCAGTCAAAATAGATAAGTAATACAAATATTGTGGTCACATGAACCTATGGCTCACCGCCACAAGGCTATATCTATGTAAGAGATTATCCAGTTGGATGGGTCCTATTCCTGCAACCATTGCTCGGACTGCACTGCCACTGACTGCTGCCAGAATGTTGAGTAAGGGCTGCAGGATCTGGCCCTGGCATCCCAAATTCAGCCCCAAACAAGCACACCTTCTCCAATGTAGAGCAACAGTAGGGACTGAAAAATGTTTCCATATCCCTGAAGTCTGCAGAGAAAGCACTCTGGTTCCTCAGTGCAGGACAGTGTGTCCCAGATCACATGGTCTTTGTCAGCAGACAGAACTAAAGCCTTGCTAGGCAGAAATCTGTGCACTAAACATCAGAATGTAAGAACATAAGAACGGGCCATACTTTGTCAGACCAAAGGTCCATCTAGCCCAGTGTCCTGTCTTCCAACAGTGACCAATCCCAGGTGCTTCAGAGGGAATGAACAGAACAGGTAGACATCAGGTGATCCATCCTGTCGCCCATTCCCATCTTCTGGCAAAAAGAGGCTAGGGAGACCATCCCTGCCAATTCTGGCTAATAACCATTGATGGACCTATCCTCCACAAATGTATCTAGCTCTTTTTTAAGTTTGTTATAATCTTGACCTTTGCAACATCCTCTGGCAAGGAGTTCCACAGGATCACTGTGCATTGTGTGAAAAATGGTTCCTTTGTTTTAAATCTGATGCCTATTAATTACATTTAGTGACCCCTACTTCTTGTTTGATGGGAAGGAGTAAATAACACTTCCTTATTTATTTCCTTACACCAGTCATGATTTTATAAAACTCTATCATATCCCCTCTGAGTCACTTGAAAGGGGTTTGCTGAGCAACGCCCCCCAGCCTTAGTGGAGAAGCCATTTCAGAGAAGCTGCTTCCCAAATGCTTGAGTTGGATTCACCAACAGGTCACCTTGGAAGATATATTGACTATTTCATAGATGTGTTTTATTGGGAACATTTTTTAAAATCTGTATTAGAGATTTTCAAAAATGTTAATGAAAACTCAGAATCCATAATCCCACAGTAGTTGTGAATATTTAATCAAGGGTGCATAGACAGAAATCTTTTTGTGTTCAGAGCTTTCAAATTCAGGTGTTTAAAATTATGCACCAGAATCCATGGGCACCTAATACAGTGACTGGATTTATTTCAGATGCGGTGAGCACATGCAATTGCTTCTAAAGACAATTAGAGTTAATTCCTTCTCTTCTTGTAACCAAGGGCACACACTGGGCATGTGAATCCTCTAAATAAGTGGTTCTCCAGCTTCCCATTCCAACCCTTCTTCAGTCTAAACCAGGAACTACGTTGGACCTCCTTGCCACATATGAATATGGGAAGGGCGTTCTGTTTGTCATGAACGTCTGACAATTTCTTATGACCCCCACATTGAGGTGCAAACAATTGGATGTTTATTGGGGTGAACTTCCAGCAAGCTTAAATCCAAGTTCCTTTTTCCTTATTTTCGAATCCCAGCTTACTTCTTGTTAGCCTCTAATTTATACAGTAATTTTTTTAGCTATACCTTGACCAATCATTCTACTAAAATTTACCTAACCAATCCTAACATATTGTAACATGGTTATTTAACAAATTATATCCCACCACCTTAATTAGTTTACACCCAGCAAAATTAATTATACAGCAGACAGAAACAATCATAGAACCAGATAGAGACCATGCAAATAAACATACAAAACAATTCAGAAGTGAGGATTTCACAACTACATCTATACAGATATAAGGGTTCTCCAGCTGTGTCTATTGATAAGTGAGCTCTTACCAGACAGAAAACTATCAAACTAAATTTCCTTTTATATGTTTTCGGCTCTTTCCTTTCTCTGGAAGTAATAGATCGGATCACCTTCCTAACAGCCCCAGGTTGCCTTATTTCAATATGACTAAACAAGACCTCAGACTGTCACAGTGAGAGAAGTCCCTTACGCTGATAGACAATGATTTTGATTCTTTCTTTAATATCTCTATAACTAGTTAAGTGATAAGAATATACGTAAATTCTTAAAGTGTAGGCCAGACAAACTTGAATATTTCTATTCTAACAGTTAGACAAAGGCTTGATTTCATAGGTAGGCTGCTCCTTTTCACTCCCAATGATCCCAAAACTCAACATGACAACTGGTGTAGTTCATAGGGTCTGCCGTAGCAGGGATGCCCTGCACTGAGTGTGACTGAATTTAGTAAACTAAGATAATTATTAAGCAAAATGTCTGTCAAGAGGCACTAATATTGACTTAATACTAATAATTCAAGAAGGGAATAATAAGAACTTTTTCATACTAATTATTACGGGGTTGCCTCTCTAGACATGTTTTGAAGCTAGTAAATGGAACAGCAGAACCTCAGCTCCACAGTAACAGAATTTGTCCTCTTGGTCCTCATCCAGATTGCTGAGCTGCAGCAATGCCTCTTCGTTGTTTTCTTCATAATCTACTTGACAACCTGGATGGGAAACTTCACCATCATCACCACTGTGATCACCAGCCGCTGGCTTCACGCCCCATGTACTTCTTGCTGGCCAGCTTGGCTTTCCTAGATGTTAGTGACTCATCAGTCAATGCTCCAGAATTGCTGTTGGGTCTTCTCTCCCAGCACAGAACCATCTTGTTCAATGAGTGCATCCTCCAGATGTTCTTCTTCCACATCTTCACTGGTGCTATGACTGTAGCCCTTGTGATGATGGCTGCTGATCGGTATATAGCCATCTATAAACTACTGTGTTACTTGCCTATCATAAACGATGGTGTGTGCATGGGGCTGGTGGCAGGGGCATGGCTGGGTAGATTGGCTCACTCTGCTGTTCAGATTGCATTGATCCTCCAGTTGGCTTTCTGTGGTCCAAACATCTTGGACAATTTCTACTGTAATATCCCACAAGTCATCAAATTGGCCTGCACGGACACCTACTTGGTCGAGCTGCTGATGGTTTCCAATGGTGGGATGTTTGTCATAGTAATGTTCATCATCCTGCTCATTTCGTACACCATCATCTTTGTCAAGCTAAAGATACATGTTACAGATGGGAAGCACAAAGCTCTGTCTACCTGTGGATCCCAGATCACAATTGTGTGTTTACAATTCATACCCCACATCTTCATCTATGCTAGGCCCTCTGGAAATTGCCCATGAACAAGTTGGCTTCAATCATTTACACTGTAATCACCCCAATGCTGAACCCAATGATCTACACGCTGAGAAACGCTGAGATAAAAAAGGCCATCAGGAGACTGATGAGCAGAATCCTGTCCTCAGGGAAGAAACTATAAAGTCAGAATGTATCTTAAAGTCAGAATGTATCTTGAATTATCTTTTTTTTTCAATTGTTATTATTGTCTTAAAATGAACTTTCTGTTAGAGTTTTAACAATCCATATCTTTAATCCCTATTTTTGACATGTAAAAAAATTGTGTTGGTCAACCTCTTAGCACGAACTTTGTACTCATTATGTCCAAACTCCAAACATAGAAATGATTCAATATGTACTTTACTTGACCCCAATTCATAGAATCATAGAATCACAGACTATCAGGGTTGGAAGGGACCTCAGTAGATCATCTAGTTCAACCCACTGCTCAGGGCCAATCATCTAGTTCAACCTCCTGCTCAAAGCTTTAGACCTGAAATTAGATGAAGGTTTCTAACCATCTGAGGAGGAAAGTTCTGGAACAGCCTTCCAAGGAGAGTAGTGGGGGCAAAAGACATATCTGGCTTTAAGACTAAGCTTGATAAGTTTATGGAGGGGATGGTATGATGGGATAGTCTAATTTTGGCAATTGATATTTGATTATCAGCAGGTAAATATGCCCAGTGGTCTGTGATGGGATGTTAGATGGGATGGGATCTGAGTTACTACAGAGAATTCTTTCCTGGGTGCTGGCTGATGAGTCTTGCCCACATGCTCAGGGTTTAACTGATTACCATATTTGGGGTCGGGAAGGAATTTTCCTCTGGGGCAGATTGGCAGAGGCCCTGGAGGTTTTTCGCCATCCTCTGCAGCATGGGGCATGGATCACTTGCTGGAGGATTCTCTGCAGTTTGAGGTCTTCAAATTACGATTTGAGGACTTCAGTAACTCAGACATAGGCTAAGGGTTTGCTACAGGAGTGGATGGGTGAGATTGTGTGGCCTGCATTGTGCAGGAGGTCAGACTAGATGATCATAATGGTCCCTTCTGACCTTAAAGTCTATGAGTCTATGAGTCTAATCTCAACTAAATCAATTAATGGGTCTCTGCCCTTTTATCTATTAGAAGATTTGCCCATACTTTATTTCCCTATGCCATTAATGTTGGTGGATCTATCCTTCTCCAGACATGAGCTATCACATATCTTGCTACCTAAAGTAATTGTGTTATCAGTGTGCTCTGTCCTGAGTCAGTAACCAACTTTGGACAATAATTCTGGCTTCTATAGGTGGCCTTCCTTTTCTATTCTTGAGAAATCTGTTTAATTAGTCATAAGAACATAACATAACATAACATAACATAAGAACAGCCGTACCGGGTCAGACCAAAGGTCCATCTAACCCAGTATCTGTCTACCAACAGTGACCAATGCCAGGTGCCCCAGAGGGAGTGAAGCTAACAAGCAATGATCAAGTGATCTCTTTCCTGCCATCCATCTCCATCCTCTGATGAACAGAGGCTAGGGACACCATTCTTTACCCTTCCTGGCTAATAGCCCTTTATGAACTTAGCCACCATGAATTTATCCAGTTCCTTTTTAAACATTGTTATAGTCCCAGCCTTCACAACCTCCTCAGGTAAGGAGTTCCACAAGTTGACTGTGTGCTATGTGAAGAAGAACTTCCTTTTATTTGTTTTAAACCTGCTACCTATTAATTTCATTTGGTGACCCCTAGTTCTTGTATTAATGGAATAAGTAAATAACTTTTCCTTATCCACTTTCTCAACATCACTCATGATTTTATATTCCTCTATCATATCCCCCCTTAGTCTCCTCTTTTCCAAGCTGAAGAGGCCTAGCCTCTTTAATCTTTCCTCATAAGGGACCCTCTCCAAACCCCTAATCATTTTAGTTGCCTTTTTCTGAACCTTTTCTAGTGCTAGAATATCATTTTTGAGATGAGGAGACCACATCTGTACACAGTATTTGAGATGTGGGCGTACCATGGATTTATATAAGGGCAATAATATATTCTCTATCCCCTTTTTAATGATTCCTAACATCTTGTTTGCTTTTTTGACCGCCTCTGCACACTGCTTGGACATCTTCAGAGAACTATCCACGATGACGCCAAGATCTTTTTCCTGACTCGTTGTAGCTAAATTAGACCCCATCATATTGTATGTATAGTTGGGGTTATTTTTTCCCATGTGCATCACTTTATATTTATCCTCATTAAATTTCATTTGCCATTTTGTTGCCCAATCACTTAGGTTTGTGAGATCTTTTTGAAGTTCTTTACAATCTACTTTGGTCTTAACTATCTTGAGTAGTTTAGTATCATCTGCAAACTTTGCCACCTCACTGTTTACCCCTTTCTCCAGATCATTTATGAATAAATTGAATAGGATTGGTCCTAGGACTGACCCCTGGGGAACACCACTAGTTACCCCTCTCCATTCTGAGAATTTACCATTAATTCCTACCCTTTGTTCCCTGTCTTTCAGCCAGTTCTCAATCCATGAAAGGATCTTCTCTTTTATCCTATGACAGCTTAATTTACATAACAGCCTTTGGTGAGGGACCTTGTCAAAGGCTTTCTGGAAGTCTAAATACATTATGTCCACTGGATCCCCCTTGTCCACATGTTTGTTGACCCCTTCAAAGAACTCTAATTGATTAGTAAGACACGATTTTCCTTTACAGAAACCATGTTGACTATTGCTTAACAGTTTATGTTTTTTATGTGTCTGACAATTTTATTCTTAACTATTGTTTCGACTAATTTGCATGGTACTGACTTTAGACTTACCGGTCTGTAATTGCCGGGATCACCTCTAGAGCCCTTTTTAAATAGTGGCGGTACATTAGCTAACTTCCAGTCATTGGGTACCAAAGCTGATTTAAAGGACAGGTTACAAACCTTAGTTAATAGTTCCGCAACTTCACATTTGAGTTCTTTCAGAACTCTTGGGTGAATGCCATCTGGTCCCGGTGACTTGTTAATGTTGAGTTTATCAATTAATTCCAAAACCTCCACTAGTGACGCTTCAATCTGTGACAGTTCCTCAGATTTGTCACCTACAAAAGCTGGCTCAGGTTTGGGAATCTCCCTAACATCCTCAGCCGTGAAGACTGAAGCAAAGAATCCATTTAGTTTCTCTTCAATGACTTTATCATCTTTAAGCAAACCTTTTGTATCTCGATCATCAAGGGGCCCCACTGGTTGTTTAACTGGCTTCCTGCTTTGATGTACTTAAAAAAACATTTTGTTATTACCTTTGGAGTTTTTGGCTAGCCGTTCTTCAAACTCCTCTTTGGCTTTTCTTATTACACTCTTGCACTTAAGTTGGCAGTATTTGTGCTCCTTTCGATTTGCCTCACTAGGATTTGACTTCCACTTTTTAAAGGAAGTCTTTTTGTCTCTCACTGCTTCTTTTACATGGTTGTTAAGCCACGGTGGCTTTTTTTTAGTTCTTTTACTGTGTTTCTTAATTTGGGGTATACATTGAAGTTGGGCTTCTATTATGGTGTCTTTAAAAAGGACCCATGCAGCTTGCAGGAATTTCACTTTAGTCACTGTATCTTTTAACTTTTGTTTAACTAACCCCCTCATTTTTGTATAGTTCCCCCTTTTGAAATTAAATGCCACAGTGTTGGTCTGTTAAGATGTTCTTCCCACCACAGGGATGTTGAATGTTATTGTATTATGGTCACTATTTCCAACTGGTCCTGCTATAGTTACCTCTTGGACCAGCTCCTGTGCTCCACTCAGGATTAAATCTAGAGTTGCCTCTCCCCTTGTCAGTTCTTGTACCAGCTGCTCCATGAAGCAGTCATTTAAAGTATTGAGAAATTTCATCTCTGCATTTTGTCCTGAAGTGAAATGTTCCCAGTCAATATGAGGATAATTGAAATCCCCCACTATTATTGGGTTCTTAATTTTGATAGCCTCTCTAATTTCTCTTAGCATTTCATCATCACTATTACTGTCCTGGTCAGGTGGTCGATAATAGATCCCTAAAAACTTGTCCTTGTTTATTTGTCTGCCCTTTTCTGATGTGCCAGATTCTTTTTTATGTGACTGTTTATCATCTGATCCGGCTCTTACATTATCCTTTTCCGTCCTTTGTTCCTGACTATAACCTGGAGATTCTCTATTATCAGACTCTCCCCTGAGAGAAGTCTGTGTCTGATCCACATGTTCCTCTGCAGCAGTAGGCTTTCCCCCATCCCCTAGTTTAAAAACTGATCTACAACCTTTTTAATGTTTAGTGCCAGCAGCCTGGTTCCACTTTAGTTTAGGTGGAGCCCATATCTCCTGTACAGGCTCCTTCCATCTCAAAAGTTTCCCCAGTTCCTAATGAACATAAACCCCTCCTCTCTACACCATCGTCTCATCCATGCATTGAGATTATGAAGCTCTACCTGCCTACCTGGCCCTGCGTGTGGAACTGGGAGCTTTTCTGAGAATGCCACCATAGAGGTCCTGGATTTCAGTCTCTTCCCTAGTCAAAAATATTGTCTAATTTCTGTACTATTATCTTAATGCAATCCCAGCATATATGCCTCCACATCTTCTCTAGACATTAGGTTTCCCTTTCTTATACCTTTTCCTGAGCTTAAGTGGACTGACTTAGCATTCATGAAGTATTTTATAATACTTTTCCTGAATAGTTGCAAATATAGATATGTTTTTAGCTTCCTCTATCTGTTGTCCATTCTTCCAAGTTAAATCTGCTTTTAGATACTTTCCCCATTTTTTTTCATAAATGTGCTCTTCTCTCTCTCCTAGATGCATCAGTAACAATAATACTCAGTGTAATAGGTGGGGTCTCACATTTCATAGCTTTTGTCAGCTGAGCCCCTTGCACACATCAAGGGCTCCTTGCTTTCCTCTTTTAGCCCCACCAGCTTCCTGTGTGCCACCCTCTCATCCCCTTCTGTTTCATGGACTAAATAGCTACTTTCCACAAACTGTATGCAATGCATCAATCTTTAATTCATTTAATTTTGCTAAATTGAAAATAGTTTGTAGCAATATAATTATTCATATTGAACAAGAAATAGTGCCCAGCTATTTAATATTCATGCAATGTTAAGATAAGAAAATTGTAAGTTTTACATTACAACATTAAAATATATAAATGACCATACGGGGTCAAACCAATGGTACATCAAGTCCAGTATCCTGCCTTCTGACAGTGGCCGATGTGAGGTACTTCAAAGGGAATGAACAGAAGAGGGAAACTATTGATTGATCCATCCCCTGTCATCCAGTCCCATCCACTGGTAGTCAGAGGCCTAGGGGCACCCAGACCATGGAGTTGTATCCCTGACATCTCAGCTAATTATCGATGGATCTATCCTCCATAAACTTATCTGAGTCTTTTTTATATTTTAGGACTTCACATCCCCTGACAACTAATTCCACAAATTGACTGAATGTTGTGTGAAGAAGTACTTCCTTTGCACTTCCTTTTTTTGTTTTAAATATGCTGCCTATTAATTTCATTGAGTGACCCCTGGTTCTTGTGTTTCGTGAAGGGGTAAATGACGCTTCCTTTTTCACTTTCTCCATGCCTGTCACAATTTTATAGACCTCTGTCATATCCCATTTAGTCATCTCTTTTCCAAGATGAAAAGTCCCAGTCTTTTTAATCTATCTGCATATAGTAGCTGTTCCATTTCCTTAAACATTTGCATTGCCCTTCTCTGTACCTTTTCCAATTCTTCTACAGCTTTTTTGAGATGGAGGTGACAGAACTGCACACAGTTTTCAAGGTGTGGACATACCATGGATTTAGAAAGTTGCATTATGATATCTTCTGTCTTATTATCTATCCCTTTCCTAGTGGTTCCTAAAATTATCTTTGGATTTTTTTACTGCACCTGCACATTGAGATGTTTTCAGAGAACTATTCACAATGACTCCAAGCTCTCTTTCTTCAGTGGTGACACCTAATGTAAACCCCATTATTTTGTATGTATGCTTGAATTTATGTCCAATGTGCATTACTTTGCATTTATTGACATTTAATTTAATTTGCCATTTTGTTGCCCAGTCTCCCAGTTTTGTGAGATCCCTTCTAACTTTTCACAATCTGCTGTGTGCTTAACTATCTTGAGCAATATTTTACCATCTTGAAATTTTGCCACCACATTCTTTATCCATTTTTCCAGATCATTTATGAGTAAGTTGAACAGCACTGGTCTCAGTACAGACACCACTGGGGGACACCACTATTTAACTCTTTCCATTCTTAGAACTGACCATTTATTCCTACCCTTTGTTTTCTGTCTTTTAATCAATTACTGATTCATGAGAGAGCTTTCTCTCTTGTACTATGACTGCTTATTTTGAATAGGAACCTTTGATGAGGGACATTGTCAAAGGTTTTCTGAAAGGTCAGGTACACTGGATAACCATTGTTCATATGTTTGTTGACCCCACCCCTCAAAAAATTCTAGCAGAGGAGAGAGTAGAAACCAGATCAACAGAATGGGCCAAATTTATCCCAGGAAGAAATCCAAAGATTTCCAATGAGAAATGAGGAAAGGAAGCAAGGGGGTTTGTGGCAGAATCTGGAACTATACAGTGTACTCTTGAACCAAGATGTGAACTATGACTAGGATTTTCAGAACAGCTTAAAGAAATTAGGTGCCAACTCACCTTGACTACCCAAGGGGATTTATGTCCCTAACTCCATTAGATCTCTTTGAATATCCCATTCCTGTCCGGAGCCCCTCAACTCTGCGATCCTGCTACCCTCATGGCAGCGCGGCAGGTTCTGCTGCCCAATTACAATGACCAGAGCCCCTCAACCCCCTGTGGCCCCGCTCTCCCTGCTGGAGCCCGGAGGCCCCGCTACCCAGGCTAGAGCCCCACAACCCCATAGCTCCCCTCTCCCAGCCAGAGCCCCGCAACCCTGTAGTCCCGCTTTCCCATCCAGAGCCCCGCAACCCCGTGGTTCTGTTCCCCCGGCCGCAGCCCCACAACCCCTCGGTCCATCTCTCCCTGCTGGAGCACCGCAACCCTGCGGTCGCGCTCCCCCGGCCAAGCGCGGCAAATCCCACGGCCCGGCTACCCCGGCCAGAGCCCCGCAACACCGCGGCCCCGCTCTCCTGGCTGGAGCCCGGAGGCCCCGCTACCCAGGCTAGCGCTCTACAACCACGGACCCCTGCTCTCCCGGCCGGAACCCCTCAACCCCGTGGTCCCTCTACCCCGGTGGCAGCGCGGCAGGTCCCACAGCCCCGCTACACTGACCCGAGCCCCGCAACCCCACGGCCCCGCTTTCCCGGCTGGAGCCCGGAAGCCCCGTTACCCAGGCTAGCACCCTGAAACCACGGAGCCCTGCTCTCCCGGCTGGAACCCCTCAACCCTGCGGTCCCTCTACCCCGGTGTCAGCTCGGCAGGTTCCGCGGCCCCGTTACAATGACCAAAACCCCGCAACCCCACAGCCCCGCTCTCCCGGCCAGAGCCCGGAAGTCCCGCTACCCAGTCTAGTGCCCCGCAGCCCCGTACCCCCTCTCCCCCATCCAGAATCCTGCAACCCCACTGTCCCGCTCCTCTGGCTAGAGCCCCTCAACCCCGCATCCCCACTCCTTTGGCCGGAGATGTGCAACCCCGCCGCCCTGGTCTCCCGGCCCCAACGTGGCAAGTTCGGCTGCCCCGCTTCCGCGGCCGGAGCCCCAGAACCCCACAGCCCCGCTACCACGCGACCTCTCTACTACTGCCAGAGCCCGGAAATCTGAAGTGTCGCCCGGAGAGTACATGCCCCACCAATTGGGCCCCACACTGGCCAAAGCCAACCCTGAAGCTAGGAAGAGGTTTAAGTCCCTGATCCCGTTTAGGGCTTCTTTGTAGAAACAATGAGTTCATAGCCGGCTGGTTAGTGAAACGAACCTGCCCTAACCCGCTGCAGACTAACTGTCTCTACGCACCCTGCTGATATGCAGTAACAGTTGGCTACAGCACTTTGATGCAGTGCTCTTTGAAACAGGACACGATCAGCAGGGTCACATGGACAGTTAGCCCACTTGCTTGTGCAGTGTAGATTCACATCCTAGCATGCCACAAATTAAATGTTCATGTAGACAAGCCCATAGTCCTTTACATCCCAGCCAAGCCTGCCCAAGGAGGGGAGCAGAGAGTGCCCATCCATGGAGTGGATTCCTGGCTGCTAGGAACTGCAGAGAGACCCAACAACTCAGGAAATCCAACAAATAGACATGGAAATGGCCACTGGATGATACAGTGATTGATTGACAGATAATGACCCATGATTCCTCAGTTCTGGAGGATCAAGGCCATCACAAGTTGAGAAAAAATCCACTAAAACTGTCACAGTGAGTTTGCTACTTCAGTTACATATGATACATTTTTAACATATAGAAATTTTTTTAGAATATATATATATATATATAACAAGTAGGGCTTCTTAAGACTTTTGCTATCAATCCTCTAAAACATATTGAACCTGAGAGATTTTTTTTAAGCAGAAAAAACAATTGATTTTTCAAGAAGTCCCCAAAATCCCTAAATTGTGGGGTTTTGGCAATGAAGAACCAAACCTATTCAGCCACAAATGGCTGAAAACTGAACATTTTCAACAGTCACTCTCAATTTGGAAAAATTGTTGGCTTGAAAACCTGATTTTGCTTTCAAATGAATTTAAAGAGAAAATTTCTGGCCACCTCACCTCACATTGGAAACATAGCATTAAATTTGGTTGGGGAACACTAATATTGTCCACTAATGGCATAATTTCAAAACCATTCATTTTATTGCAGCCATTTTCATTTCGATTTCACAGGGAAGCTGCAGAATGGCAAAGCTGAGTAGCAGCAAAGCTAAATGCCCAGAGAATATGTCCTATACATGCTAGCTCTTTTACAGTCAAGGTCAGAGTTGAACCAGGCAGCCAAAGTTTGACCCTGCCTGGGAACATACAAGGGGTAATGGGTCTAGAAACCAGATCTCCTGGTGTAGCATCATAGCAACTGTGCAGCACTGCCACCAGTGAAGTACAAAATACTGTAAGTGAGTGCACAGAACATACACATGGTAAGACATAGATTATCCCCCACAGAGCTCCCAATCCTAGTGGACCAAGCAGAAAAAGGGAGGGAGGGAAACAGAGTCACAGGGCGGGGAAGTGACTGGCCCAAGCTCACATAGCAGGTCAGTTTAAGATTCAAGAAAAGAATCCAAAGAATGTCTTGTAGCATCAATAGCTCTTCTCCTTCCCTGGTGTTTACTCCTTGCTGTATTCACAGAAGGCCTCAACGTTTTCAGGCTAAACAAGCTGAACTCTTTTAGCCACCTCCTGTAAAACAGGCTCCCCATTGCCACAATAGGACAACTGTCATTCCTAGGAGTCATTAATTCCGGATGTAATTTTATTCCATTTTTATGCTGCATTGCATTGAGCCCCATCTTGGACCAGATCCTCAGAGAATGGGAATGGACAACGCTCCATTGACTGTAAGAGAACTAGGGCAATTAACACTCATGTGATAATGCACCTGATAAGTGATCTGATTGTCAGAGGTCAGGAGCACTCTAATCCTAACCCTTGTCCTTCCCTTCACAGAGGCAGCACACAATGAACTTAGAAGGAAAATGTCCAACCACAGCACTGTGACCAAATTCCATCTCCTGGGACTCTCTGAAACAAATGTCAACAAATATAAGATCCCATACTCTCCTTTCCTAGGCAGAGCTTTTTTCCCCCAAAAGGAGAAGAACCTAAGGTTCCATTGAGTCCATTAGAGACCTTACTATGGCTATTGATTTTGTGTGCAAGGTGCTTAGGTAGCATGATGATGGGTGGTACTATAAAGCCCTAAAATAGATAGATAGATAGATAGATAGATAGATAGATAGATAGATAGATAGATAGATGCCAATTTTTCTGTTCATGATTCTCTCTATCTAGTTGGACAGATCATGCAGTTTCAACAGAGGTGAAGCTGTCTATGGGAATGTGTCAATTTCCTCAAAACATTCAATGGAAACCAGATGTAGGAGAAGGAGAAAGCCCTTACACCAGGCTCCATGTTTCAGGCTAAGGCCTAAATAAAAGTCATGCCCTGCTGATGTAAAGCCAAGCTAGCAAGAGTCAGGCTGTGAGCAAAAATCAGGCCTTGTTACAAAGCAGAGGCCTGCTTGCAGAGTCACTGTCTGGTATGTGAACTTGGCAAGAATAGGGCTAGTGCTGCAAAAACAGAAACACTCCAAAGAAGTGCTTGGCACAGTACACGCACCCCAGAAGGGCTGTATCAATACACCCCGTTACCAGGCATGGTATAAACACACTCCCTGAAGGTGATACAGGGACACACCAACCCCTCCTAAGGATAAGGTCAGGATGACAGGATGATGGATAGAGATGTTTTGATCGAACCAACAGGTACAAGGTAAAGGGTGGTAACTAAATACGTCAGAAGGGCAATATGTAACTTGTTTGTATCAGTGCATAGAAGAGGGGTCACAGAGGTGGTATCTTTGTATGGCTGAGGGGGGAGAAGAAGGCCCATTGTAATGAGTATACGTGTCTTAGGTATCCCTGTAAAATCTATGGGGTGCTATTATTGTTCTTCATTGACAATAAACCTGGCTGAGTGCCTTGGCCTCTGAACTAAGTCTGTGGTATTCTTGGGCAATTCAATCAGAGCCTGCCGTACTGGCTACCTGCCCAGAGGCAATGCAGCACGCAGAGAGAAGGAAACACCTCATTGGCCCCCTCTCTCAGGTAGTCCTCTGGGAAGGTAGATCAGCACTGTATATTGCTAACACTGTTGCAAGCATCACAAAGCATTTTGGGGAGGGTCAAAGGTGTGTGAGTGGAGAGTGGAAGTTTCCTCTGCAGAGTCCGAGAGGCCGAGGGGGGGAGAAAGAAGAAGAGCAGAGAACGGGTTAACTCAACACTGCAGCTAGCAAGCTCAGTCTGAATATAAGAAGCTGACTCCATCCCAAGGCCAGTTGCTACCTGCCAAGACAGAAGGGGGAAGTACAACCCCTGCTCCCCCGGACTAGCCGTGGGAAGGAGAGTTGTTGAAAGAAATGCAGGGGCCTGGGAAAGGAGCATGATGGCAAAGGCCAACCAGGAACAAACAGAACTGTCTCACGGCCCTGAAGCTGATGTATTTTGCAGAAAGATGAGGAAGCCATGGAAGGCTGGTTTGAACTGGTACACAGAGCATGGAGAACAAAGGTTCCTGAAGGAGACGCCCCACAAAAGAACCCAGGACTTAAAAACCCTCCTGAGAGCTGAAGCAAATCGGAGAACATAGCAGATTCTTGGATGACCTGGGCCCAGGACAGCACTCCCATCCACCTTTCCCCCCTTCTTCTTCTCTTCTTCTTACATTACACCCAGGCTTGGCCAGCTTTGGTTGGGCATATGTGAATATGAAAGTAGGCTAGGACTTGAGGCATTCATGTTTTCTTCCTTCCTCTGAGTGACGTGGAAGCATTTCCAGCACTCTCCACTGTTATTTAATTATTTTGTCAATAAAGCTTTAAAAATTTAGACACTTGGTGTGTGCTTTGTCATCCCCTCCCCAAAAGATCCTGTGGCCCCAACCTGATCAACTGTGGGCCCTGGGCAGATTAGTAATGAAAATCTGTCACAAGAACACAGAAACAGCCAACAACTGACACCACCAGACAGGAAGTCAGGCTATCTGGCTGGCCTGTGCGTCTCCTCCTGGGGTCCTGTCACTCCAGCTGCCAGCCAACCTACTCCACAAGTGCCTGGCTGCCAGGTTCACGAATCCTCAGCAGTCCACCTCACAGGGCAGTTGGTAGATGGGGCTTGCCAGGCAGCTGCCTCCCCAGGCTAAAGGGGAGAACACGTGACAGACCCATGTGTCTCCCAGCCCCATGATCCTTCCTGCACCCAGCCCGCGGCCACAGCGCTCTCCCCATCTCATTTTAATTGTGGGAGGATGAGGGAGGGAAGGCTTCTGCCCATGAGATCCTGGTTGGGACATTCACTTTCACATACACACACATACACTCACCTCACCAGGGAGAGCAGTGAAATGTTTCGGAGGGAGGCACAGGGAGAGAAGGACAGAGTCCCTCTACTTCCCCGTCCCTGGTAGGCCAATCTTGGGTGGCACTTGACCCCCATATCTCCTCTACACATTGTCTTTGGCAGGAAGGAATTTCTGGAGAAAGAGCCAACAGAGCCAACAGCCCAAGTGGTCACGGCTAGGGCTGCTCTGAATTAGGGAAAAGAGGGACTCTCGCAGGGCCCCCAACTGTTGGCTACAGAGTCACTATCTTTGCCCCAATGAGGAGTTAATTATTTAGACAAAGTTGAATGGTTCCAACAAGAAAAACGGGGGAAAAGCCCAAGACTTTTTCCATCCTGATGTTTAGGACACTTGTCTGGAAGGAGGGAGAGTCAGGTTCAAGCCCTTGCTTCTGACATCTAGAGAAAGGTCCCTCCTGAGGAGGCTATAGGCATGTTTCTGGTGAGTGGGGGAAGACTGAACAGCTGCTTCCAGGACTTCTATATGTTCTATTGAAAAAATTAAGACTTTAGACCCTTGGGCTAATCATCTGGCCGTGCAGTCTTAGGATGAGCAATGAAAAATAAAATACCAAGGGGCTTTTAGAATTTTTTCTGAATGAAGGCTGAGATATTTGAAAGGGTCTCCAGGATCTAGATGGGTCACACGCATTGTTCAGTCAATGGGCACCTGATTCTTTTAAGGCACTCTGACAACCCCTGTCACAGATCACAGCCTGGAGTAAGAATTCACTGTATTGTTCCAGACTCTGCAGCATCCACATCCCTTTGTTTCCACTCTAATTGCACAAGATGCTGCAGGTCCCTCCATGGGACCAACCTCATTCCTGGTGCCTTTCCATGAAAATCAAAGGATATGAACCTAGAATTACTTTGGCCCATCCTGATAATATGTTTTCCAATAATTCCCCTGCTAATTCCTAGTGGGGATAATCACAACTCTGCACTCCTCATGGGGATTTCCTAGGGGATTCTCCTTTCAGTCTGATTGCTATGGTTGCTATCAGTACCTGAATCCTCGGGCTGATATGTCCCTTCAACATCATTCAGAAGCTTAATACTGTGTCAAGGCCTGAGACTAGATTGTGCCCCAATAAGGAATCATTAGAAAGCAGGACAATACCTGGCCTTAGCCCCCACTGGACGTGTGAAAGGACATGATGTCTCAGTTCATATCCCATTTCCATGTAACTGTTACAGACATCTCAGAGCAAGAAGGGACAGGCTGGCTTGGGAGATAAGAGATGAAGCAGTTAATCACAGGCTTAATATTTCTGAAATTCAGGAGAACCCCAGGCCTTGGAAGTTAACAAGACAGAGCCAGGATTGCAAGAGGACTTAGGCACCTAACTGTTCTAATAGGTGCCCAGTGGGAGTTACAATTCACTTAAGCAGACTAGGTGCCTAACTGCTATTGAAAGTGAACAGCTCTTGGCCACCTAGCTCACATAGGAGCTTTGATAAAGCACACGAAGTGCCTGTCTCCATCTTAGGTGCCTAAATGACTTTGTAAACACAGAAGCTGGGCTGGAATGAGGAAACACTGCAGGAGATCCTAAGACTTGTGCTATGCAGAGGTCAGACTAGAAGATCACAATGGTCCTTTTTGGCATGGAAATTGATGAATCTGTTAACATGTAGGCCTGTTAGCCTGAGATAGAATTTTGGGTTTTGTTTGCCTATTTGACTTTTGATGCTTTTTTACCCTTACTAATATGTGTGAACATAGAACAAAGAAACAGTGTTTCATTTCTAACAATCAGATAGGGCTTACAGTACAATGAGAAAAGATAAGGGATATAGTTAAACTGATCCTGGGCATGGTGGGAATGTTATATATGAGCATACTCTGGAAGGCTGACTGGCTCCTCTCTTAAGCCAAGGTCAAGAAACCAATTAGGAGGGGCAAGGAGGAATGTGGGAGGAGGCATAAGAAACACTAAAAGCCAAAGAAATGCCTGTTCCTGACCAAAGCACAACCTCACTCCTTATCTCTCCCATTGACTCATAGACTCATAGGTCAGAAGGGACCAATATGATCATCTAGTCTGACCTCCTGCACAAGGCAGGCCACAGAACCCTACCCATCCACTTTTATAACAACCCCTAACCCAGGACAGAGTTATTGAAATCCTCAAAATTGGTTTGAAGACCTCAAGCTGCAGAGAATCCACCAGCAAGCGACGCATGCCCCACGCTGCAGGGGAAGGCAAAAAACCTCCAGGCCCCCTGCCAATCCGCCCAGGAGGAAAATTCCTTCCCAACCCCAAATATGGCGATCAGCTAAACCCTGAGCATGTGGGCAAGACTCACCAGCCAGCACCCAAGAAGGAATTCTCTGCAGTAACTCAGTTCCCATCCCATCCAACATCTCCCCGCAGACCATTGAGCAGACCTTTCCGGTGATAATCCAAGATCAATTGCCCAAATTAACTATACTATCATAACATCCCCTCCATGTACTTATCAAGCTTAGTCTTAAAGCCAGAAAAGTCTTTTGCCCCCACTACTTCCCTCGGAAGGCTGTTCCAGAATTTCACTCCCCTAATGGTTAGAAACCTTCGTCTAATTTCAAGTCTAAACTTCCTAATATCCAGTTTGTACCCATTCGTCCTCGTGCCTACATTAGTACTAAACTTAAATAATTCCTCTCCCTCCCTAACTTTAACCACCCTAATATATTTATATAGAGCAAGCATATCCTCCCTCAGCCTTCTTTTGGCCAGGCTAAACAAGCCAAGCTCTTTGAGTCTCCTTTCATAAGGCAGGTTTTCCATTCCTCGGATCATCCTAGTAGCCTGTCTCTGGACCTGTTCCAGTTTGAATTCATCCTTCTTGAACATGGGACACCAGAACTGCACACAATATTCCAGATGGGGTCTCACCAGCGCCTTATATAACGGTACTAACACCTCCTTATCCTTGCTGGAAATACCTCTCCTGATGCATCCTAAAATCGCATTTGCTTTTTTGACAGCCGTATCACAATGGAGGCTCATAGTCATCCTGCTATCAACCAATACCCCAAGGTCCTTCTCCTCCTCTGTCGCTTCCAACTGATGCGTCCCCAACGTATATCTAAAATTCTTATTATTAATCCCTAAGTGCATGACCTTGCACTTTTCACTATTGTATTTCATCCTATTACTATTACTCCAGTTTACAAGGTGGTCCAGATCTTCCTGAATAGTATCCCTGTCCTTCTCCGTGTTAGCAATACCCCCCAGCTTTGTGTCATCCGCAAATTTTATTAGCACATTTCCACTCTTTGTGCCAAGGTCAGTAATAAAAAGGTTAAATAAGATCGGTCCCAAAACCGATCCTTGAGGAACTCCACTAGTGACCTCCTTCCAGCCTGACAGTTCACCCTTCAATACGACCAGCTGGAGTCTCCCCTTTAACCAGTTCCTTATCCACCTTACAACTTTCATATTCATCCCCATCTTTTGCAATTTAACTACTTGGATACAAAAGAGGTGGTACTGAAGCCCCCATATGCAAGACCCTCCAAAATGAGACATGACCATAAATTGTAAGAGGTGGGACTGAAGGCATGCACTGCAGGCATATTTGGGCCTGCTAAAAAGGAGGGGACCAGGAACATGGGGACAAAGGCTCTGCAGCTTCAGAGCTATGGACATGTTTGCTTGAAACTGACCCCAATAAACACTGGTCTTCTGCTTTCTGTCTGCATGACAAGAACCAGGGGAAGGGGTGAAAGGAAATCCCCCAACAGAATCAATTAATTTTTGCCTCTGGACTTTTGCTTCTGAGCTGTGTAGGGTTCCAGAGAGTGATTCTCAGAAGCCCTTCTGAAATAGACACAGAAAAATCCCACATCATAGGCCCTTTAATTCCAGCAAAGCTCAAAGCCAGATATGCACAGCTCATCTACAGAGAGAAACAAGTTTGGCACTAGTTCTGACAGTTCAGTCTCGGAGTCCGTGTTGGTACTTTGGGAATTATAACAGCATAGCCAAGGTTCCATAGATGTGTCAGAATACCCTGTAGCATAGACACAACCAATAGTGAGGGATGGGAGGTTATTAGGAAAATCACCTAGCTGAGCAAAGGCAACTAGATTGAAGTATTCTTCCATCGACCTTACTATGTGTACACCTGGCTTGGCTTGTCATAGCTACATCACTCAGACCTTTTCCCACTCCTGAGTGATGTTGATCTAAATTTTAAGTGTAGACCAGACATAGGTGTATTATAGCTGCCAGGGCATGTCTGGGGCACTAGAGGCCTATATAAATCTCCAATTGCCCTAACAGCTAATTAATAATATACTAAAACCTCTGAAACATTAAAATAATCATTCAGTAGGAACTCAGCCATCTGGACATCTACAGAAACTCTTTTCCCTCTTCATCATTGTTGGAAGCAAAACTTTAACTCCCTCAGAACACCCCACTAAAGAGATGATGACACTGACATCTCCAGTATATGAAAAAAGAACCCACCTGATATCCCTATCTACTCAAAATAACCCACCCTATCAAATCCCTCCCACCAAAAAACCCACTTGGAACAAAGAAACAAATCAACCAATCAACCAACGAAACAAAACAAAGAAACCAGAGATAATCAAGGAAACAAACAAAGCCCCTCATGTCCTAGGTAGAATTCCAACCCCCTCACACACACACCAAAAGAGATTCCAGGAAGTCCAACATGATTTAGCTATGACTACTGGTTTTATCTGCCAGGCACTCTGATAGCCTGATGGAAGCATAAGACCGTTTAGATAGATAGATAGATAGATAGACAGATAGATAGATAGATTCATTCTGATCTTCTCTCCACTGCTATAATTCTACAATAACTCCAATAACTTGAGTGGTGTTGGTGTAGATTTTACCACTACCTAACCTGATTGCATGCTATGTTTTCATGGAAAAAGATATTGTCATCAGTTGAATATATCCTAGAATATCAGGGTTAGAAGGGGCCTCAGTAGATCATCTAGTCTAACCCCCTACTTAAAACAGAGCCAAGCCTCAATTTTTGCCCCAGATCCCTAAATGGCCCCTTTAAGGAGTGAGCTCACAGCCCTGGGTCTAGCAGGCCAATGCTCAAAACACTGAGCTATCCCTCCCCCACAGTGTTGCTGAAACACAGCATGAAATCTTGTTCAAGGGAGAAAGACAGCTATTTTATTCCTGGTGAAGAACCTCCACCTAGTCACTTTACTCAGGGTAGCTTTGATGTCTTTGTTCCTCATGCTATAGATTATCAGGTTTATCATTGAAGGCACTACAGAACACAGAACACCCACCACAAGATCCAGTTCTGATGCTGAGCTGGAGGAGGGTTTCAGGTAGGCAAAGGCAACAGGGAAAAATAAGGAGATGACAATGTGGCGAGAAAGGCAAGTGAGGAAGGCGTTATGCTGGCCCTTCTCAGAGGGAATTCTCAGCATCATAGTGAAGAGCTGAACATACAACAAAATTATTAAAGAAAATCAGATTAGGAATAGGGATACACTAAAGAAAATAGCTCCAGTTTCACTGAGGTCTGAGTCAGAGCAGGCGAGCTTGGGTAGCTGGGGGATTTCAAAGAAGAACTGGTTCATGGCATTAGAGTAACCTGAGCATGTTCCCGGTGTGCAGTGAAGCATAGACAGTACCAGTAATCCAGGCACTGGCTGCCATTTAAACACAAACTCTCCTATACATCACTCACTGATAGTGCAGTGGTTGGCAGATGGCGACACATCAGTCATATGCCATGATGGTGAATAAGGACATATTGGTCACAGTGAAGAAGCCAAAGATCAAGACTTGGACAACACATCCAGAATAATAGATCAACCTGGTCTTCAGTAGAGAATTGACCATGGATTTTGGGACAGTGACAGAAATGGATCCGAGGTCTAGAATGGAGAAATTCACCAGGAAAAAGTACATGGGAGTGTGAAGGCAGCAGGTAAGGGCTACAATGGTGATTACAAGAAGAATACCTGTCAGGGATGTCAGATACATCACCAGAAACAGGACAAAGTGTAAAATCTGCAGCTCAGAGAAACCCAAGTGTAGGAACATGGTCACGGTGGTTCAGCTGGACATTTTAATTCTCAGTACACCGTGGAGGGGAGGACAGGACAAAGGTCAGGATGGAGCAGTCCTCACCTCTGACAATCACACACCCAGTCAGATGCATTATCACACGAGTGTAAATAGGTAGGGTCCTGTTGATAATAAATAATTGATCATTAATAATTTGTCGATATCAACAACCAAATGACTTGATAACTAATAACTGGTTAATATTTCAACTCTGATTATATACTTAGCGAGCGGGCTTTTCTTGTGTTCAGATTAGTTTACTTGTAACAAACCTCGGAAAAGTCAAATTTGATTAGATGTATTGATTAACAGATAGTAAGGATAGCACACACAGAGAAAGGCATATAGTTACCAAGAACTGGGGAAGAACTTCTCCATAGTTCTCTGCGGATTGGATCTACTACCTCCTCATTTTTCAGGGCAGTTATACCCTTGTTACCTCACTGTGTATAATTCTGGTACTTATCTATTTTCTCTTTTTGGAATACACTTATCTCAGGCTATTTCCAAGGTTCCCTGCTCCTTTAGAACTTTCCAACTCTCTCGACATCTGTTGGTGAGTCATTTAAAAGGATTGGAAACCTAGATTGAAAAAAAACAGATTGGAAACAGATTGAAAATTTAGCCCAGATTGGAAACCTATAATTAAGCCAGGATGATAACATTTATATTCTCAAATAATACCACAATAACAAACCAATTCACTTTTTTTGAATCATGTTTAATTGCTCTTTCATACTGTTACTTGCGGGATGGTAAAACTGTATAAACAGCAAAGCTGATACCAACAGAATATGCATTGTACATGCAGGCATCTTTAGACTTTGGCACTGACAGCTAAAGCCCCCAGCCAAAGCTTCCCCTACCCCCCCAGGAAACAGCAGTTCACTTTTCATAGAAATTGTGAAAACCAAAACATTTTTTCTTTTGTTCATTGAGAACCAGACAATTTCAGGTAAACTGCTTAAAACTGAAACATTGTCACTGATTCAAAAAAAAAATGTTTTGACTTCTCCAGTACATAGGTTGTTTTTCAAAAATAGCAGAGACTACTTTGGAGTATGTCTCAGTTTAAAATCCAGTTTTCCTTTGAAATAATTTAAACTGAAAATGTCTGAATACACCAGATTAAACATGTAGATTTCAAGGGGGGTAGAAGAACTGACATAGTCCAATCATTATATAATTTGAACCCAGTCACACTTTTGCAACTGTATTTATTTCTGTTTCAAAGGGACACTTGTTGAATGGTAAAACTTAGTAAACCGCAAAGCTGGCAGACAAAATCATGGGTATTAAACATACTAGCGCCTTAGACAGAGAACAGTGAATTGAAGTCCCCAGCCAAAGCCTATCTCTCTTATCCCTGCCCAAGAACATAGAGCATGTCAATGGGATTAGAATTGAGATATTCTGCTCTAGCACCATATCCTGTGTCCCACAGTGCTGCCAGCTAAACACAAATGCTATAAATGGGGGCAGTGAACATATATATAATAAGACACAGTTCATCCCCCACAGAACTCACAGTCCAAGAAGACAAGGCAGAGAAAGGGATGGAGGGGAAACAGAGGCACAGGGAGGGGAAGTGACTGGCCCAAGGTGACAGAGCAGGTCAGTGGCAGTGCCAAGAATAGAACTCAAGTCTCCTGAGGGCCACTGACCCTCACACCCATAAAGTGACAGAGGCAAATGACACAGCATAGAGGTAGCAGAGAGATGCTGCTAGCCCATCGGTACACAGAGATGGGAATGCAGTCAGGATTTGGTGTCATAAATCAATATATTTTCAGGCAGCGGGCCATCTACGTGGTGTTGCAGTGAAATCATTACAGGTGAGCTGTCATACACAATGCCAAGTCCATCTCATATTTCCAAGAAAAGAGGATATCAGGCAGTGTTGCCCAAGTCCAGAGCCTGCTGTTTGTAGCAATAGGGGATCCATCTTGGCTAGAATTATTCAGCTGAGATTGTACTTTGCTCCATCCTTCACACAGCATTTTATTAAACTATATCATGAGCTGGATCTTCAGATGGTGCAAACTGATGCAGCTTTACTGACGTTAAGGCAGCTGTGCCAATTTACGTTCATGTGATAAGTCACCACTCCAAGTTAATACCAGTAACGAGTGCTGTGCATTGTTGACACTCACATCATTTTGCTGCGGGAAATCAGGGCCACTCCCTCTGCCACTGTAATTCCCCCACTATCTTTGTCTTTCCCTCCAAAGCCATCACACAATGAAGTGAGAAAGAAAATGTACTACCTAACAACTCTGACCAAGTTCCTTCTCCTGGGATTCTCTGATGTTCGGGAGCTGCAGATTTTGCACATTGTGACGTTCCTGGTGATTTACCTGGCATCCCTGATGGGGAATTTTCTCATCATCACAGCTGTAGCCCTCAACCCCCATCTTCAAACCCCCATGTACTTCTTCCTGGTGAATCTGTCAATCCTAGACCTCGGCTTCATCTCCATCACCATCCTCAAATCCATGGCCAAGTCCCTCATGAACACCAGGGTTATTTCTTATCCTGGATGTGTCACCCAAGTCGTTCTCTTTATCTTCTTTGCTGCAACTGATCTTGCCTTACTCACCATCATGGCATATGACCAATATGTTGCTATTTACCAACCACTGCACTATGACAGAGTGATGAACAGGAGAGCTTGTGTCCAAATGGCAGCCAGTGCCTGGATTACTGGTATTGTCTACTCTGCCCTGCACATTGGCAACACCTTCAGGTTACCATTCTGCCAGTTGAATGTCATCAACCAGTTCTTCTGTGAAATCCCCTCAACTACTCAAGCTCACCTGCTCTGATTCGTATCTCAATGAAGTTGGGGGTATTGCCTTTGGTGTGTTTTTAGAGTTAAACTGCTTTGTTTTTGTAATTGTGTCTTATGTTCAGATCTTCAAAACTGTGCTGAGAATCCCCTCTGAGCAGGGCGGACATAAAGCCTTCTCTACCTGCCTGCCTCACCTCACTGTGGTCTCTTTGTTGCTTATCACTGGCATCTTTGCCTACCTGAAACCCACCTCCAGCTCAGCATCAAGTCTGGACCTTGTGGTGGGTGTTCTCCATTCCCTGGTGCCTCCAGTGATGAATCCCATCATCTACAGCATGAGGAACAAGAAGATCAAAGCTGCATTGAAGAAACTGATTATGTGGAGGTTATTCACCAAGAGTTAAAATGTCCATCACTGCAACTTGATTGTGATTTCATTCTGAGTTTCTTTGTAGATATAATCAACTGATGACAAAATTATCTCTTAGAGAGCATAGAGTGAAATCTGTTGATGAAATCATGAAATCTGGTCTAGCTTCACTGAAGTCAAATGAGTTAGAATAAGATTACACCAGTGTACATAAGATCAGAATCTATCTACATATGCACCTACTTATCTGTGATAGGGATTAATGGGGCTACTGTCACCTAAAGGTTGGAATATGAGAGTTTTGGCTTGTGTGTTTCTTTTTCATTTTGTTTGATTTCGTTGATTCATTCGTTGACTTCTTTCTTTGTTTCAGGTGGCTTTTTGGGGAGAGGAAGGAGATGGGAGGGTGGAGTATGTCTGACTAAATGGTGGTATCCATTTATTTTGTCATATATTCATGGTATCAATGTCAGAATCACCTTAATGGGGTTTTCTGAAAGACTTGAAGTTTTGCTTTCCCCACTGATGAAGAATTGAAAAAAATTTCTGCATGTGTCTGTTCAAGTGATGATTTTAATGCTGATGGGTTTTTATTGTGTCATGTATGATGTGTTAGGGCACCTAGAGCCATATATAACTGTATGCATTATTGTTATTTATTTAAATGTATTAAAATAAATAAATACTGTATTGTTCTTCCTATGGTGGATAGGTATTTGGAAGAGAAAGGTATTAAAATGGTTCCTAAACTAAATCTGAATAATAAGGCAAAATTTTGATTCCACTAAACTACTGCAGTGATCTATCTGGAAGTGCTCATATATTCTCTTATGTTATGCTTTGTTCTTGTTGTGGTAAATAAATCACACTTTGCCTGGTGAAGACGTCTAGTCACTCAACTTACTAGTGGTCACAGCTCCTGTGGGAAGAACTGCAGGTACCAAACACTGTTAGAGAAATCACAGTTGGGACCCAGTTTGAGAGATGGAGACTCACATGATTCCACCCTAAGACAGGATTAGTCACAAAGCTTAGACCAGAGGGTTTGAAGTAAGAGACCAGCACGGGGATAAGAGGTTGAGCTAACCTTTCAATAATAACAATTGGGATATAGCCATTCACTTCAAGGTGTAGCTTTTTATGGAGCCATTTGTCTCTCATTTACACAAGTATCCAAATGTGTCTAAATCTCCAAAGCTGGTTGTTGTTATTATCATTATTTAATATTTATTAAACCATGTTTGTGCATGGTTGTGTGTACTACATATACAATAGATGAAATAAGATCAGATAGATAGATAGATAGATAGATCATGAAAAATCAATGACAATTTATCATGCCCCTTTTTATGTCTATGACGGTTGATGTCCAAATCAAGATTTTCCAGTGACTATTTATTATTTGTTGTTATTTCTTTGAATATTTCTTACTCAATTTCTCTTTTACAAGAATTTCATTCCTTGCATTGCCTGGGAGCTTTGAGTCTTTTTAAATTAATACATTATAAGGTGCTTTGTTTCTTTGCCTGACTGGATACAATGAGTTTTCTTTTTAAAAAAGCTACCCAATTGGTCTAAATCATAGTTGTGATGGTTTGTATCACAGAAAACCCCTTGGGAGCTGCCACCCGATGTGCCAAGACTACTTCTACCCCTGCCTTCCCTATCCGCTTGTGGCACCAGCATCCTGTCCTGCCAGAGCCAGACACTCCCGTCTGCTCCGACAAAGACCGAGGGGCTGAATTTCTTGCCTCAAACTGCAGGTTTACCTGAAAGCAGCTAACAGAAGTGTTCCTATCTTTTACACTTAGACATCCAACTCCCAAAGGGGTCTAATCCTATTTAAATCCATTATACACTGTATAAAGCTTATACAGGGTAAACTCCTAAATTGTTCAACCTCTATAACACTGATAGAGAGAGATGCATAGTTATTTGCTCCCCCAGGTATTAATACATATTCTGAATTTATTAAATATAGAAAGTAGGATTTAAGTTTTACCGTGTAGTAACAGACAAAACAAAGTAAGTCACCAAGCAAAATAAAGTAAAATGCACTAATCTATGTCTAATCAAACTGAATACAGATAAGATCCTCACCAGTTCCAGAATGCTCCCTTTTACAGACTAATCTCTTAGCCTGTGTCCAGCAATCACTTACACATGTTGCAGCCACTGCCCTTTGTTCCAGTTGCTTCCAAGTATCCTGGGGGGTGGGGAAGCTCTCTTTTTAGCCAGCAGAAGACAAAATGAAGGGGTCTCCCAGGGATTTAAATAGACTTTCTCTTGTGGGTGGAGACCCTCTCCTCACTCCTATGCAAAGTCCAGCTGCAAGATGGAGTTTAGGAGTCCCCTGGGCAAGTCATAGGTTCTTGCATGACTCACAGTTTTTACAGGTTGCATCCATTGTTTACATGCTATCATGAAGGTCCTCAAGTAAACTTCTTATGTGAATTGGAGCATTTCAAGATCCATTGTTCTTTAAGTGTTTCTCGATTAGGTACTTAATTTTAACATTCCTTTCTCCATGAATTGACCAAATGCTCTACTAAGGTTATTTAGAAATCAAGTCAGTACATGGCCAACATTCATATCATTCATAACTTGAATACAAAAATGATACATACATGCAAATAGGATTAATACAGTCAGTAGATGATAACCTTTCAGATATGTTACATGGCATATGTAGCAGAAAACACATTCTAAGCATATTTCCATAAAGCCTTATGGGAGGAACCATCACAATAGTAGCTTCTTGTCCAAACACTCAACTATTATGAATTTAAAACTCAAACTCCTTTAAAGTTTCCTTTCGTGCAATATTGTGCTATATATTTCAGCAGTGATGCTCATGGAACACCAGGTCATTATTATTTGCTGAGACACTTGCAAAAATTGGTAATAGTTAATTCACACTGGAAATTGCCTTCTCATGCTACAGTCCAAATCTCTTGACCTTCAGGATGTGCCCTGAGGCTTACTCATTCTTACAAATTTTCCTTGAAGTGGTGGATTGAAGAGGTAGCATGACTTGATAGATTAATTGAGGTGAGAAAGTTTTATGGTGAATAGAGGAGGAATAACCTTATTGGGGCGAGTGAAAAGTGTCGAAGTTAATTGCTGAATTAGAGACAAAATATTTATAGATTGTGAATGGGCCAGGTGACTTCTAGTCTTCCTGTGATGTGTTAAGTATTAGCTATTGCCCAAAGTCACTACATGTGCCAGTGGCAAATCAAAGAGCCAACGTCCATAGTAGTTAGGTGCTAAAACCCTGGGACTGAATGACGTTCTTCTAGGTTTATTTCTAGTGCACTCCCTGAGACACAAATCTTCCTTTTTCACAGAGGTCAGAAAGGAGAATGACACAGAGCCACTGACTCTGGATTTGAAGAGATAACTTGGAGATGAAAGTACAGATTTCATATCTTATCTTCTGAGCTACCCATCTCAAAGTACTCTGCGCTGTCTGTAGCATTCACATGAGAATGGGATGTGAACTGAGACCTCATTTTCTTTCAAATCTCCAGGGGCCCTAAGGCCAGGAATTGTCCTGTTCCCTAAAGTTGCCTTATTGGG
Organism: Gopherus evgoodei; assembly: GCF_007399415.2. Classification (NCBI taxonomy): domain Eukaryota; kingdom Metazoa; phylum Chordata; order Testudines; family Testudinidae; genus Gopherus; species Gopherus evgoodei. Next base: position 1,279,757 of record NW_022060066.1, on the reverse strand, counting down.
ACACATTGAAGTCCCTGGCCCTGCCACTGCATTTAAATTCTGCCTGCTGTGGAAAGGACATAACAGCAGCATAGGATTTCAACTATTGATAGCAACCAAAGCAATCACACTATTGGATTGGGAATCCCCTATGAAATGCCGATGAGGGCCACAGAGATGGGATTATCTCCTGCAAGAATTAGCAGGTGAGTGAATAGAGAATAGCTCAACACAATCGTCCTAATGTATTCTGGGTAGAAATTCACTGATTTCATGTAGAGTCACCAAGGGTGGGCTTGGCCCTGTGGAAAGACCTGTAATTGACTCCGCAGAATCCTGTGCAATTAGAGCAGACACAAAGGGATGTGGGTGCTGCAGAATATGGGGCAATACAATAGACTCTTGCTCCAGACTGTGAGCTCTGACAGGGATTTTCAGAGTGGCTTGCGGTAATTAACTGCCAAACACCCATTGACCGCACAAGGGGAGAGCAGACACCTGTTGCCCTTACACTCCTCTGCATATACCAGCCTTAAGACTCAGAGATTTGTCATGTCCTCTTGTCTGCTGTTTTCCTTAGTATCACCCAAATATGAAGAGGCCAGATCATAAGCCCAAAGGTCTGAAGTCTCACATTTTTCAGTAGAACACATAGAAGCCCGAGTAGCAGCTGTGTAATCTTCCCCTAAGTGCCACTCTCTGGAAATGTGCCTCTCCCCTGGCCTGGAGAAACCTTTTCTGTAGATGACAGGGGATTCCTCTCTCCATGCCCTTGAACCTCTCTATAGTAATGGAGGACATTAGTGCAAATATATCCCTGGTGATGCTGGTCTTTGTACAGAACATATGTGTTCTACAAACTGCACACAGATCCCCAGTCCATTTCATACAGGCCACCATGAAGCCATCAGATGGTACTAACTGAGATTTGATCCTTATGCTAATATTGCCAATGGTGGGGAATGGTTTCTATGCAGGCAGAAAGAGTTCCAAAGTACAGGGATGGTTGTTTCTGGTGCTTTTGTTTAGCCAATGATGAAAGAGTGGCCAACTGTAAAATTTAAGACTGCATAAATTTCTACTTTACAAGGTCTTTAGCTTGCATTTTCAAACAGGGCCCAATTTTCAATGATACCCTGCTCAACTGACTGTCAGATACCCATTTGATGGAATAACCTTTTGTCTTATATCCCTCTTGGACCACATTGTTCCCTGTGGTGTGGAGGTGAGATGGTCCCTCTCTCAGCTGAAATGGGAACAATCATAGAATCATAGAACATCAGGATTGGAAGAGACCTTGGGAGATCATCTAGTCCACCTTCCTGCTCAAATCAGGACTAATTCCCAACTAAATCATCCCAGCCAGGGCTTTCTCAAGTTGGGCCTTTAAAACCTCTAAGGAAGGAGATTCCACCACTTGCCTAGGTAACCCATTCCAGTGCTTCACCACCCTCCTAGTGAAAAAGATTTTCCTAATATCCAACCTAAACCTCCTCCACTGCAACTTGAGACTACTACTCCTTCTTATGTCACTTGCTACCACTGAGAAAAGTATAGATCCATCCTCTCTGGAAAGCCTTTCAGGTAGTTGAAAGCAGCTATCAAATCCCCCCTCCTTCTTTTCTTCTGCAGACTAAATAATCCCAGTTGCCTTAGCCTCTCCTCATAAATCTTGTGCTCCAGACTCTAATCGTCTTAGTTGTCCTTCGCTGGACTCTTTCCAATTTTTTACATCCTTCAAGTGTGGGGCCCAAAACTCGACACAGTACTTCCGATGAGGGCTCAAAAATGCCAAATAGAGGGGAATGACCACGTCCCTCGATCTGCTGGCAATGACCCTACTTATACAGCCCAAAATGCTGTTAGCCTTCTTCGCAACAAGGGAACAATATCGACTCATATCCAGCTTCTTATCCATTTTAACCCTAAGGTCCTTTTCTGCAGAACTGCTGCCTAGCCCTTCGGTTCCTAGTCTGCAGCATTGCATGGGAGTCTTTCCTCCTAAGTGCAGGACACTGTACTTGTCCTTGTTCTACTTCATCAGATGTCCATTGGCCCAATCCACTAATTTCTCGAGGTCACTCCATATCCCGTCTTTACCCTCCAGCGAATCTACCAATCCTTCCAGTTTAGTGTCATCGGCAAACTGGCTAAAGATGTAATCCACACCATCTTCCTGATCATTAAGGAAGATATTGAACAAAACCATCCCCAGGATCGACCCTTGGGGCTCTCAACTGCCATTTAGACAAGGAGCTATTGATCACTACCCATTGAGCCCGACAATCTAGCCAGCTTTCTATCCACCTTATAGTTCATTCATCCAGTCCATACTTCTTTAACTTGCTGGCAAGAATCCTGCTGGGAGACCGTATCAAAAGCTTTGCTAAAGTCAAGGATTAATTCGTCTACTGCTTTTCCCTCATGCACAGATCCAGTTATCCCCTCATAGAAGGCAATTAAGTTGGTCAGGCATGACTTGCCCTCGGTGAATCCATGCTGACTGTTCCTGATAACTTTCCTCTTGTCTAAGTGCTTCAAAATTGATTCCTTGAGGACCTGCTCTATGATTTTTCCAGGGACTGAGGTGAGGCTGACTGCTCTGTAGTTTCTCGGATCCTCCTTCTTCACATTTTTAAAGATGGGCAATACAGTAGCCTTTTTCCAGTCATTTGGGACCTCCCCCGTTCGCCATGAGTTTTCAAAGATAATGGCCAATGGCTCTGCAATCACATATGCTAACTTCTTCAGCACCCTTGGATGCAGCATATCTGGCCCCATGTACTCATGCAGCTTTCCTAAATCATCCTGAACCTCTTCTTTCTCCGCAGATGGCTGGTCACCTCTTCTCCATACTGTGCTGCCTAGTGCAGCAGTCTGGAAGCTGACCTTGTTCATGAAGACAAAGGCAAAAAAAGAGCTGAGTATACCAGCTTTTTCCACATCTTCTCTCACTAGGTTGCCTCCACCATACAGTAAGGGACCCACACTTTCCCTGACCTTCTTCTTGTTGCTAACATACCTGAAGAAACCCTTCTTGTTACTCTTAACATTCCTTACTAGCTGCAACTCCAAGTGCGATTTGGCCTTCTTGATTTCACTCCTGTATGCCTGAGCAATATTTTTATCCTCCTTCTTGGTCATTTCTCCAAGCTTCCACTTCTTGTAAGCTTCATTTTTGTGTTGAAGATCAGCAAGGATTTCATTCTTACGTCAAGCTGGTTGCTTGCCATATTTACTATTCTTTCTACTAATCAGGATGGTTTGTTCCTTCAACCTCGATAACGATTCTTTAAAATACAGCCAGTTCACATGGACTCCATTCCCCCTTATGTTATTTTCCCAGGGGATCCTGCCCATCAGTTCCCTGAGGGAATCAAAGTTTGCTTTTCTGAAGTCCAGGCTCCATACCCTGCTGCTCTCCTTTCTTCCTTGTGTCAGGATCCTCAACTTCACCATCTCATGGTCACTGTCTCCCAGGTTCCTTTGCACTTTTGTTTCCCCTACCAATTCTTTCCTGTTTGTGAGGAGCAGGTCAAGAAGAACTCTGCCCCTAGTTGGTTCCTCCAGAACTTAAGTCAGGAAATTGTCCCCTACACTTTCCTGTCTTAGATTTTGAATGCCCAAAGTGCATGTGCATTTGATACTGGAGTCTGTGTTCAGCCCATTACTAAGAAAGGAGCCATAGGTAACACCCAGATGAAGTTTCCAAAACCCTCGATGTTGGAAAGGTGTAGGTTCAAAGCCTCTTAGGGGATTTCAGACACTCAGGGATAGATTCACAAAAGGACTTGGGTGCCACATTTTCAAAGGTTTTTAGATGCCAAAAAAGATTTTCAAAAGGACTGAGGGACCTAAAACTCACAGTTTTCATGGGTGTTGGGCACCTAGCAGCTTATGAAAATCTCACAAGGCACCCAAATACATTTAGAAACTTGGCCATTTTGTGTTGCAGCTCTGAACATCTCAGCACTTAACCTTTGGGTACCTAGAAAATTACTGGAATTTGCAAACCCTGAATTAGGTGCCCGGGCTCCTGTACAATGAACAGGGAGAGACAGACACTGAAGAATGGGATCCAGCAAAGCCAGTATGCATTGTAGGGAGACACCTAACTAAACTACGGGAAATACTGACCAGACAGGTGTGTGCTAAGCCACACCCTCTAACAGGTACCTAAGTGCAAGTCAACACTTAAAATTCTACATCGGCATAGGTGCCCTGATGCAGCTACACTCATCTAGTGCTTAAGAGAAGATGATTCTACACCAACAGTAGTTAATCCATTTTCCTAAGCGGCAGTAGCTATGTTGACAGAAAAAGCGGTTCCCATCAACACAGCACTTTCCACAAGTGGGGTCAGGTTGATATAGCTGCATCATTCAGAGGTTTGGATATTTCACCATCCATCTGCTCTGGACCCCCCTCAAAAATGTTTTGAGTTTTTCTAACCCCCACAGCACCTTACACACACATCCTCCCCCTCCACATGCTCCACCTAGAATGTGGTGACTTTGGACATCTAGTTTAACTCTTTCAGGGACAATGTAGCAGCAAAACAGGGAATACAGGATGAGCTAAAGGATTTCGTAAATACAGTAACTTTACTTTTAAAGCTCTTGTGTGTCAGACATTATTTTAAAACAACAGTGTCCTGAGATGTCCCCTCCCTTGCTCTGGTCTCACCCCTTCTGGGAGTCTGAAATCCATCAGTGTTTCCGCTTGAGCAGAGTCCTCCTTACTCTCAGCAAGTCCTTCTTACTTCCTTCCACGGTCGGCCCCTCCTTGCACAGAACACAACCCCCCTGTTCAGTAGGCCCCCGTCTCTGTGCCATGGGTTCAAACTGTGAAGTGCTCTTGTTCTCTTGTTTGGCCTACCTAATTAGACTTTTACTCTTGACTTGCGGAGCTTTATTCACTTAAGATTTTCCACAGTAGGATTTAACTTCCATTGTTTAAAGGGTGACTTTTTGCCTCTAACTGCCATACTTATATTACTTTGCCGTTTAGCCACGGTGAATTTGTTTTGGTCCTCTTACTAACTTATCAACATTTATCATTAAAAATCTGATCCTTCTAAGTCTAGCTATCAAAGTCACATACATCAATGTGTATAGCAATACTGAGTTTAGTCCTGAATCTCTGGCTACAACTTCATTAGCATTAAATTGGTGATGTCAATGGAACTTCTCTGCTTTGGCGCTAGTATAGCTCACATGGGAAATTTTACCCTTACATCTCTGTCACACTGACTTTCTCTAGGGTGACATTAGAGAAAAATGGGTCTTCTTGTTTCAAAGTCATTGGCCAAATCCTGATGTCTTTGAAGTGGAAGGCTAATCCGCAGTAACTTCAATGGAATACAGATTTGGCCTCATTATTGCAAGTCAGATATAGTTTGGGAAATAACAGGAAAACTTCATCATCAAAATAGCCTCTTCCAACCTAGCAAGAATGATACAACTTTTAGTTATTTTTTTAAATTTTTAATTAAAGAAGAAGAAGAAGAAGAAGAAGAATGATGATTATGATGAAAAAGACTCTATGCACTTCAGCATATAATCAATAATACAGTAATATCCCTTCAGCCTGCATAATTTCAAGGAGAACTCAACGACACAGAAACCTCTTTTCCACCCCTTGGTCACTGTGGAAAGCAAACCTATGGCTCACTCGGAAAACCCCGTCGAAGTGATCATAGAATATAAGGGTTGGAAGGGACCTCAGGAGGACATCTATTCGAACACCCTGCTCAAAGCAGGACCAACCCCAACTAAATCATCTCAGCCAGGGCTTTGCCAAGCCCAACCATAAAATCCTCTAAGGAAGGAGATTCCACCACTTCCCTCTGAAACACATTCTCGTGCTTCACCACCCTCCTACTGAAAAAGTTTTTCCTAATATCCAACCTAAACCTCTCCCACTGAAACTGGAATCCATTACTCCTTGTTCTGTCATCTGCCACCAGTGAAAATAGCCTAGATCCATCCTCTTTGAAATATGCTTTCAGGTAGTTGAAAGAAGCTATCAAATCCCCCCTCATTCTTCTCTTCTGCAGACTAAACAATCCCAGTTCCCTCAGCTTGTCCTCATAAATCATGTGCCCCAGCCCCCTAATCATTTTAGTTGCCCTCCGTTGGACTTTTTCCAATTTTTCCACATCCTTCTTTTAGTATGGGGCCCAGAACTGGGCACCGTTCTCCAAGTGAGACCTCAACAATGTCAAATAGAGGGGAATGATATACCATTATCTTTTAGACTGAAGAGTTCAGAAAAAATTCTGGCCATTCAGATGTGGCTTTAAGAGATAATATTTTCACTTTGGACCTTGCCGAGAAACCTAACCGCAGTTTCATTAAATCTTCTAAAATTTCAAACTTTATCTGTTGCAATTTCTAATCATACATTTTAAAATATTGATGAAAACATTCTCAAACACCGTGATCCTGATTTCACAGAGTCAGGATTGGGGTCAGACCCTGGCTCTCAGTCCCTTCCATCAGACCTAAAGTGGTATTTTCAAAAATTTAAAAGGGTCTGATTTTCTAAAGTATTTATGCACCTAAAGATGCGGATAGGATCTTAGTGGGATTTTCAAAAGTGCCTAAACTTCATACATGTCTAACTTCCATTGATTTCAAGAAGAATTAGGTGCCTAACCTGTTCAAGGGTTTCTGAAAATTCCACTAGACACCTATCTGCATTTTTCGATGCCTAAGTACTTTTAAAAACTTGGCCATTAGACATTTTTGAAAATGCATCTAAATACTTTTGTGAATCCCACTCTAGGTCCGTAAAACAAAATGATTTCATTGTATATTAGACACTTAAGCTCTTTTGAAAATCCTGCTAGGTACCTAAAGAACTTTAACTATCTCGCTCTTCTGTAAGTCAAAGCATTAATTCCTCAGGAAAGGGAGAAGAAAGTCATTGACAGATGGAAGTCATGGTGGATAACGGGACATAGAGCTTCAGGGAAATTCAATGTTATGTTTGAACTTAAAAAGAAACCCAATATTTGAAAGAATTCAAATGCTCAGTTCAAAACACTCAAACAACCTTAACTCTCTCCCTCTGTCTTTGTTCTGAAACAACGAAACATGCATTCTGAGAGAGTCTTAGGCCTGGTATACACCTAAAATGGAGGTCAGCCTAGCTACATCATTCAGAGCTGTGAAAATGTCATGCCCTGTGTGACACAGTTAGATAGACCTAACACCCACTATAGCCACAGAATGGTTGATGGAAGAATTCTTCTATCAATGTCGGTACCGAGTCTCAAGAGGGTAGATTTACTACAGTGATGGAAAATCCCCTTCTATGACTGTAGTAAGTATCTACACTGCAGTGGCATAGTTTGTAGTGTTGACACAGCGTCATTCATCCAGAAATAGGGGACTTATTTATCAGAGTCCATGCGCTCCACTGTGCTTTACTCTTTACTGGACAATGGTTTTGTTGATTCTGCCTAAGAAACACACTATGCCCAGATGAAGACATGCATCGATAAGTTCTGATTAGTGAGATGGACGGAGGGTATTCACAACATTCTCACCCCTTCCATGTGCCACAGGTTATACAAATGCTTCTAGATTCACGGCTAGGGTCTCTACACACACAATCCCCCTAGCACTGTTGAAATGACATACTGTTAGAATATAGAATCATCTGATGATTTTACTTTTAGTTCTCTGTCTATGACCAACACCAGAGAGAAAAGTGAAATGAATGCAGCAATGTATAATTTCTGAAAGTGCCCAGGATTATGTCTCCTTCCTGAGTTTGCAGGAGCAGTTGGCTTCACAGTGATGGAGGAAAGAAGAGAATTCCTAAAGTAAAAAATGACAACAAGAAACAAAAACATTGCCAAGTTGAAGTCAAGATTGACAGTTATTACCAGTAATTTAGGAATAGTAATAGAAAAAAGAAGTATGTGCATGGGGCTGATGGCAGGAGCATGGATGGATGGCTTTGTCCATTCCATTGTCCAGCTTCCACTGATCATCCAACTGTCCTACTGTGGACCCAACACACTAGACAGTTTCTACTAAGATGTCCCCTAAGCCAACAAACTGGCATGCACAGACACATACATGATGGATTTCTGTTGGTCTCCGAAAATGGGCTGGTCACCACCGTAGCCTTCATCGCATTGCTCATATCCACACCATCCTCCTGGTCAAGATAAGGACACATCATGGAAGGGAAACACAAAACCCTGTCCACCTGCACGGCTCAGATCTCAGTGGTGAGTCTGCATTTTGGGCCTTGTGTCTTAATGGGAAGGTTCCTGTGTTGAAGGATGAAAGCAAACTTCTAACAGATTTGTGTTGCAGACCAATTGTTCTCACCTTCACAGTTCAGGTATTGTTCTCTGTTCACACAAGAAGGATCAGGGAAGTGGGAGGATGAAGGAGTAAGTCCTCCAAGAGTTCCCTAATCTGATCCTTACACACCTTTCTCATCCTTTTTCTCACTAACCACCAGAACCCCAATAAAGGGTGTGATTCTATGTATGAGATGATGCAAAAAGTCACTTTAATTTCACATTACTTCTGCCTTTTTATGACAGGTTTCAGAGTAGCAGCCTTGTTAGTCTGTATCCTCAAAAAGAACAGGACTACTTGTGGGACCTTAGAGACTAACAAATTTATTTGAGCACAAGCTTTCATGGGCCACAGCCCACTTCTTCGGATGGCTTTTTATGTAATTTGGAGTCTTTGTATCTTTACTAAATGTTCTAATAAAATTGTTTAATGTGCCCTCAGTGAATCATCATTTTACATATAGGGGTTCCTAACCAGACAATTAGACAATCAGACCTTCTGTATATCACAGGTCATTAAGTAGCACCCAATGACCTCTATGTTAACCTCACCTCCCAGAATCTACAGAAAGCCTGAGACAATAGCTCTCAGAGGAGAAACTGCTTTGGGTTTGACTGATGCAGCTACATCTGCCTGAATTTGCAGAGACTCTGAACTAGTCACAAAGATAACTACATAAGGTTGAGGGGCAGGCTTCTGCTCCAGGATTGCTCTCACCGTTGGTGGACAGATGGGACAATTCGGGGAGATAGAACCCAGTTTTTTTTTACAAACACAGCATCACTTCTCCTCACTCTCTCCGAGGGTGTCTCTAAGGTGGCCCTCCTCCTTCAGGAGTAAATCCTTCCTCTGGCTGGGTGTCTCAAACTGGGCATTTACCTGGTCTCTCAGCCTTTATCATCACTGTCATTTTACCCAGGGGCCCCAGACCTAGGGTCTATATATTTAACAGCCAATTAACCAGCATAGAGGACATCTCACAGATTTCTGACTATGAACTATAATCTCAGATTTTAGAATATTTTATGTTTATTAAAATGGGATAGAGGTTCTAAGCAATGAGAATCTCATATACTGGAACAAACATAAAACCAGACATCATGGTACAGATACTGAGGTCACATCAACTGAAATAGCTCCATACCACTATGCTAATTTACAGCATCTGGAGATCCGGTCTCATTGACTCTAACTGCATTATGGCAGTTTTATGCAAGATTTGTGTGGGAGTGGTGTGTATATTTGACCCATTAAAGCCAATGGAGCTACAATTGATTTAGACCAGATGAGGATCTGACCCTTCGTCATTGTTCAGTCTCCCTGTCATACCTACAATCAGTGTGAAATAAACATTTTTAAGATATCATATGGCATTGCATCTTCAGCTTACTGAGTCTTTTACTTTAGTGATGTCTGCAGAAAGAAACCATATAATTGTTGAGAAAGAAAGAAAGAAAGAAAGAAAGAAAGAAAATGGGTCCATTCATACAAATAGAAATTGCAAATCAGATACAGAAAATCAAAGCAACACTGAATTCCTCCAAAGTTCTCTCCCCAAGGGGAAAGAAATGCTCCTTAGCCATTAAAAGTTCTATTCTTGAAATTAATCCCATGGGGGCAAAGAGTTAAGAATATGCAGACTGGTTAGGAACTTTTTGCTCCTCTTCAGATTCACAGGCAAAGAATATGTATTTGAAACTACTCAGAACTCAATGGAACTGTATCAATTAAAACAGTTTAGGACGTAGCTGGGAGCTTTTAGTGTTTGCCTTTGGTGGCTTCTTAGTGATCAACATTAAACAACCAGGGCAGCCTGAGCTGTGGCTTCCTGTCATGGCTACATCCCAAGAGCTGCTACTGAAATGCAGAGAAAAACAACTCTGCTCTCCAACAGCTGCTTATGTGGCATTATTGAAGGAACAGGCTATTCCAGGCCAGCTGGGGCTCTGGTGCCACTGGATTCTGAGCTATTGTAGGTCACATGTCTGTGATTCAAATACATATTTTATTCTGCAGTCTCCTTGGGATGCCACTTTTTATTCAGCCTTGCCTTGTTCCTGGCCAAGAGTCCTTCCAGGGATGATGCCATCATATGAAATTCAGTGTGGGTCACTTCCTCCTTTAGGGTGGTTAGGTTTGGTTAAGGCTGGTTATCAGGGTGGTTTCTCCCCGAGGTGAGATCAGAGCTGGGCTTAAGCCCTGGAGACCAGATTCAGCTATTTAACCCCAGAGCAGGTACATTCTGGGCTGTGATCATATCTGAATCCCACACAACCCAGGATCAGCTCTAGAGTTGGTAGGGGCTTTCAATCCCCCATCCTATTTAGTCCTTCACCTCTCAACCAAGCCTGCCCCAGGAGGAGAGCAGAGAGTGGTTGTCTGTGGAATGAGTCCCTGTCTGTTGGAAACCGCAGAGACCCAGCCTCTGAGGGAATATGGTGATGGGGCAGGGAAACAGCTGCTTGATCACACAGTGGCAGGGGGCATTATTGAGCCATATAGAGACAGACAATGACTGAGAATCCTGGCAGTGGATTATCAAATGCTTCTCAGGCTGGGAAACATTCCACAAAGACCAACACTGTAAGTTTGCTATTTCAGTTAATATGTTTGGGGTTTATTATACTGGAGGAAATGTAATAATAGAACTATGAATTACACTGAAAATCTAAGACTTTTACAATCATTTCATAAAACATCTAGAGCTCATTTTTTCTTAGCAGGAAAAATAATTTTTATAGAATTTGTGGAAACCAAAACTTTTTTTGACTTTGTGTATGAAGAACCAAACAGTTGCTGTTAAAAACTGCTGAAATATGGGGAAAAAAAGCTTTGATATTGCCAATACATATGTTGTTTTTATGGATAGCAAAGACTTCCCTGGAAAACATTTTCAATTGAAAATCTAGTTTTCCTTTGGAAACGGATTAGAAACTTAGATTGAAAACAAACAGATTGGAAACAGATTGAAAATTTAGCCCAGATTGGAAATCTATAATTAAGCCAGGATGCTAACATTTATATTCTCCAATATCACCACAATTACAAAGCCATTCACTCTATTGGAATCCTGTTTAATTGCTGTTTCAAACAGTTACTTGCAGGATGGTAACACTAAGTAAAGAGCAAAGTTGATACCCACAGAATATGTGTTACACATGCAGGCACCTTTAGACTTAGGCACAGACAGCTGGAGCCCCCAGCCAATGCCTGTCTCTACCCAAGGACATTGAGGAGGGCAGTGGGACTAGACCCCAGCTCTCCTGCTCTACAACCATATCCTCTGTCCCACACTGATACCTGCTAAACAGACAGCACACCCACATAGTAAGACACAGCCAATGCTCCAGAGATTTTAAACACAAAGAAGACAGAGCAGAGAAAGTGATGGAGGGGAAACAGAGGCATAGGCAGGAGAAGTGACCAGCTAAATGTCACACAGCAGGTCAGTGGCAGAACCAGGAATAGAAATCAAATCTCCTGATGGCTACTGACCCACACAGCACAGACAGAAGGTCACAGTGGCAAATGACACAAGAGAGAATTAGCTGAATAATGCTATTCGCCCCTCATGACAGAGAGAAGGAAATGCAGCTGTGATCTGGTGCCACAAATCAGTTTTGGAAGCAGGCAGCAGGCTGTCTGTGTGGTGTTACAATGGAATCCTTACAGTTGAGCTGTCATATGGGAAGCTTTGTGAGTCCATGTCATATTTCCTTGGAAATCAGGCACAATTATCTTTTTAGTATGTTTCCTCCACATCCAAGTTTTCAGCCTGCTGTCTGACTAAGAGGGGGATCATCATGGCTAGAATTCGTGGGTTTGGGTGTGCTTTGTCCATCCTTCATAGTCTATTTTATCAGGCCACATCCTGAGCCAGATCTTCAGATAAGCTGAAAATCATATAGAGAAGATCTATGCATCACTGAATTCCTCCACAGTTCTGTCCAAGTAGGAATTAACCACTCTGTAACCATTAAAAGTTCTATCCTTGCAATTAATCCCCTGCATCAAAGACCAAAGAAAGTGCAAACAGGTTTGGAAGTTTGGTCTCCTCAGATCAGATCCACAGGCAAAGAATATGGATTTGAAACTGTTTATGGGCCCAATCCCCAGCTGGTGTAGATCTGCAGTAGCACCAGCAGAGTTAATGAAGCCAGATTCCCCAGCTGGTGAAAACGGACATATTTCCATGGACATCTTAGAGCCAGATCCCCAGCTAATGTAAATTAAAGAAGCTCCATTGAAATCAAAAGGCCACATCTCCACTTGACTTAAAGAACCTAAACTATCTGAAATTGTATCAGTTTTCTTGGATTGAGGATGTTGCTCTGAGCTTTTAGTGTTTGCCTCTGGCTGCTTCTTTGTAACCAACATCAAACAGTCCGAGCAGCCTGAGCTGTGGATTCCTCTGATGGCTGCATCCCAAGAGCTCCTGATACAACAAAGGGGGAAAAACATTTCTGCTCTCTCAGAGCTGATTATGTGGCATTAATGAAGGACCAGGCTATTCCAGGCTGGCTGGGGAGCTGACGCCACTGCGCTCTGAGCTATTGTGAGCATGTCAGTGTTACAAATATATATTCTAGTCTTCAGTCTCCTTCAGACTCATGTGGGGCATCAGCACTGCCTTGTTTATAGCCAAGAGTCCTTCCAAGTATGCTGCAATCGTGTCAGATCCAGGGCAGGTGCTTTCCCCCCTATATGAGGTTAGCGTCGACTAGGGCAGGATGACAGGTTGGTTTGCTTCTGAGATTATTTCAGAGCTGAGCTCACAGCCCTGGATTCTGGGTTCAGTTATTTAGCCGCAGAATAAGCCACATACTGAGCTGTGATCATGTTTGACATGAAACTCCTAGAGACTTCCAATGGGAGTTCAGCACCTAACAACCACATACTGAGTTGTGCCCATGTTTGAAGACTGCAGAAGCTGTGATTTGTTTTACAGCTTGGAGAGGCTTCACCTCTCAGCCAAGCCTGCCTGAGGAGGGGAGCAGGGAGCTCCCATGTGTGGAGTGGGTCCCTGTCTTCTGGGAACTGCAGAAAAACCCAACATCACAGGAAATATGGTGAAGGGGCAGAGAAACAAGAGGCTGGATAAATCAGTAATGGGGCATTATTGACAGGTACACAAACAGGCAATGATTGAAGAATCCTCGTGGTGGAGTGTCAAATGCATCACAAATTAGAGAATATTCTATAGAGACAACACAGTAAGTTTGCTATGTGCAATTAAATATCATTATACTTAAATATATTTACATTTCCTCAGAGTCTTTTTTTTTTCTCCAGTAGTCAACAGTTGACTTTTCATAGAAATTGTGAAAACCAAAACTTTTTTTCTCTTTATTCATTGAGAACAAGACAATTTCAGGTAAACTGCTTAAACCCGAAACATTGTCACTGAATTTTAAAAAAGAAATGTTTTGACTTTTCCAGTACATAGGTTATTTTTCAAGAATAGCAGAGACTTCCTTGGAACATGTCTCAGCTTAAAATCCAGTTTTTCTTTGAAATAATTTAAACTGAAAATGTCTGAATACCCCAGATTGGATTTGTAGATTTCAACAGGGGTAGGAACACTGATATAGTCCAATAATAGTACAGTTTGAACCCAATCATTCTATTGCAACTGTGTTTATTTCTGTTTCAAAGGAACGCTTGTTGAATGGTAAAACTGAGTAAGCAGCAAAGCTGGCAGGCAAAATTGTGGGTATAAAACATACTAGAGCCTTAGACAGAGAACAGTGAATTGAAGTCCCCAGCCAAAGCCTGTCTCTCTTATCCCTGCCCAAAGACATAGAGGATGTCAATGGAATTAGAATGGAGATATTCTGCTCTAGCGCCATATGCGCAGTCTCACAATTCTGCCTGCTAAACACAAATATTGTAAATGGGGGCAGCGAACATACATATAATAAGACACAGCTCATCCCCAAGAGAAGTCACAGTCCAAGAAGACAAGGCAGAGAAATAGATGGAGGGGAAACAGAGGCACAGGGAGGGGAAATGACTGGCCCAAGGTCACAGACCAGATCAGTGGCAGAGCAAGAAAAGAGCCCTATTCTCCTGATGGCCACTGACGCTCACACCCATAAAGTGACAGAGGTAAATGACACAGCAGAGAAGTAGCAGAGCAATGCTGCTAGCCCATCAGTACACAGAGATGGAAATGCAATCAGGATTTGGTGACATAAATCTATATGCTTGCAGGCAGCCGGTCATCTACGTAGTGCTGCAGTAAATTGTTACAGGCAGGGCTGGTGCAACCATTTAGGCGACCTAGGTGGATTTGGGGGGTGGCATTTTCTTTGGCAGCGACCACGGTGGCCAGAGGGAGCTGGGGCAGGGGAGCACAGGGAGGGCCACCTGCAGCAAGTAAGGGGCAGGGGGCAGCACACAGGGGAAGTCCTTCCCCAGCTCAACCCTGCCTCACCTCCTCCCCGACCACGCCGTGGCTGGTTCACTTCTCCCACCTCCCAGCTTAGGAGCCCTAAGCCTGGGAGGTGGGAGAAGTGAACCAGCCATGGCATGGTCGGGGAGGAGGTGGAACGGGGGTGAGTTGGGGAGAGGAGGCGCCTCACTGTGGAGGGTGGGAAGCTGCCGCGGGGGGGGCCTCAGGGAGGAGAGGGGGAGATGCCATCGGGGGTGCGCCTCAGGGCGGGGGCTTGGGGATAGGGGATAGTGTAAGATAGAAGTTTTGCTTTGGGCGCGAAACATCCTTCACTGGCCCTGGTTACAGGCAAGCTGTCATACACAATGCCAAGTCCATCTCGTATTTCCATGAAAAGAGGGTATCAGGCAGTGTTACCCAAGTCCAGAGGCTGCTGTTGTAGCAATACGGGATCCATCTTGGCTAGAATTGTTCAACTGAGATTGTACTTTGCTCCATCCTTCACACAGCGTTTGGTTAAGCAATACCATGAGCCAGATCTTCAGATGATGCAAACTGATGAAGCTCCATTGATTTTAAGGGTGCTGAGCCAATTTACATTCATGTGATAACTCACCACTCTTCTTTAACAGCAGTAACGAGTGCTGTGCATTGTTGACACTCACATCATGTTGTTGCAGGAAATCAGGGCCACTCCCTCTGTCACTGTAATTCCCCCACTGTCTTTGCTCTTCCCTCCACAGCCATCAAACAATGAACTGAGAAAGAAAATGACCAACGAAAGCACCCTGACCGAGTTCCTTCTCCTGGGATTCTCTGATGTTCGGGAGCTGCAGATTTTGCACTTCGTGGTGTTCCTGGTGATTTACCTGGCAGCCCTGATGGGGAATCTTCTCATCATCACAGCCATAGCCCTCAACCCCCATCTTCAAACCCCCATGTACTTCTTCCTGGTGAATCTGTCCATCCTAGACCTCTGCTCCATCTCCGTCACCATCCCCAAATCCATGGCCAATTCCCTCATGAACGCCAGGGTTATTTCTTATCCTGGATGTGTCTCCCAAGTCTTACTCTTTATCCTCTTCACTGCAACTGATCTTGCCTTACTCACCATCATGGCATATGACCGATATGTCGCCATCTGCCAACCACTGCACTATGAGAGAGTGATGAACAGGAGAGCTTGTGTCCAAATGGCAGCCACTGCCTGGATTACTAGTATTGTCTACTCTGCCCTGCACACTGGGAACACCTTCAGATTACCATTCTGCCACTCCGATGTCATCAACCAGTTTTTCTGTGAAATCCCCCAACTACTTAAGCTCACCTGCTCTGACTCGTACCTCAGTGAAATTGGGGGTATTGCCTTAGGTGCGTTTTTAGGGTTAAACTGCTTTGTTTTTATAATTGTGTCTTATGTTCACATCTTAAAAACTGTGTTGACAATCCCTTCTGAGCAGGGTCGGCATAAAGCCTTCTCCACCTGCCTGCCTCACCTTACTGTGGTCTCTTTGTTGGTTTTCACTGGCATCTTTGCCTACCTGAAACCCACCTCCAGGTCAGCATCAGGTCTGGACCTTGTTGTGGGTGTTCTCTATTCCCTGGTGCCTCCAGTGATGAATCCCATCATCTACAGCATGAGGAACAAGGAGATCAAAGCTGCATTGAAGAAATTGATTGTGTGGAGGTTATTCACCAAGAGTTAAAATGTCCATCACTGCAACTTGACTGTGATTTCATTCTGAGTTTCTTTGTAGATATAATCAACTGATGACAAAATTGTTTCTTCCAGAACTTAGGGTGTAATCTGTTGATGAAATCATGAAATCTGGACTAGCTTCACTGAAGTCAAATGAGTTAGAATAAGATTACACCAGTGTACATAAGATCAGAATCTATCTATGCACCTACCTATCAGTCATAGGGATTTAATAGGATACTGTCACCTTTAGACTGGAATATGAGAGTTTTGGCTTGTGTGTTTACTTGTTTCTTTTTCATTTTGTTTGATTTTGTTGATTCATTCGTTGACTTGATTCTTTGTTTCAGGTGGCTTTTTGGGGAAGGAGGGGCTTGGGATGGTGGAGTATGTCTGACTAAATGGTAGTATCCATTTATTTTGTCATCTATTCAAGGTGTCAATGTCAGAATCACCTTGATGGAGTTATATGAAAGACTTGAAGTTTTGCTTTCCCCACTGATGAAGAATTGAAAAAAAGTTTTTGCAGGTGTCTGTTCAAGTGATGATTTTAATACTGATAGGATTTTATTGTGTCACGTATGATGTGTTAGGGCACCTAGAGCCTTATATAACTGTATGCATTCTTGTTATGCATTTAAATTTATTTAAATAAATAAATACTGTATTGTTCTTCCTATGGTGGAAAGGTATTTGCAAGAAAAAGGTATTAAAATGGTTCCTAAACTAAATCTGAATAATAAGGCCAAATTTTGATCCCACCATACTACTGCAGTGATCCATCTGGAAATGCTCATATATTCTCTTATGTTGTGCTTTGTTCCTATTGTGGTAAATAAATCACACTTTGCACGGTTAAGACTTCTAGTCACTCAACTTACTAGTGGTCAGAGCTCCTGTGGGAAGAACTGCAGGTACCAAACACTTTTGGAGAAATCATGATTGGGACCCAGTTTGAGACATGGAGAATGACATGATTCCACCCTAAGACAGGGATAGTCACAAAGCTTAGACCAGAGGGTTTGAAGTAAGAGACCAGCATGGGGAGAAGAGGTTGAGCTAACCTTTTAATCATAAAAATTGTGATATAGCCATTCACTTCAGCGTGTAGCTTTGTATGTAGCTATTCGTCTCTCATCCACACAAGTATCCAAATGTGTCTAAATCTCCAAAGCTGGTTGCTGTTGTTATTATTATTAATTAATATTTATTAAACCGTGTTTTTGCATGGTTGTGTGTACTACTTATACAATAGATAAAATAAGATCATGTAGATAGATAGATTGTGAAAAATCAATGCCATTTTATCATTTCTCTTTTTATGTCTATGACTGTTGATGTCCAACTTATGATTTTCCAGTGACTATTTATTATTAGTTTTTATTTCTTTGAATATTGCTAACAATTTTTTTTGACAAGAACTTCATTACATGCACTGCCTGGGACTTTGAGCCTTTTTAATTTAGTACATTATAATGTGCTCGGTTTCTTTGCCTGACTGGATACAATGAGTTTTCTTTAAAAAAAAATTACCTAAATGGTCTAAATCACAGTTTTGATGGGTTGGATCACAGAACCCCCCTTAGGAGCTGCCACCCGATGTGCAAAGACTACTTCTATCCCTGCCTTCCCTGTCAGCTCCTGGCACCAGCACCCTGTCCTGCCAGAGCCAGACACTCCCTTCTGCTCCAACAAAGAGCCAGGGACAGAATTACTTGCCCTAAAGCTGCAGGTTTACCTGAAAGCAGCTAACAGAAGTGTTCCTGTCCTTTACACTCAGACATCCAACTCAAAAAGGGGTCTAATCCTATTTAAATCCATTATACACTGTATAAAGCTTATACAGGGTAAACTCCTAAATTGTTCAACCTCTATAACAGTGATAGAGAGAGATGCACAGTTGTTTGCTCCCCCAGGTATTAATATATATTCTGAATTTGTTAAATACAGAAAGTAGGATTTAAGTTTTATCCTGTAGTAACAGACAGAACAAAGTAAGTCACCAAGCAAAATAAAGTAAAATGCGCAAATCTATGTCTAATCAAACTGAATACAGATAAGATCCTCACCAGTTCCAGACTGCTCCCTTTTAAAGACTAATCTCTTAGGCTGGGTCCAGCAATCACTTACACATCTTGCAGTCACTGCCCTTTGTTTCAACTGCTTCCAAGTATCCTGGGGGGTGGGGAGGTTCTCTCTAGTCAGCTTAAGACAATATGAAGGGGTCTCCCAGAAGTGTAAATAGACTTTCTTATGTGAGTGGAGACCCCCTCCTCACCCCTAAGCAAAGTCAAGCTGCCAAATGGAGTTTAGGAGTCCCCTGGGTAAGTCACATGTCCATACATGACTCACAGTTTTTACAGGTAGCATCCATCTTTTACATGCTACCTTGAAGGTCCTCAAGTCAACTTCTTATGTGGATTGGAGCATTCCAAGATCTATTGTCCTTTAAGTGTTTCTTGATTAGGTACTTAATTTTAACATTCCTTTCTCCAGGAACTGACCAAATGCTTTACTAAGGTTATTTAGAAATCAAGTCAGTACATAACCAACATTTATAACATTCATAACTTGAATACAAAAAATATACATGCATACAAATAGGATTAATACAGTCAGTAGATGATAACCTTTCAGATATGTTACATGGCATATGTAGCATAAAACACATTCTAAGCATATTTCCATAAAGCCTTATGGGAAGTACCATCACGTTAGTAGCTTCTTGTCCAAACACTCAACGATTATGAATTTAAAACTCAAACACCTTTGAAGTTTCCTTTGGTGCAATGCTGTGCTATATATTTCAATAGTGATGCTCATTGAACACCAGGTCATTATTATTTGCAGAGACACTTGAGAAAATAGATGGTAGTTCATTGACACTAGAATTGCCTTCTCATGCTACAGCCAAAATCTCTTGACCTTCAGGATGAGCCCTGAAGCATACTCATTCTTTCAATTTTTTCTTGAAGTGGTGGATTGGAGAGGTAGCATGACTTGATAGATTAGTTGAGGTGAGAGAGTGTTATGGTGAATAGATGAGGAATAACCTTATTGTGGTGAGTGAAAAGTGTAGAAGTCAATTGCTGGATTAGGGACAAAAATTTTATAGATTGTGAATGGTCAGGTGACTTCTAGTCTTCGTGTGATGCATTAAGAATTGGCTATTGCCCAAAATCACTACATATGCCAGTGGCAAATCAATGAGCCAAAGTCCATGGGAGTTTGGTGCTAAAACCCTGGGACTGAATGAAGTTCTTTTAGATTTATTTCCAGTGCACTCCCTGAGACACAAATCTTTTTTCACAGAGGTCAGAAGGGGGAAAGACACAGGGCCACTACCTCTGGATTAGAAGAGATAACTTGGAGATGAAAGTAGGGATTTCGTCTCTTATCTCCTGAGCTACCCCATGCCAAAGTACTCTGAGCTGTCTGTAGCATTCACATGGGAATGGCATGTGAACTGAGACCTCATTTCCTTTCAAATGTCCAGGGGCCCTAAGGCCAGGAATTGTCCTGTTCCCTAAAGATTCCTTATTGGATAACACTGAAGTCTCTGGCCCTGCCACTGCATTTATGTTCGTCCTGCTGTGCAAAGGACATAATAGCAGCCCAGGAGTTCAGCTATTGATAGCAACCAAAGCAATCAGACTATTGGACCAAGTGGAGAATCCCCTATGAAATGCTGATGAGGGCCACAGACATGTGATTATCTCCAGTAAGTATTAGCAGGCAAGTGAGTAGAGAACAGCTCAACAGATTCGGCCTAATGTATCCTGGGTACAAATTCACTGATTTCATGTAGAGGCACCAGGGAAGGGCTTGGCCCTGTGGAAGGACCTGTAACTGACTCTGCAGAATCCTGTGCAGTTAAAGCAGAAACAAGGGGATGTGGGTGAAGCAGAATGTGGGGCAATACAATAGACTCTTGCTCCAGACTGTGAACTGTGACATGGATTTTCAGAGTGGTTTGCTGTAATTAACTGCCAAGCACCCATTGACTGCACAAGGGGAGAGCAGGCCCTTACACTCCTCTGCATATACCAGTGTTAAGACTCACAGATTTGTCATGTCGCCTTGTCCGCTGTTTTCCTTAGTATCACCCAAATATGAAGAGGCCAGATCATAAGCCCAAGGGTCTGAGGTCTCACATTTTTCAGTAGAACACACAGAAGCCCAATTAGCAGCTGTGTAATCTTCCACTAAGTGCCACTTTCTGGAAATGTGCCTCTCCCCTGGCCTGGAGGAACCTTTTCTGTAGATGACAGGGGATTCCTCTCATGCCTTTGAACCTCTCTATAGGAATGGAGCACAAGGGTGCAAATATATCCCTGGTGATGCTGGTCTTTGTACAGAACATATGTGTTCTACAAACTGCACACAGATCCCCAGTCCATTTCATACAGGCCACCACGAAGCCATCAGATGGTACTAACTGAGCTTTGATCCTTATGCTAATATTGCCACTGGTGTTCAAGAGGAGTGTCTGCATGGGGAATGGTCTCTATGCAGGCAGAAAGAGTTCCAAAGTTCAGGGATGGTTGTTTCTGGTGCTTTTGTTAAGCCAATGATGAAAGAGTGGCCAACTGTAAAATTTAAGACTGCATAAATTTCTACTTTACAAAGCCTTTAGCTTACATTTTCAAACAGGGCTCAATTTTCAATGATACCCTGCTCCACTGACTGTCAGATACCCATCTGATGGAATAACCTTTTGTCTTATACCCCTCTTGGGGTTGTCTTATACCCCTCTTGTTCCCTGTGATGTGGAGGTGAGATGGTCCCTCTCTCAGCTGAAATGGGAACAATCATAGAATCATAGAACATCAGGATTGGAAGAGACCTCGGGAGGTCATCTAGTCCACCTCCCTGCTCAAATCAGGACTAATTCCCAACTAAATCATCCCAGCCAGGGCTTTCTCAAGCTGAGCCTTATAACCTCTAAGGAAGGAGATTCCACCACCTCCCTATGTAACCCATTCCAATGCTTCACGAGCCTTCCAGTGAAAAAGTTTTTCCTAATATCTGACCTAAACCTCCTCCAATGGAACCTGAGACCACTACCACTTCTTATATCACTTGCTACCACTGAGAAAAGTCTAGATTCATCCTCTTTGGAATTCCCTTTCAGGTAGTTGAAAACAGCTATCAAATCCCCCCTCATTCTTTTCTTCTGCAGACTAAATAATCCCAGTTGCCTTAGCCTCTCCTCATAAATCTTTTACTCCAGACCCTAATCGTCTTAGTTGTCCTTCGGTGGACTTTTTCCAGTTTTTTACATCCTTCTAGTGTGGGGCCCAAAACTGGACACAGGACTCCAGATGAGGGCTCAAAAATGCCAAATAGAGGGGAATGATCACGTTCCTCGATCTGCTGGCAATGATCCTACTTATATAGCCCAAAATGCTGTTAACCTTCTTCGCAACAAGGGAACAATATCGACTCATATCCAGCTTCTCATCCATTTAAACCCTAAGGTCTTTTCTGCAGAACTACTGCCAAGCTGTTCGATCCGTAGTCTGTAGCAGTGCATGGGAGTCTTTCCTCCTAAGTGCAGGACACTGCACTTGTCCTTGTTGAACCTCATCAGATTTCCTTTGGCTCAATCCACTAATTTCTCGAGGTCACTCCATATCCTGTCTTTACCCTCCAGCAAATCTACCACTCCTCCCAGTTTAGTGTCATCTGCAAACTGGCTAAGGATGTAATCCACACTATCTTCCTGATCATTAAGGAAGATATTGAACAAAACCATCCCCATGATCGACCCTTCGGGCTCTCGACTGCCAATTAGACATGGAGCTATTGATCACTATCTGTTGAGCCAGACAATCTAGCCAGCTTTCTATCCACCTTATAGTCCATTCATCCAGTCAATACTTCTTTAACTTGCTGGCAAGAATACTGTGGGAGACCATATCAAAACTCTGCTAAAGTCAAGGAATAACACATCCACTGCTTTTCCCTCATCCACAGACCCAGTTATATCCTGATAGAAGGCAATTAGGTTAATCAGGCGTGACTTGCCCTTGGTGAATCCATGCTGACAGTTCCTGATCACTATCCTCTCCTCTACGTGCTTCAAAATTGATTCCTTGAAGACCTGCTCCATGATTTTTCCAGGGACTGAGATGAGGCTGACTGCCCTGTAGTTCCCCAGATCCTTCTTCTTCCCTTTTTTAAAGATTGTCACTACAGTAGCCTTTTTCCAGTCATTTGGGACCACCCTAGATTAACACGAATTTTCAAAGATAATGGCCAATAGCTTTGCAATCACATCCACTAACTTCTTCAGCACCCTCGGATGCAGCACATCTGGCCCCATGTGCTCATACAGCTTTCCTAAATCATCCTGAACCTCTTCTTTCTCCGCAGATGGCTGGTCACCTCTTCTCCATATTGTGCTGCCCAGTGCAGCAGTCTGGAGGCTGACCTTGTTCATGAAGACAGAGGCAAAAAAAGAACTGAGTATATTAGCTTTTTCACATCCTGTCTCACTAGGTTGCCTCCCTCATTCAGTAAGGAACCCACACTTTCCCTGACCTTCTTCTTGTTGCTTACATACCTGAAGAAACCCTTTTTGTTACTCAAACATGGCTTGCTAGCTGCAACTGCAAGTGTGATTTGGCCTTCTTTATTTCACTCCTGTATGCCTGTATAATATTTTTATTCTCCTCCCTGGTCATTTTTCCAAGCTTCCACTTCTTGTAAACTTCATTTTTGTGTTGAAGATCAGCAAGGATTTCACTCTTAAGCCATGCTGGTTGATTGCCATATTTATTATTCTTTCTACTCATCAGGATGGTTTGTTCCTGCAACCTCAATAAGGATTCTTTAAAATACAGCCAGCTCCCCTGGATTCCTGTCCCCCTTGTGTTATTTTTCCCAGGGGATCCTGCCCATCATTTTCCTTAGTTAACCAAAGTTTGCTTTTCTGAAGTCCAGGCTCCATACCCTGCTGCTCTCCTTTCTTCCTTGTGTCAGGATCCTCAACTTCACCATCTCATGGTCACTGCCTCCAAGGTTCCTTTGCACTTTTGCTTCCCCTACCAATTCTTTCCTGTTTGTGAGGAGCAGGTCAAGAAGAACTCTGCCCCTAGTTGGTTCCTCCAGAACTTAAGTCAGGAAATTGTCCCCTACACTTTATTGTCTTAGATTTTGAATGTCCAAAGTGCATGTGCATTTGACTTGTTCAGCCCACTACTAAGAAAGAAGCCATTGGTAACACCCAGATGAAAATTCCAAAAAGCTCAATGTTGGAAATGTGTATGTTCAAAGCCTTTTAAGGGATTTTAGACACTCAGGGATAGATTCACAAAAGGACTTGGGTGCCACAATTTCAAAGGTTTTTAGATGCCAAAAAGGATTTTCAAAAGGATTGAGGTACCTAAAACTCATAGTTTTCATGGGTGTTGGGCACCTAGCAGCTTTTGAAAATCCCACAAGGCACCCAAATACATTTAGAAAGTTGGCCATTTTGTGTTGCAGCTCTGAACATCTCAGCACTTAACCTTTGTGCACCAGGAAAATCACCATTATTTGCAAACCCAAGTTCCCTGTACAATGAACAGGGAGAGACAGACATTGAAGAATGGGATCCAGTGAAGCCAGTATGCATGGTAGGGAGGCACCTAATTAAAGTAGGGGAAATACTGACCAGACAGAAGTGTGCTAAGCCATACCCTCTAACAGGAACCTAAGTGCAAGTCAACACTTAAAACTCTGCATCGGCATAGGTTCCCTGATGCAGCTGCACCCATCTAGTGCTTAAGTGATGATGCTTCTACACCGACAGCAGTTAATCCATTTTCCTAAGCGGCAGTAGCTATGTTGACAGAAAAAGCGGTTCCCGTCAACATAGCACTGTCTACAAGTGGGTTTAGGTTGGTATAGCTGCATCGTTCGGGGGTGTGGATTTTTCACCATCCATCTGCTCTGGAGAAAGCCCTGGCTGGGATGATTTATTTGGGGATTGGTGTTGCTTTTACCAGGAGGCTGGACTAACTGACCTCCTATGGTCCCTTCCAGCTCTGACATTCTATGATCATTTTGACAGGGTTTTAAAAGTGAGCCATAGGTTTGCTTTCCACCATGACCAAGGGGTGATAAAGAGGTTTCTAGGTAGCTGAGTTCTCATTGAATTTATTTCAGATTGCTGGGATATTACTGTAATATTTATTATATGCTAAATGGCCTAAAGTTTTCATATTATTATTATTATTATTATTATTATTATTATAAGTTTTAAAAATAACTACAAGTTGTGTCGTTCTTGGTAGGTTGGAAGACTTCATCTTACAAATCTCTAAGGAAGGAGATTCCACTCCCTCCCTAGGTAACCCATTCCAGTGCTTCACCATCCTCCTAGTGAAACAGTTTTTCCTAATATCCAACCTAAACCTCCCTCATTGCAACTTGAAACCATTACTCCTTGTTCTGTCATCTGCTACCACTGGAACAGTCTAGATCCAGCCTCTTTGGAACCCCCTTTTAGGTAGTTGAAAGCAGCTATCAAATCCCCCCTCATTCTTCTCTTCTGCAGACTAAACAATCCCAGTTCCCTCAGCCTCTCCTCCTAAATTATGTGTCCCAGCCCTCAAATCATTTTTGTTGCCCTCTGCTGGACTCTTTCAATTTTTCCACATCCTTCATGAAGTGTGGGGCCCAAAACTGGGCACAGTTCTCCAGATGAAGCCTCATCAATGTCAAATAGAGAGGATTGATATACCGTTATCTGTTAGACTGAAGAGTTCAGAAAAAAAATCTGGCCATTCAGATATGGCTTTAGCAGAAGATATCTTAGCTTTGGAGCTGGCCAAGAAACCAAAAAGCAGTTTCATTAAAATTTTTGAAATCTCAAACTTTATGGTTTGCAATTTTTAATCAGACATTTTAAAATATTGATGAGAACATTCTCAGACACTGGGATCCAGGCTGAGAATATTAGCAATATGCTTTGCATAGCCACAGGAATGGCTTTAAATGGACAGAAACGAGTGACTCCCAGTAATTTTAGCTGAGATTTTCAAAGGCAGATCTTGGAGGTGAACCCCCAATCCCATTCATTTTACTGGGAATTTGGCATCCTGGTCCCCTAGGGACTCAGGAAAATCTCAGCCTTTATATTTTTAATCATATATTTAAAGTATTTCTAGCAGCCCCATGGCTGCAGTACATGAGTATCTCAAGATATTTCAAGTAGTTATCTTAAACCAGTTCAGTGAGGTAAGGAAGTAGCATTATCCCCATTGGAATGGGAAACTGAAGCACAGAGAGGCTAAGGGCCAGGCTTCTAAAGGTGGTCAGACCCCTAAAATGTAGACAGGTGCCCAGTGAGATTTTCAGAAGTGCTCAGTTGCCTTAAGAAGTCCAAACACCTTTAAAAATGTGCTGTAAGTGACTCGTGTAATGTCGGACAGGACATGTGTGACAGCACAGGGAATGAAACTTGCATCTCTGCAGTGGCAGGTTGCTATCCTAATGACTCAATCATCCTTCCTCATCTGCTGAAAGGATAGGACTGAGGCTGATTGACCCAGCATATGCTGGGCCCTTAGCAACATTCCTGATGTCTTGTCCAGTGCTTTGGGTCAAGCTAATTTCCGTGCAGTGGTGTGGAGTGTCTAATGGAAATGTCCCCTCTTGCAGTAGTCAGTGGACCAGGCACAACTTCCACCGGCTAGTGGCAGGTGCTATTTGGAGGGGGACTGTTGCAAGAGGGAAGTAGGGCAGAGTGACTCAGTACCAGGCCAGTCAAACACAGGATGCCAATGGAGGAGCAAGAAACTGAATGCTGGTTTGCCAAGTCCCAACCTAGTGCTCTAATCATTGGGCCAACCTTCCCCACTAAGTAGAAGACTTTAACTGAAGCAATGAAATATCTGCTGCTTTGGGGCAGGGATGGTTCCCGCGGGAGGGTGGAATGGGAGTTTGCTTCCCAGGTCTGTGCAATGGCTGCAGAACATAAACTCACCAAAACCAGTGCCATCAGGGGATAGAAGCTGATAATAAGGATCGTCCATGTAAAGTCGGCCTGCATAGAGAGTCACATCCTTTCCCTCTCTGTATTCTTCAGCAGGAGAAGTGGAGCCCACTTGCCCTTACCTGATTGAGTTTGTTTGCCAGCATTTGTTTGACATGGGACAGTTGTGCAAATACAACAGGACTTTAACAGCCTACTGGATCCTCAGTTACTGAGATGTTCTGTGCATTTTAGGAATTAGACCCAGATTTAGACACCCAAAGATGCACATAGCAGCCTAGTGGAAACTTCAGAAGTGCCTAGGTGCCTAACTCCCATAGGTTTCAGTGTTGGGTGCAGAGGTGCTTTTGAACCCCCATTAAGTGCCGGTCTGCATCATTTGGAACCTAAATACCTTTACAAATCTGGCTCCTATTGACTAAGATTTATGCTCCCTGGTAAAGTTCATTGTTCAGCTCCTTGAACTGGGAATTGGGTGCCTGACTTCTCTAAACAGCTTTGGAAATCTTAGCCTGGAAGTCCAAAATAACTCTGCTTAAGGGTAGATTGTTCCAAGTTATCTTCATGATTTAAGAGCCCAGGTCCCACCTTCTAACATTATCCGCCCAAGCTCAGACCCAGGAGAGTCAGGTAGGCTTGAGACCCCGCACTGCAACATATAAAATGATAATGTCAAGGTGCTAACTTTCTCCAAGCTGCAGCGTAGATATACCATTAGAAGCCTAATCCTTATTGAATGTTCATGGTCTACACGGCTTGTTCTCAGCACTGCTGGGTTTAGCCCTGGATTTTCAAAGGAGTGGATGTCTGACACCCTTAAGCTGCTTTGAAAAACTGGGCATTAGGTGACAAACCTTAGCCTGATTTTGCAGAGTCGGGTATGGGATCAGTCCCCTGGCTCTCAATCCCTTCCATCAGACCCAAAGTGGGATTTTCAAAAATGTAAAAGGGTCAGATTTTCAAAAGTATTTATGCACCTAAAGATGCAGATAGGGCCTTAGTGGGATTTTCAAAAGTGCCTAAACTTCATACATGCTTAACTTCCATTGCTTTCAACAAGAATTAAGTGCCTAATCTGCTCAGGTGTTTCTGAAAATTCCACTAGACACCTATCTGCCTTTTTTGATGCCTAAGTACTTTTAAAAATTTGGCCATTAGGCTCTTTTGAAAAATGCATCTAATTACCCTTGTGAATCCCACTCTAGGTCGGTAAAACACAATGATTTTATTGTATATTAGACACCTAGGCTCTTTTGAAAATCCTACTAGGCACCTAAAGAACTTTAACAATCTGGCTCTTCTGTAAGTCCCAGCATTAATTCCTCAAGAAAGGGAGAAGAAAATTGTTGACAGATGGAAGTTGTGGTTATGTAAAGTGCCTATACACAAATGCAAGAAGCATGGGAAACAAGCAGAGAGAACTGGAAGTCCTGGCACAGTGAAGGAACTATGATTTTATAGGAATAACAGAGACTTGGTGGGATAACTCACATGACTGGATCACTGTAATGGATGGATATAAACTGTTCAGGAAGGACAGGCAGGGCAGAAAAGATGGGGGAGTTTCATTGTTTGTAAGAGAGCAGTATGACTGCTCAGAGCTCTGATATGAAATTGCAGAAAAACCTGAGAGTCTCTGGATTAAGTTTAGAAGTGTGAGCAACAAGGGTGACGTCTTGGTGGGAGTCTGCTAAAGACCACCAGACCAGGGGGATGAGCTGGACAAGGCTTTCTTCAGGCAACTAGCAGAAGTTACTAGATCGCAGGTCCTGGTTCTCATGAGAGACTTTAATCACCCTGATATCTGCTGGGAGAGCAATACAGTGGCACACAAACAATCCAGGAAGTTTTTGGAAAGTGTAGGGGACAATTTCCTGGTGCAAGTTCTGGAGGAACCAACTAGGGGCAGAGCTCGTCTTGACCTGCTGCTCACAAACAGAGAAGAGTTAGTAGGGGAAGCAAAAGTAGATGGGAACCTGGGAGGCAGTGACCATGAGATGGTCAAGTTCAGGATACTGATACAAGGAAGAAAGGAGAGCAGCACAATACAGACCATGGATTTCAGAAAAGCAGACTTTGACTCCCTCAGGGAGCTGATGGGCAGGATCCCCTGGGAAAAGAACATGAAGGGGAAAGGAGTCCAGGAGAGTTGGCTGTATTTTAAAGAATCCTTATTGAGGTTACAGGAAAAAAACATCCCTATGTGTCGGAAGAATAGTAAATATGGCAGGTGACCAGTTTGGCTTAACAGTGAAATCTTTGCTGATTTTAAATGCAAAAGAAGAAGCTTACAAGAAGTGGAAGATTGGACAAATGATCAGGGAGGAGTATAAAACTATTGCTCAGGCATGAAGGAGTGAAATCAGGAAGGCCAAATCACACTTGGAGCTGCAGCTAGCAAGAGATGTTAAGAGTAACAAGAAAGGTTTCTTCAGGTATGTTAGCAACAAGAAGAAAGTTAAGGAAAGTGTGGGCCCCTTACTGAATGAGGGAGGCAGCCTAGTGAGAGAGGATGTGGAAAAAGCTAATGTACTCAATGATTTTTTTGCCTCTGTCTTCACAAACAAGGTCAGCTCCCAGACTGCTGCACTGGGCAGCACAGTATGGGGAGAAGGTGACCAGCCCACTGTGGAGAAAGAAAAGGTTTGAGGCTATTTAGAAAAACTCTACGAACACAAGTCCGTGTGGCTGGATGCGCTGCATCTGAGTGTGCTAAAGGAGTTGGTGGATCTGATTGCAGAGCCATTGGCCATTATCTTTGAAAACTCACGGAGAACGGGGGAGGTCTCGGATGACTGGAAAAAGGCTACTGTAGTGCCCATCTTTAAATAAGGGAAGAAGAAGGATCCGGGGAACTACAGGCCAGTCAGCCTCACCTCAGTCCTTGGAAAAATCATGGAGCAGGTCCTCAAAGAATCAATTCTGAAGCACTTAGAGTAGAGGAAAGTGATCAGGAACTGTCAGCATGGATTCACCAAGGGCAAGTCATGCCTGACTAACTTAATTGCCTTCTATGAGGAGATAACTGAGTCTGTGGATGAGGGGAAAGCAGTAGATGTGTTATTCTTTGACTTTAGCAAAGCTTTTGATATGGTCTCCCACAGTATTCTTACCAGCAAGTTAAAGAAGTAAGGGCTGGATAATTGGACTATAAGATGGATAGAAAGCTAGCTAGATTGTCTGGCTCAACAGGTTGTGATCAAAGACTCCATGTCTAGTTGGCAGCCAGTTTCAAGAGGAGTGCCCAAAGGTTTGGTCCTGGGGCCTGTTCTGTTCAATATCTTCATTAATGATCTGGAGGATGGTGTGGACTGCACCCTCAGCAGATGTCACTAAACTTGGTGGAGTGGTAGATACGATGGAGGGTAGGGATAGGCTATAGAGGGACCTAGACAAATTAAAGGACTGGGCCAAAAGAAAACTGATGAGGTTCAACAAGGACAAGTGCCGAGTTCTGCACTTAGGACGGAAGAATTCTATTCACTGTTACAGACTAGGGACCAAATGGCTAGAATGCAGCTGTGTAGAAAAGGACCTAGTTGTTACAGTGGACGAGAAGCTGGATATGAGTCTACAATGTGCCATTGTTGCCAAGAAGGCTAACAGCATTTTGGGATGTATGAGTTGGGGACATTACCAGCTGTTCGAGGGATGCGATCATTCCCCTCTATTCTGCATTGGTGAGTCATCATTTGGAGTACTGTGTCCAGTTTTGGGCCCCACACTACAAAAAGGATGTGGAAAAATTGGAAAGAGTCCAAATGAGGGCAAAAAAAATGATTAGAGGGCTGGGGCACATGATTTATGAGGAGAGGCTGAGGGAACTGGGATTGTTTAGTCTGCAGAAGAGAAGAATGAGGGGGTAGTTGATAGCTGCTTTCAACTACCTAAAGGGGGTTCCAAAGAGGATGGATCTACATTGTTCTCAGTGGTACCCGAGGACAGAACAAGGAGTATGGTTTCAAGTTGTAGTGGGGGAGGTTTAGGTTGGATATTGGGAAAAACTTTTTCAATCAGAGAGTGGTAAAACACTGAAATGAGTTACCCAGAGAGGTGGTGGAATCTCCTTCCTTAGAGGTTTTTTAAGGTCAGGCTTGACAAAGCCCTGGCTGGGATGATTTAGTTGCGAATTGGTCCTGCTTTGAGCAGGGGGTTGGACTAGATGACCTCCTGTGTTCCCTTCCAACCCTGATATTCTATGATTCTATGGTGGATAATGGGACATAGAGCTTCAGGGAAATTCAGTGTTAAGTTTGAACTTAAAAGGAAACCCAATATTTGAAAGAATGGAAATGCTCAGTTCAAAACAGCCACACAACTTTAACTCTCCCCCTCTGGCTTTATTGTGAAATAATGAAGCATACATTCTTGGAGAGACTTAGGCCTGGTATACACCTAAAATGGAAGTCAGCCTAGTTACATCATTTAGAGCTGTCAAAATGTCATGCCCTGTGCGACATAGATAGATCAACCTAACCCCACTGTAGCCACAGTGCGGTTGATGTAAGAATTCTTCTCTCAATGTCAGTAGCAACTCTCAGGAGGGTAGATTTACTACAGTGATGGAAAACCCCTTCTGTAACTGTAGTACGCATTTACACTGCAGTGGCATAGCTTGTAGTGTGGACACATCCTCACTCATCCATAACTAGGGGACTTATTTATCAGTTTTCATGCACTCCACAGTGCTTTACTTTTTACTGGACAGTGGTTTTGTTTACTCTGCCTAGGAAACACACTACACACAGATGAAGGCATTCATCAATAATTTCTGATAAGTGAGATGGATGGAGGGTATTCACAACTTTCTCACCCCTTCCATGTGCCACGAGTTATAGAAATGCTTCTAGATTCAGTGCTAGCGTCTCTACACACACAAACCTCCTAGCACTGTTGAATTTACATACAGTTAGAATATAGGAATCATCTAATGATTTTTCTTTGAGTAGAGTTCCCTGTCTATGACGAACATCAGAGAGAAAGGTGAAAGGAATGCAGCAATGTGTATCTTCTTAAAGTGGCCAGGATTATGTCTCCTTCCTGAGTTTCTGGGAGCAGTTGACCTCACAGTGGGGGGGGAAGAATGGAATTCCTAAAGGAAAAAATGACAACGAGAAACACTAATGTTGTCAAACTGGAGTTAAGATTGACAGTTGTTACCAGTAATTTAAGAATATTAATACAAAAAAGCAAGTGAACATATTTTTCAGAAGTCGGTGATGGATCAAAAATTTCAAAACATTTTGGGGGAGGTGGTGCCTCTGTTGTAAGCTATAGCTTAGTGGTTCGCAGACTTATCTCTAGAGTGGGATGACAGAGAAAGGATTTGAATTTAGTTTTACATAATAGAGAAGCACGCCCTGGTTTATGGGATATTGGGGTCTGGGGTTTACTCAATCTCTACTCTTGAAGCTCTGCTATTTTGTGTAAATAATTAAAGAATGACTGGAGCAAGGATTTGATTTTGAGTATCCTCATGAATACCTTAACCACCAGGCTATAGAATCATTCTTACCAGTTTTCTGTCACAAATACTAAGAATCACTATGAATTGCCATTATGAAAGACAATGGGTCTGGGACGCTACCGCCCAGTAGTTCATACGCTAACCGAGCATGTGAGCCACCACAAATAGTGGGTCCTAAGTACCTATTTAACCATCTACCCTTTTCCCCTGCAACTACACTGCTATTTTTTGGATACTTTCTGTGACAAAGTTCCTCCTCTACCTTGGTAGGTGCTGCGCTTATTGGCGGATTTGTTCACCTCAGTGATCTTCCCCTCTTGTGGAACCCATAGTCTGGGTCAACTCGTCCTGTGTCTGATCAGGAGTTGTGAGGTTTGGGGGGAACCCCGGCCTGCCCTCAACTCCGAGTTCCAGCCCAGGGCCCTGTCTATAGTGCCTCCTGTAACAGCTGCATGACAGCTACAACTCCCTGGGCTACTTCTCCATGGCCTCCTCCAAACACCTTCTTTATCCTCACCACAGGACCTTCCTCCTGGTGTCTGATAATGCTTGTACTCCTCAATCCTCCAGCAATACACTCTCTCACTCTCAGCTCCTTGCACCTCTTGCTCCCAGCTCCTCACACACGCTCCTTCTCCTCTGGCTCCTCCCTGCCTGACTGGAGTGAGCTCCTTTTTAAACCCAGGTGCCCTGATTAGCCTGCCTTGATTGGCTGCAGGTGTTTTAATTAAAGTAGCTATCTCCACTGCTTTCTAGAAAGATCTTAATTGGCCCCAGGTGCCTTGATTAACCTGGAGCAACTGCCATTTGGTTACCACGGTACTAGGGATTTCTTTAGCCTGGGGCTAACATACCTGTTTCTCAGTACTTTACTGTAGCCATCTGGTCTTGCTCCATCACATATCCCAATCAGAAAGGGAATTCCTAAGCAAAATAATGCACAAAACAAAAACTTTGTTAAGGTTGTGAGTGAGTATCTGACCCACACATTCTTCTGCCACTTCATCGGGGGCACTGTAGTCTTCTTCCTAGAAGTGATAGCTGCTAATCGGTATGTGGTTATCTATAAGCCATTGCACTACCTGCCTATCATGAACAGAAGTATGTGCATGGGGCTGGTGGCAGGAGCATGGCTGGGTGGCTTTGTCCATTCCATTGTCCAGCTTGCACTGATCATCCAACTGTCCTTCTGTGGACCCAACACACTAGACAGTTTCTATTCCTATGTCCCCCAAGTCATCAAACTAGCCTGCACAGACACATACATAATGGAGTTGCTGATAGCCTCCAATAATGGGCTGATCACCACAGAAATCTTCATCACATAGCTCATATCCTACACCATCATCCTTGTCAAGATAAGGACATATGTCATGGAAGGGAAACACAAAGCCCTGTCCACCTGCGCAGCTCAGATCACAGTGGTGAGTTTGTATTTTGGGCCTTGTGTTTTCATCTATGACCGGCCTTTCCAGAAATTCACCCTGGACAAGGCAGTGTCTGTGCTGTACACAGTGGTCACTCCAATGCTGAACCAAATGATCTACACCCTGAGGAACACTGAGATGAAAAGTGCCATCAAGAGGATAATGGGAAGGTTACTGTGCTCAAGGAGGAAAGTGAACTTCTAACAGATTTGTGTTGCAAGACAGTTGTGTATTTTGCCTTTCTAAATACCTCCAAGATTTCCTAGGTATCTGGATGTTCAAATCTCACTAATTTTCATGGGATTTAGGCATGTTTAATCCCTTAGACAGATTTAAGATTCTAAACCTTCAATCTGAAATTATATTTTTTTTAATTTCAGGAGAAGACTCACATGAAGGAACCTGATTATACCCCTTATGACAGGGGTGGGCAAACTTTTTGGCCCAAGGGTGACATTGGGTTTGTGAAACGATATGGAGGGCTAGATATGGAAACCTGAGCCTCCCCAAGAAGCCTGGACCCCTCCCCCTCACACTTCTCGCTTCCTAACTGCCCCCTTCAGAACCTCCCCATCCAACCGCACTGTTCCTTGTCCCCTGACTGTGGGGAAGGGGGGACAGCAGAGGAGGGGCTGGGGGCTAGCCTCCCCAGCTGAGAGTTCAAGGACCAGGCAGGATGGTCCCGCAGGCCAGATGTGGTCCGCAGGCCATAGTTTGCCCACCTCTGCTCTATGAGATAGAATTGTTGGCCAAGATTTTCAGTCATTCAACTTTATGTACATATATGGCCTCCATAACAGAGTATCTGAGTGCTTCACAACCCTTAGTCCTCACAACACTCTTGTGTAGTAGACAAATGCCATTGTCTCTGTTATACAGAAGGGAAACTGAGGGAGAAAAAGATTAAATGATTTGTCCAAAGTTACAGAAGAAGTCCCTGGAAGATGAAGGGAACCAGCGCAGTTCTTGACAGTGCCATGTTAGTTCCTGTTAGTAAATAGATATTCAGGCCCGTCTGTAAAGGCGTATACTTTAAGAACTTAGGTATATTTTTATCACTTAGCTAGTTACAGGGCTATAAAACAATGAAACAAAATCACAGTCCACCTGTGTATGGGCCTTCTCTCACAAGGATAGTCTGAGGCCGGTTCTTAGACAAAGGCCTTTGTCTAAGCAACAGAGGCAGCCATTTGTTTGGAAGGTACAGTCACATCCTCACAGTCCAAACTAGTCACACAGAAATAAGGTATTATTGGGCTGTTAGGAATACAGTCCTTTCCTGATCATCACCAACAGATAAAGGGGGCTAAAGATGGGGTGGAGGAATAGTTCAGTGGTTTGAACATTGTCCTGCTAAACTCGCAGTTGTGAGCTCAGTCCTTGAGAGGACTACTTAGGGAACTGGAGTAAAAATCTATCTAGGGATTGGTCCTGTTTTGAGCCGGGGGGGTTGACTAGATGACCTCCTGAGATCCCTTCTAACCTTATGATTAGTTTGATAGCATCATGTCTGGGAAGAAATCACTTCTCAAGAGCTGCTAAGAGTCTTGTGGCACCTTATAGACTAACAGACATATTGGAGCATAAGCTTTCATGGGTGAATACCAACTTCATCAAATCCAGACTAACAGAGCTACCCCTCTGATACTTCTCAACAGTTGTGGTTGTGAAACCCTCATTTCTAATTTGGGTAGTGGCATATAATTGGTTAGAGAGTTATGTTACTATCTATTATGATTGGTTAGATAGATTTCAGTAAAATGATTGGTTAAGGTGTAGCTGAGAATATTACAATATATATTAGGCACAAACAGGAAGTAAATCAGGATTACAAAATAAGGAAAAAAGAACTTGGATTTAAGCTTGCTGGAAGTTCACTCCAATAGACATCACATTGTTTGCACCTTCGGACTTTGGGTATTGTTGTTCTCTGTTCACACAAGAAGGACCAGAGAAGTGGGAGGGTGAAGGAATAAGTCCTCTAAGAGTTCTCTAAACTGATCCTTTCGCACCTTTCACACCCTTGCACATCCTTTTTCTCTGTGACCAGCAGAACCCCAAGAAAGGGTGTGATACTATGTAAGAGATGATGCAAAAGATCAGCTTAATATCACATTACTGCTGTTTTTTTATGTAATTTGGAGTCTTTGTATCTTTACTAAATGTTCTGATAAAATTGTTAATGTTTTCATTCGCCCTCAGTGCATCGTCATTCTACATATGGGGGTTCCTAACCATACGATTGGACAATCAGACCTTCTGTTTATCACAGGTCATTAAGTAAAACCCAATGACTTCTATGTTAACCCCACTTCCCAGAATATACACAAAGCTTGAGACAATAGCTCTGAGAGGGGAAACTGCTTTGGGTTTGACTGATGCAGCTACATCTGCCTGAATGTACAGAGACCCTGAACCAGTCACAAAGATAACTACATAAGGTTGAGGGGCAGACTGCTGCTTCAGGATTGCTCTCACCATTGATGGACAATTCGGGGAGATAGAACCCAGTTTTTTACAAACACAGCATCATTTCTCCCCACTCTCAACGGGGGTGCCTCTAAGGTGGCTCTTCTCCAGCTGGAGTAGGTCCTTCCTCTGGCTGGGTGTCTCAAACTGGGCATTTTCCAGGTCTCTGATTCCTCACCATCACTGTCATTTTACCTATGGGCACCAGACCTAGTTTCTATATATTTAGCAGCCAATTTACTAACAGGGAGTACATCTCACAGATTTCTGTCTATGAACTATAATCTCAAGATTTTAGAATATTCTATGTTTATTAAAATGGGATAGAGGTTCTAAGCAATGAGGAATCTCTTATACTGAAATAAACATAAAACCAGGCATCATGGTAAAGATACCGAGATCACATCAACTGGAATAGCTCCATACCACTATGCTAATTTAAAGCATCCGGAGTTCTGGTCGCATTGACTCTAACTGCATTATGGCAGTTTTTCATAAGGTTTGTGTGGGGGTGGTGTGTAGATTTGACCCTTTAACTCCAACGGACCTACAATTGATTTAAACCAGATGAAGATCTGACCCTTCATAATTGTCCAGTCTCTCTGTCATATGTACAATCAGCGTGAAAGAAACATTTTTTAGATGTCTTATAGAATTGCACCTTTAGCCTAATGAGTCTTTTATTTTAGTGATGTCTGCAGGAAGAAACATAAAATTGCTGAGAAAGAAGAAAGAAAGAAGAAGAGAAAGAAAGAAAGAAGAAAGAAAGAAGAAATGGGTCCATTCATCAAATAGAAATTGAAAATCAGATACAGAAATTCAAAGCAACACTGAATTTCTCCAAAGTACCCTCCTCAGTGGGAAAGAAATGCTCCTTAGTCATTAAAAGTCCGATTCTTGAAATTAATCCCAAGGGGTAAAGAGTTAAGAACATGCAGACTGGTTAGGAACTTTAATCTCCTCTTCAGATTCACTGGCAAAGAATATATTTATGAAACTGAAGAATGGACCAGATCACCAGCTGGTGTAAATCCCCAGTAGCTCCACTGGAGATAATAAGACCTAAATCCCCAGCTAGTGAAAACTACATACTGCATCCCCAGCTAGTGTAAATCAAAGTAGCTCTGTGGAAATCAAAGGGTCACATCTCCACTTGGCGTAAACAGCTCTAACTACTCAGAACTCAATGGAACTGCATCAGATTAATAACAGTTTAGGCCTTAGCTAGGAGCGTTTAGTGTTTGGCTCTGGCTGCTTCTTAATGACCAACATTAAACAACCAGGGAAGCCTGAGCTGAAGGTTCCTGTGGTGGCTGCATCCCAAGAGTTGCTGATGAAATACAGGAGAAAAACATCTCTGCTCTCCAACAGCTGTTTATCCGAAGTTCATGAAGGAACAGGCTATTCCAGGCCAGGTGGGGCTCTGATGCCACTGGGCTCTGAGCTACTGTAGGTCACATCTCTGTGCTTCAAATATATATTTTATGCTTCAGTCTCCTTGGGATGCCACTTGTCATTCAGCCCTGCCTTGTTCCTGACCAAGAGTCCTTCCAGGGATGATGCCATCATATGAGATTCAGGGTGGGCCATTTCCTCCTCTGGGGGGCTAGGTTTGGTTACGGCTGGTTATCAGGATGGTTTCTTCCCAAGGTGAGATCAGAGCTGGGCTTACATCCCTGGAGACCAAATTCAGCAATTAACCCCAGGACAGGAACATCTTAGGCTGTGATCATATCTGAATCCCACACAACCCAGGATCAGCTCTAGAGTTGGGAAGAGCTTTCAATCCCCCATCCTATTTAGCCCTTTACCTCTCAAGCAAGCCTGCCCCAGGAGGAGAGCAGAGAGTGGTCATCTGTGGAGTGGGTCCCTGTCTCTCGGGAACTGCAGAGACCCAGCCTCTGAGGGAATACGGTGATGGGGCAGGGAAACAGTTGCTGGATAACACAGTGATGGTGGCATTATTGAGTGATATAGAAACAATGACTGAGAATCCTGGCAGTGGACTATCAAATGCTTCTCAGACTGGGAAACATTCCACATTCCACAAAGACCAACACTGTAAGTTTGCTATTTCAGTGAAAAGATCTGGGTTTTAATATACTGGAGAAAATATAATAATAGAACTATGAATTACATTAAAATGGTAAGTCTTTTGCAATCATTTAATTAACATCTAGAGCTCATTTTTTATAGAAATTGTGTAAACTAAAACATTTTTTTACTTTTATGTATTGAGAACCAAACAATTGCTGTTAAAAACTGCAGGAACTTAGAAAAAGATCTTTGATTTTTTTGAAAAAATAAAAGTTTTGATTTTGCCAATACATATGTTGTATTTTATGGATAGCAAAGACTTTGCAGGAAAATGTTTTCAATTGAAAATCCAGTTTTTCTTTGCCCTTCAAAGAGACATGTTGATTCATTTCACATCTTGTGGTTAGAATATTGCTAAGATACTTCTATAAAAGTTCTGAAAATATGCTAAGGGTTACTGCTTGGCAAAATTCCACTCTCTAAAGTTAGCTTCCTCTTAACTGTGAAGCATCAAAGGACTCTTGCAAGCCTTAAAGTCTTTCTTGGCCTATCTTAAGTGTCAACACTACCTTAAAGTCAATAGAATGGCATCTTTTCCACACTCTGGCAATCTGCTTCAAAATATGTTTGATAATATGCAGTGTAAATATGGAACAAATTACAACCCCAGCCCAACAATCTTAGGAACAATAGTTGTTCTATTGCAACGATAGAGAGCCTATTTTGTGAGAGGAGACTAAAAGAATTAAGTTTGCTTAGCCTAGCAAAACACAGGCTGAGGCAGGATATGGTAGCTCTCCATAAATACTTCAGAGGGACAAACACCATGGAAAGAGAAGGCCTATTGAAGCTAAAGGACAATGCTGGTAGAAGAACAAATGGGAAGAAACTGTCCATGGGTAAATTCAGTCTGGAGATGAGAAGAAGATTTGCACACATGAGAGAAGAGAAGGTCCAGAAGAGCAATGGGTCAAACAACCTAAGTAGTTTTAAGATGGAGCTTGATAACTGTATTGCCAGGTTTGTATGATAGAATTGCCAGTGATATCAGGGGATTGGATTTGATGACTCGGGTCATGTCCAGTTGTATGTTCTTATGGTAAACAGCAGGCTCACAGCTTGGCCAGGAAACTGAAATTCTAAACCACTGGTAGAGCCTGATTCCCTCTTCCCATTGAAACAGGACACGGGCACACCCAACATCCGAAGTGGCAGCTTGTCTGTGATGATTCCGCCCAATGTCACGTCGTTGGCCTGCTACTCGGCTGCTCACTGATTTATGGCACCTTCCGCTGCACTTCGCTATCACTGCAATAATGGGCTGATACCATCCCTCCACTACTGTTGTGTTATATCATTTCCCTCTGTGCTGAGTGGGTCAGTGGCCCTCAGGAGACTTGGGTTCTATTCTTGGCTCTGTCACTGACCTTGGGCCTCTGCTGTGTGACCTCGGGCCTCTGTTTCCTCTCCCTCCATCCCATTTCTCTGCCTTGTCTAGGAGGGCTGTGAGCCCTTTGGAGGATGGGCTGTGTCTGATTATGTATATGCTCCATCTTCAGCATTTATGCTCAGCTAACAGCAGTACACAGATTACATTGTTAGACTAAAGAGTTCAGTTCTAATTCTGTTAATCCTCCTTATTTGTCCTTGGGCAGGAGACAGACAGACAGAAATTGTCTGCTTGGTTCAAATCTGTCCCTGACTGTAAAGGTGCCAGCATGTACAGAACAAATTCTGTGGGCTCTCAGCTTTGGTGCTTTGCAGTTTTGCCATCCTGCAGCTTCCCTGGAAAACTGAAATTAAAATGGATGCAATAGCACGAATGGGCTTGAAATTATATTATTGGACAATATTAGTGATCCCCAGTCTTGTGGAAAGCTAAGCTTCCAATTAGGGGTGATCAGAAAGGTTCTGATTAAGCTGTTTTTAAAGGAAAATTGGGGTTTTGATTACATTTCCAGGTAAAGTCTCAGCTATCCTTCCCCTCCCCCAGTGGTGTGTGTGTGGGTGTGTGTGTTTAGAAAAATTGAAAACCCATTTTTGGAGACATTATGGCTGAAATTTACATTTTCATATGACCCACATTTGGGGTCCTTTAAACTGGGTGTTGCTGAGACATAAGCTATGAAAAAGGTTTCCAAGTGGTGATGTGTTTTGGGGGTGTGTATTTTTGGTTTAGGTTTTTCGTTTTGGGTTTTTTTTTGTGTCCAAAACTAGAGGTCAAATAATTGATGTGATGCAGTTCAAAATGCTCTTATCTGTTGACTTTTACAAAAGGTAGTGCATAACCTCCATAAAAATCTTTGGAGAGACCAAACTGAGAATGGTATTTGAGAAAATGTACATTTTTAGTGTGCATGCACCAGTGCAGAAAAATGTCTAGAAAGTTTCCATTCCCAGCAGTTTATATTCTTTAAAACTTGACTCTTATAGGTGTTCTAAAATCTGCTTTGCTCTAAAGTTTGGTGAGCCACTTGCAGGCATGGGGTAGCTTTAGTGATCTAAGTTTGGGGTCATTTCTCTGCAGGTATCCTATGTTTCTTCTACCCTCCCCCCCAAAAAAAGTTTCCTTCTGCTGTCTTGCACTGTTAAACTAAGTACTAAGGGCTGGATGAATCGCAGAACATATTGAGATGGATACCTGTGAACTCACCCTTCAGTTAACATAACTAAGAGTAAATTAATCATGAGTCCCCACCCACCACAAAAGGAGTTTTGGACTTAGTAGCAGGTAGTTACTAAATTTGTGAAGCCTGGGTGGCAATTTTATTTTAGGAGGAAAACCATAGAAAGAGAGCATGTTGGTTTTCAGGGGAAACTGCTGGAGCTTCCATCTCCACCACCGTCCTATACACCTCCACACACATAAAGGGCTTACAAAAAGTCCTCTCAATCCAAAATAAATGAAGCAAACTCTGGCAGGCCAGAACCTCACCTGGTGTAAATATGGAGATATACCTAACTCATAGAACTGGAAGGGATCCTGAAAGGTCATCAAGTCCAGCCCCCTGCTTTCACTAGCAGGATCAAGTACTGATTTTGCCACAGATCCCTAAATGATCCCCCTAAGGATTAAATTAATAAGCCTGAGTTTA
Organism: Gopherus evgoodei; assembly: GCF_007399415.2. Lineage (NCBI taxonomy): Eukaryota > Metazoa > Chordata > Testudines > Testudinidae > Gopherus > Gopherus evgoodei. Next base: position 1,238,878 of record NW_022060066.1, on the reverse strand, counting down.
GCAGTCCAATGTTCAAACCACTGAGCTATCCCTCTCTCTGACCTTGACCAGACCTTGGTTGAAATCAAAGGGCCAGGTCATCAATTGCACAAATAGCCCTAGCTACTCTGAAATAAATGGCACTGTATCAACTTACACTAACTCAGAACCTGGTCCTAAGTTTTTAGTCTTTGCCTCTGGATACCTCTTAGTAACCAACTTCAAACACCCAGGGCAGCCTGATCTGTGGGTTCTTTTGGTGGCTGCATTCCAAGAGCTGCTGATGCAGTGGAGGACAAAAAATTCTCTTCTCCCTCAGTGGTAATCATGTGGAGTTAATGAAAGAACAGGCTGTCCAAGGCCAACTGGGGCTCTGGTGTCTCTAGGCTCTTAGCTATTATAGGTCATATGTCTCTGATATCCCCATATTTATATATATGTATTTGATTTGTCATATACCTTAGCCAAACCTGCCTTGTTTTTAGCCAAGGGTCCTTCTAGGGATGCTGCCATTGTGCGTGATCCAGGGCAGGTCGTGTTCCCCCTCTGTGGAGTTAGGTTCAGTTAGGGCAGGTTGTCAGCCTGACTTGATCAGAGGTCATATCAGAGGTGGTCTTACAGACCTGGAGATCAGATTCAGCCATTTAGCCACAGAGCAGGGACATACTGGGATGTAGCCGCCTCTGGATGCTGCACAAGCTGGTATCAGCTCTAGAGCTGGGAGGCGCTTTCAGCTCTGATCCCATTTAGTCCATCACCTCTCAGCCAAGCCTGTTCAAGGAGGGGATCAGGAAGCGTCCATTTATGGAGTGGGTTCCTGGCTGCTAGGAACTACAGAAAGACCCAGCAACTCATGAGAACCAGTGACAGAACATGGAAACTGCTGCTGGATAATGAAGTGATGGCTCCATGAAAGAGATAAGGTGATAGACTATTGTGCATGGAAATATATAGATACATAGTGGCCAATAGTTTATAGTACTGAAGAATCAAATGAATCGCAATTTAGGAAAAAATTATCCAAAGACCAGCACAATAAGTTTGTTATTTCAACTATATATGTTAGACTATTAATGTACAGGGCAAATTTAAGAACATAAATGTGAACTGCAGTTGAAACTCTTTATGATGTTTACTATCAATTCAATCAAACAAATAAAGCCAGTCAGATTTATTTATTTTATTAGAAAATTTTGACTTTTCACAGAAATCCATAAAATCCATAAATGTTGGGGTTTCTGCAACAGAGAACTAAACATTTTCTACTGAAAACTGAAAAATTCCAACCAAACTCCCCCACAAAGGAAAAAAAATCAGTTTTTGGATAGATAGATAGATAGATAGATAGATAGATAGATAGATAGATAGATAGATAGATAGATAGATAGACCTTGCATAAAAATTTGCTTAACTGAAAACCCAAATTTTCCTTAAAAAGAGTTAAAGCAGAACATTATTGACCAGGGTGGGAAGTACTAATGTTGTCCAATGATACCATAATTTCAAATGCTGTCATTCTGTTACATCCATTTTTATTTCTGTTTCAAAGACATAACTGCAGGATGGCAGAACTAAATAAGCAGCAGAGCTGACACCCAGGGAATATGAGCTGTACCTAATAGACATACTAGCAGCTTGAAACTCGGAGTCCTGGTTGAATCAGGCAGTCATAGCCTGTCTACCTGGACCCTTCCCAAGGACATGGAGGGCATATCTACAGCACAGTTGGGAGTGAGTTTCCCAACACAGCTAGGCAGACTTCACCAGCTCTATGTTAAACATAGCGGAGTAGATGGGGGCAGCGCAGGCAGCAGCTCAGTCTCGCCACTTCAGTGGAAACCCGGCTGGACTCTGAGGCTTCGTGGTCAGCTGATGTACATGCTACCTCTGGCATTTAGGATGTTCAGCGAGTGTGTCCTATTTCCCTAGAATGTGGGAATTGGGCTGTCTTGGAGTTCTAGTACTTTAGTTTTGTGCCCAAGTTTTTCCTCTGTTGTTTTACAGAGATGAGGGGCCATATTTGCTCAGTCTGTGGGTTTGGGTTGTAATTTATTCCAGTCTTCAATGAATTTGATCAAGTGACGCCTTGGGCCACATCCTCAGAGGGTGGAAAGTGATGCAGCCCCCTGGCCTGTAAGGGCATTACACCAATTGACGGTAGTGAGATAACACACCTGGGTTATGGTCTGATTGCATGTGGTACTTGTAGCCATGTTGGTCCCAGGTTATTAGAGAGCCAAGGTGGGTGAGGTAATCTGTGTGGCTCGAAAGTTTGTCTCTCTCACCCCCAAAAGTTGGTACAATAACAGATATTACATCACCCTCCTTGTCTCACCAGTGCTTGGATTGTCGGAGGTGAGGAGCACTCACTGCTCCTAGTCAATTGAAGTGACAAGTGCTGTGCACCTTTGACACTCAGATCATGGGGTATTACTCGGAAGGAAATAAGGGTAATTTCCTCTGTTGCTCTAATCTTGACTGTTGCCCTTCTCCTTCTCTCCACAGCCATCATACAATGTGCTGAGGAAGAAAATGTTCAACCGAACCACTGTGACTGAGTTCCTTCTCCTGGCATTTTCTGATGTTAGGGAGCTGCAAATTTTGCATTTTGTGGTCTTTCTAATGATTTGCGTGGCAGGTCTGCTGGGGACTCTTCTCATCATCACAGCCATAGCCTTTGACTACCATCTTCACACTCCCTTGTACTTCTTCCTGGTGAATCTGGCCATCCTAGACTTCGGCTCCATCTCTGTCACCATCCACAAACCCATGTCCAATTCCTTCATGAACACCAGAGTGATTTCTTATTCTGGATGTGTCGCCCAAGTCTTGCTCTTCATGTTCCTTGGTTCAGCTGATCTCGGCATCCTGACTGTCATGGCGTATGATCGATATGTCACCATCTGCCAACCACTGCACTATGAGAGAGTGATGAACAGGAGAGCTTGTGTCCAAATGGCAGCCAGTGCCTGGATCAGTGGCATTCTTTACTCTGCCCTGCACACTGGGAACACGTTTATAATATCCTTCTATGGAGGTAACAGAGTGGATCAGTTCTTCTGCGACATTCCCCAGCTACTCAAGCTAGCTTGCTCTAACTCAGACCTCAATGACAGTGGGGTTATTGCCTTTAGTCAATGCTTAGTCTTAAGCTGCTTTGTTTTAATAATTGTGTCGTATATTCGGATCTTCAAAACTGTGCTGAGAATCCCCTCTGAGCATGGCCAGCATAAAGCCTTCTCCACCTGCCTTCCTCACATTACAGTTGTCTCTTTGTTTATTTTCTCTGAAAATAAACAAAGAGACTACTCCAGCTGAATATCACGTCTGGATCTTGTGGTGGGTGTTTTCTATTCCGTGGTGCCTCCAGTGATGAATCCAATCATCTACAGCATGAGGAACAAGGAGATCAAAGCTGCCCTGAGGAAATTGATTGGACAGAGGTTATTCATGATCAATAAAATGTTCCTCTTTCTCCTTTGCTTTTAATTTCCTTCTGTGCTTCCAGGGGTGCTGGAACAATTTTTATAGTGGGGGTGCTGAGAGCCATTGAACCAAACTTTATAAACCCTGCATATAATAGAAACTACTTCAAGCCAGGAAGTGCTGCAGCACCCCTCACACCCTTAGTTCCACTGTCCATGTGTATTTCTTTACAAATAAATCAACTGATGACATTTTTGTCTCCATGAGCACATGATTTGCCATCTCCTTATACACAAAGGGGAATTTGCATGGGGAAAATGAAAACACCACTCTAGTCAGTGGAGCTACCATAAATTTATACCTGTGTGATTAATATCACTATCTATTTGTCTGTCTGTTTGTTTATCTATCACAAGATTGTATACTGCCACTCGTCACCATGCTATCTGAGCACCTTCTGTATAAAACTGGTAGCCATATCAAAGTCCTTAGTGGATTTCATGGAGTCCCTGACTCTTCTTTTTAGGGGTACAAAATTGGATTGCAGTATCAGTGCAATAACTGTTGTTTTTTTGCTTCTGTTCCTGATTTTTAGTTCATATTTTTTTTACCTAAATGGTAGGTGGGTTTATTTCTTTCATTGTTCCATTGTTTTTAAGGTGAGACTGACTGGAGAGATGGTAAGTGTTCATTGAGATGGCATTGTCAATGTTTTGTTACCTATTGTTGGTGCCCCTACTTCACCTCTTTGATGGGGTTTTCTGCGCAAGCTGCAAATTTTCCTTCTACAACGATAAAGGTGTGACAAGTGTCTGCATGGTTTAGTTCCTATTGAAATAATTATATGAATAGAGCTGGGGTTTTACTGTGTTATTAACGATGTGTTAGGGAACCAAGACCCTTAGGTAGACATCTTTTTATAATTGTAACTTAAATAAATAAATCTATGCTGTGTCATTCGCGCTATAGTGGGAAAGAGATGTTTGTTTGTTTGTTTGTTTGTTTGTTTGTTTGTTTGTTTGTTTGTTTGTTTCAGAGGAAGCTGTGGAGTATTTCTATGCATATCCTCCAGGAGGCTCCCTACTCCCTGAAATTGTTCTACTCTTTATCTCTGGATCAGAGATCACAGCTGGGAGTCCCTGGCTTGAATGGGAGCTTCAGCACTCCACTCTGCAGCCTGGAATTCCCAAGAACCCTGGCTCAGGACAGGGCTCTGAGGGCTTCCAGATTGCATGCCATGGAGCTGGGAGCCTGGAATTTCAGTGTCCACAGCTCTGGGCTAACCTTGCTATGCAGACTGTCCTGGGCCAGGAACCCAAAGGCTTCCATATTCCCAGGCCAACTGGCTCCTTGGAATCAATGCTGAGAGGGGAAGCCTAGGGAGCCAAGGGTCCCAAGAGACTGGAAGCCCTGGGGTACCCAGTCTGGGACAGTTGCATGGCTGGCCAGACCCTGAGCAGCAGCCCCTAAGCCCATTCCCTAGGCCCATTCCTGCAGCCATTGCTCAGACACCACTGCCAATGACTGTTGCCAGAACCATGATCAACGGCTGCAGGATCGGGCCCTGATATCCCAAATTCAGCCCTGAACAAGCACAGCTTCTCCAAGATGGAGCAACAGTAGGGGTTGAAAAACTATTTAAGATCCCTGCAATAGGCAGAAAAGGGGCTCTGGGTCCTCAGTGCAGGACACTGTGTCCCCAATCACATGGTCTTTGTCAGCAGGACTCTAGGGGCACAACATAAGCCATGTTAGGCAGAGCTCTGTGCCCTGCAGGGGGGTTTGCTGAGCAATGCCCCCCCACCCCAGGTGGAGCATCCATTTCTAAGAAGCTGCTTCTAAAATTCTTGAGTTCGATTCTCCAATAGGCCACCAGCCTTGGTGGACACTGACCTGAGGAACCTCCAGTGAGATCCTCAGTTTCCTGTCCCAGGCCAGGAGGTGGCAGTGGTGTCTGGTTATTGTTCAGCATGGGCCTTAATTTATGGAAGGTTTATCAGGAGCATGGTCCAAGCACAGGACTTAGAACCAGAACAGAGTTGTAATCAGACTCCTCTCTACCCAGGGCTATAGGCTGTTTAGCCCATTCCTGGCCATGTGTGAGGCATCTCCTGTTGGACATCTCTATGACGTAGCTCCATCACCTACACAAGGACATGGCACACTGAGGACCATCCAACAGCTCCCATCCTGTGGCCACCTCCAGGATGGATGATGAGCCGTAGACATGCCATAGAAGGAGAGGAGATGGTGGCCGTCCACATGGAGAAACTGTTGGATCTTCAGTCTCCAACCTGGCCCTATCCCCCCCTCCACACACAAAATAGTCTTTCAAAAGACACCCCTAATCCCAACTAACCAAACTAAACTCTGACAGGCCAAATCCTCAGCTGGTATAAATCAGCCACAGCACAACTGAAATCAAAGGGCCAGGCCATCATTTGGCATAATTTATCCCTAGCTACTCTGAAATCAATGGAACTGTATTAATTTATACCAGCTCAGGAAATGACGGTTCTTTTTTAGTGTTTGTCTCTGGCTACCTCTTAGTGATCAATTTCAAGCAGCCAGGGCAGCCTGGGCTGTGAGTTCCTCTGGTGGCTGCATTCCAAGAGCTGCTGATCCAATGCAGGGGAAAAAAAAACTCTATTCTCCCAAAACTAATTATGCAGCATGAATGAAAGAACAGGCTATTCCAGGCCAGCGGAGCTTTTGGTGCTCTGAGCTATTGTAGATCACCTGTCTGTGCTATAAATATATATTTGATTTGGCAAATATCTTGGGACACTCTTTGGGCCTCAGCCTTGCCTTGTTTTTAGCCAAGGGTCCTTCCAGAGATGTTGCCACTGTGTAAGATCCAGGCTGGGTTGTGTTCTCCCTCTGTGGGGCCAGTTAGAGTATATTGTCAGGGTGGTTTGTTCAGAGGTGAGATCATTGTTGGGCTCACAACCCTGGAGACATTATTCAACTATTTAGCCCCAGAGCAGGGACTTCCTGGGTTGTAGCCATGTCAAGCTGTACAGCTGGGAGGGACTTTCAGTCCCTGATCCTATTTAATCCTTCACCTCTCAGCCAAGCCTGCCCCAAGAGTGTAGCAGAAAGTGCTCATCTGTGGCATGGATCCCTGTCTGCTTGGAACTGCAGGGAGACTCATCAACTCAGAAATCCAGTGACAGAATATGAAAATCAGTGCAGGATAATGCAGTGTTGGGTTTCTAAGAGAGATATATCGATAGTGGCCAATAATTTCTAGCACTGCAGGATCAAATGCTTTGCAAGTTGGGAAAATCTATCAAAAAACCAACACAGTAAGTTTGCTATTGTCTTTTTTTCTTCATTAGAAAATGTTGTCTTTTCTTAGAAATCCCCCAAATTTCCAAATTTTGGAATTTTTGCAACAGAGAACCTATCGTTCTCCGCTGAAAACTGAAAAATTCCAACCAAAATCTCCCCACCCCAAAAATCAGCTTTTGAATAGATAGATAGATAGATAGATAGATAGATAGATAGATAGATAGATAGATGAGACCTTGCATAAAAATTTGTTTAACTGAAAACACAAATTTTCTTTAAAAAAGGTTAAATCAGAATATTATTGACCAGGATGAAAAGTACTAATGTTGTCCAGTGATACCATAATTTCAAATGCTGTCATTCTGTTATATCCATTCTTATTTCTATTTCAAAGACATAACTGCAGGATGACAGAACTGAATAAACAGCAGAGCTGATACCCAGGGAATATGGGCTGTACCTAACAGACATGCTTGAACGTTGAAATTCAGAGTCTGGGTTGAATCGAGCAGTGGCAGACTATCTATCTGGACTTTGCCCAAGGACACTAAGGGCATATCCACACCACATGCTTCCAAACTCAGGTAGATAGACTTCACTAGCTCATAGCAGAGTAGATGGGGCCAGCACAGGAAGTGGCTCAGTCTAGCCACCTCAATACGAGCCTGCCTAAACTCTGTGGGTTCGTAGTTGGCTGAAGCCTGAGCTGGTGCCCAGGCTACCTCTGGCTACATGGGTATGTTTTGTGCAGTAACTTGAGCAGAGCTAGCCCATGTCCATCTACTGGAGCTGGGAAGGTATTTCCCTCTCCTGCATAGATGGACCACTAGGAAGTCAATGGGACAGGAATCCAGACCTCCTGGTCTATCACCATATCCCATGTGCAACACTGCTGCCAGCTGAGCACAGAGTCTGTAAATGGGTTCACAGTGCAAATGCATGATAAAGCACATCCCAACCCTCAATCAGCTCATAAAAGAAAAGTCAGAAAAAGGGAGAGAGGGGAAATAGAGACATGGAGAGAGGAAGTGACTGTCCCTAGGTCACACAGCAGGTCACTTGCAGAGACAAGAACAAAAGCCAAGTCTCCTGACTGCCTCTGACCCGCACAGACCAGATATAAAGTCACAGAGGGAAACGACACAACCTAGCAGTAACTGTGCAATGCTTCTAGCCCATCTTTACTCAGAGATGGGATTGCTGCAGGGATTGATGCCGTTAATCAATTTGTAACCAAGTGGCAGGTCATTTATAAACAGAGGTTGGGGAGGAATTGTTACAGACAACTAGCACTTAGAACACTCAGCGAGTCTGTCATACTTCCATAGAAAGTGGGAATTGGGCTGTCTTGGAGTTCTAATACTTTAGTTTCCTGCCAAAGTTTTCCTCTGTTGATTGACAGAATTGAGGGGCTATATTTTCTCAATCTGTGGATTTTTTTTGCAATTTGTTCCAGTCTTTAATGCATTTGTTCAAGTGATATCTTGGGCCAGATACCCAGATGATGTAAAATGATGTAGCCCCATGGATTTTATGGGAGTTATGCTAATTAACACCAGTGTGATAACACACCTGAGTAGTGGTCTGATTGTATGCAGTACTTGTAGTCATGTTGGTCCCAGAATATTAAATAGACGAGGTAGATGAGGTAGTATGTGAGGCTCGAAAGTTTGTCTCTCTCACCCATGGAAGCTGATACAATAACAGCTATTACCTCACTGACCTTCTCTCCTTAGTGCTCTGATCATCAGCAGTGAGGAGCACTCACTGCTCCTAGTCAATGGAAGGATAGGAGGAGTGCTGTGCACATTTCACAGTAAATCATGGGACATTACTCAGAAGATAATCAAGTCCATTCTCTCTGACAATTGAATTCTGAGTATGTACCTTCTTCTTCCCTCCACAGCCATCACACAACTTGCTGAGGAAGAAAATGTCCAACCGAACCACCATGACCGAGTTCCTTCTCCTGGGTTTCTCTGACATTCGGGAGCTGCAGATTTTGCACTTTGTGGTGTTTCTAATGATTTATCTGGTAGGCCTGCTGGGGAATCTTCTCATCATCACAGCCATAGCCCTCAACCACTATCTTCATACCCCCATGTACTTCTTCCTGGTGAATCTGGCCATCGGAGACCTTGGCTCCATCTCTGTCACCATCCCCAAATCCATGGTCAATTCTCTCATGAACACCAGAGTGATTTCTTATTCTGGATGTGTCGCCCAAATCTTTCTCTTCATGTTCCTTGGTTCAGCTGATCTCGGCATCCTCACTGTCATGGCATATGATCGATATGTCGCCATCTGCCAACCACTGCACTATGAGAGAGTGATGAACAGGAGAGCTTGTGTCCAAATGGCAGCCAGTGCCTGGATCAGTGGTATTCTTTACTCTGCCCTGCACACTGGGAACACATTTGCATTATCCTTATGTGGAGGAAATGTGGTGGATCAGTTTTTCTGTGCCATCCCCCAGCTACTCAAGCTTGCCTGCTCTGACTCAGAGCTCAATGAAACTGGGGTTATTGTCTTCAGTGCATGCTTAGCTTTAAGTTGTTTTGTTTTAATAATTGTGTCATATGTTCAGATCTTCAGATCAGTGCTAAGAATCCCCACTGAGCAGGGCCGGCAAAAAGCCTTCTCCACCTGCCTGCCTCACATCACTGTTGTCTCATTGTATGTTTCCACTGGCATCATTGCCTACCTGAAACCCAACTCCAGGTCCATATCACATTTGGATCTCATGGTGGATGTTTTGTATTCCATGGTACCTCCAATGCTGAATCCAATCATCTACAGCATGAGGAACAAGGAGATCAAAGCTGCCCTAAGGAAACTGATTGGATGGAGTTTATTTAAAACAAATAAAAAGTCCATCTTTCTATTTTGATTTTAACTTCTTTCTATGTTTCCTTATAAATATAATCAAATGATGATATAATTGACTCCATGAGAACATGGTTTGTCATCTCTTTATGCAAAAAGGGGAAATTAGAGTGGCAAAAATGAAAACACGACTCAGGTAAATGGATTTAATGTAAATACATATCAATGTAAATAATATCATTATCTATCTGTTTGCCTGTATATCTATCTATCACAGGATTGTGTACTGCCACCCTTCACCATGCTATGTTAGCACCTTCTTCATAAAATCATTAGCCATATCAAAGTCCTTATTGGACCTCAGGGAGTGTCTGTCTCTTCTTTTTTGGAGTAAAAATTGGATTGCAGTATCAGTTCAGTAGCTGTTTGTTTTTTGTCTCCATCTCTGTTTTTTAGTTTTTCTTGGGTTGATTTCTTTCTTTGTTAAGTGTTTTTAAGGTGGGAATGACTGGGTAGATGGTAAGTGTTCACTTAGATGGCATTGTTGATGTTTTGTTACCTATCGGGGTTGTCCAAATGTCATCTGTTTGATGGGGTTTTCTGAGCGAGCTGAAAGTTTTCTTTCCACAATGTTAAAGGTGTGCACAAGAAGTGTCTGCATGGTTGAGTTTCGGTTGAAACAATTATATGAATAAGGCTGGGATATCATCATACTTTTAATGATGTGTTAGGGAACCAAGAACCTTAGGTAAACATTGTTTCATTATTGTAACCCTAAATAAATCAATGTTGTGTCATTCGTGCCGTGGTGAGAAAGGATTGTTTGTTTGTTTGTTTGTTTGTTTGTTTGTTTGTTTGTTTGTTTGTTTGTTGAAGAGGAAGCTGTGGAGTATTTCTTAAAGACAATCAGACAGGATAATGAGGCCAATTTTGATCCTTTTTAAATCACTGGGATTTAGCCACTCACTTCAAATGGATCAGGATTTGGCCAATGGCCAACACACAAAAAGATCCAAGAATGGGTAATGATGACCGGGAGAATGTGAGTGCAACAGAGATGCATGGGTGAATTCCCCATCTCAGGTTGCAGAGGAGTATCTGTGTTAGTCTGTATTGTCAAAACCAATGAGGAGTTCTTGTGACACCTTAGAGACAAACAAATTTATTTAGACATTAGCTTTCATGGGCTGAAACACACTTCATCAGATGCATGGAATGAAAAATACAGTAGGCAGGTATAAATATACAGCCTACTGTATTTTTCACTTCATGCACCTGATGAGGTGGGTTATAGCCCATGAAAGCTAATATCCAAATAAACGTGTTAGTCTCAAAGGTGCCACAAGGACTCCTCTGTGTTTTCCACATCTCAGCTAAGCCTTTGCTAATGCAGAGTAGCTCCATCAACATTGCTGGTTTGATACTGGCCCAAAGACACAAGGCTAAATTCAATAGTGACATAAACACTGGTGTATGCAGTGTTGTTGCAGCCATGTTGGTCACCGCATATTTGAGAGACATGATGGGTGAGGTAATATTTATTTGACCAAGTTCTGCAGGGGAGAGAGACAAGCTTTACAATGTATACAGAGCTCTTCTTCAGGTCTGGAGATGACCTCTGCATAAGGGCCACCTTCTCTAAAAAATAGTGGTATGAGTAATTTGTCTGGTGTCATATGCACTGACCTGGCATTTCATGCATCATTCATTGTAAAACTAGTCACATTAAAGCTAAGAAAGGATCTCACAAAGCAGTCCTATTACACTGCTCTACAGCCAAAATGCTTCTGAAATAAATGTAGTCCAACTTTACTAATTCTGGGTCACTGAGAACAAAAATGATGCTTAAAATTGTTGATTGGCTCTAGTTTTCAAGATACGCTATTGGGTCAGTATATACAACCCTTGACTTGGGAATGGCAGAGGATAAGTGAGTTATAAAGGGAAGGGATCTCAATTTAAACCAAAAATGACTAAAATACATCTTTGACTGGATCTATGAATAAATCTATGACTGGGTTTGGACAGTACTTGCTTTTTAGGCAAAACAATGAATGATGCAATCTGAAGCTGGTATTGCGTCATACATGATATGAATTGCATCATGTTATTCCTAGAAGTCATGGATGATGCAATCATAACAAAGCTTACATCACTCTGCTGAACAAATTGCCCTATATCAGCTCTAGAAATCATACAGAGTGGTGCTCTCTTATTTGTCAGTGTTTGATTTTGCATAGAGACACATTTCTGATTAGCCAAAGTGAGCAGAGATGCCTCGTACTTGTGTGAACAGTGCAGATAACTTCTGCTATGTTTGTAGTGAAGTGATATTTGCATCACAAAAGCGCAGTCTAACCACTCTGGTTAAGAAAGCCTATCACCTTTATTTTGGATGCAAAATTGGAGATCAGGACAAGAGGTGGACCCCACACATACGCTGCAACACTTGTGCAACAAATCTTCGCCAGTGGTTGAACAGGAAAAGGAAATCTATGCCTTTTGCAGTGCCAATGATTTGGAGAGAGCCAACAGATCAGACCAGCAATTGTTAGTTCTGCATGGTGCCTCCTTTTGGGAAAGATGTGTCAAAGAAGAAAAAGTGGACTGTGCCTTATCCAAACGTTCCATCAGCTATACGCCCAGTACCCCACGGAGAAGGACTGCACCAGAATCATTCTCACTTGAGTCAGATGAGGAAGAGGAAGAGGATGAAACTTCTGGTCCTGAACCATCAATGTCACAGGACCCACATTTTCTCCCCTCCTCCTGCTCTGAACCACACCTCCTAACACAAGGTGAATTGAATGACCTTGTCAGGGATTTGGAACTACCCAAGAGTAAGGCAGAGCTGTTGGGCTCCAGACTACAGCAGTGGAATCTCCTGGCAGGCTATCAGGGCAAATGGAGCCCATCAATGCTTGCAGACTATTGCTGGACAGTGACAAGAGATGCTCCATTTAAGGAATACAAGAGACAAACCAAGAAGCGCTGAGTAGACACTGAATAGGACTAACTATGTACATACTAGTTTTTTGCCTTTTGTTTCATAATAAATTTTATTTATATAACCCTTTTGCTGATTCTTAGTGTGTTACATAAACAGGACAGGTGAAATATTATCATGTAAAGCAACCATAAACACATGAAAAGATCTAGGTACAATTTATGATTAAAACTCTACTATCTACACAATATACATAGACATAAAATGTAAAAACTTAAATATCTCAGAAACAGTAGCCAATCAGTTGTTTTAATTGTCATATTTGAATTCAGCACATCAAAATACATAATAAATAGCACATTTTATCTCTGAAGCAGACAAATTCTCAAAAATTGTAGACCAGTGTTATTAGTATTAGAATCCCATCTCTGTGCATGGATATATACAATTCATATATAAGGGACAAAGGCATAGTATGTGATTCGAGAGATAGTTTGATAGATCAATCAATAGATAGATAACACCAATTATTGTGACTCATTTCCTCTTCGTGTCTGTCTATAAATATTCAATATTAAACATTATTTACCAAAGGCCGTTATACCCCTTCTGGGCTCCTAACTCCCTCTGATGGGTTCTGTTCCTGTTCTGCAGTGCAGGTCACTCAAGCCAGGCCTCTCCTCTGGCTGCTCTGGAGAGCTTCTTCAAAAGTTCTGTCTGGCCCTGGGTCTCCTCTCTGCATCCCCTGCAGGAGGCTCCTTACTCCCTGACTTTCTTCTACTCTTTATCCCTGGAACAGAGATCACAGCTCAGGGTCCCTGGCTAGAATGGGAGCTCGACTCTTAGCTCTTCATCCTGGAAGCCCCAAGAACCTTAGCTCAAGACATTTCCAGAAGTTGCGATCTTTAGAAACATGAAAATGCAGCGTCTCTCCTCTCCTCTCCTCTCCTATCTTCATTTAGACACAAGGAGAACCATAATCTGTTGAGACAACTGAGCGAACCAACGCTGGTTCATTGACAGTGGAATGCCTTCTGAACCCACAGGCCAAGTCTGTGAAACTTCAGGATGTGGCCTATGGCCTACCCATTCTCCAAAGCTTTCCCTGAAGCCATGAATACAGGACATGATACTACTAGGAAAAATTATATGGAAGGAGAATATTATGGTTGGTGAATGAGGCATGTTCTCATTATCACTGAAAAGGGAAGAAGGCTAGTGTTGGTTGGGGGAATTGTGTAGTTTGTAAATGGTAAGGGGGGAAAGATAAGTGGAGGAGGGAACGTCTGTGATTTTTGGAAGGTGGAGAAGTGTAGGGGTAGTGAAGGACAGAGAAAACTGTGGCTGGTTGAAGAAGGAGAATGTGCTAGCTCATTGGTGGAGAAAAATTTGCCATTTGCTTAATGGGGGAAAATTACAGTTAGTTAATGGGAAAATTGTTTGCTTAAGGAATGAGAATGTTATGCTGGATAAATTGCTTAGTATTTGGTGGACCAAGTCACTGTATTTTACATGGGTTCTTACCATACTGGGCACAGACCAACAGTTTGGGCTCTCTTATCAGTCAAGATAGATAAGAAATGCAAATATTGCCGTGACTTGATCCTATGGCTCACACCACAAGGCTATATCTATGTAAGAGATTATCCAGTTGGAGGGGTCCCATTCCTGCAGCCATTGCTCAGACTGCACTGCCACTGACTGCTGCCAGAATGCTTAGTAAGGGCTGAAGGACCTGGCCCTGGCATCCCAAATTCAGCCCCCAAAAAGCACACCTTCTTCAACGTAGAGCAACAGCAGGGGCTGAAAAATGCTTCCAGATCCCTGAAGTCTGCAGAGAAAGGGCTCTGGTTCCTCAGTGCAGGACAGTGTGTTCCAGATCACATGGTCTTTGTTAGCAGATGGAACAAAAGCCTCGTTAGGCAAAGCTCTGTGCACTGAACATAAGAATGTAAGAACGGCCATATTTTGTCAGACCAAAGGTCCATCTAGTCCAGAGTCCTATGTTCCAACAGTGGCCAATACCTGGTGCCCAAGAGGGAATGAACAGAACAGTTAGTCATCAAGGGAGCCATCCCGTTGCCCATTCCCAGCTTCTGGCAAACAGACGCTAGGCACACCATCCATGCCCATTCTGGCTAACAGCCATTGATGGGCCCATCCTTCTTGAACTTATTTAGCTCTTTTTTGAACCCTGTTATAATCTTGGCCTTCACAACATCCTCTGGCAAGAAGTTCCACAGGTTCACTGTGCACTGTGTGAAAAAATAGTTCCTTTTGTTTGTTTTAAATCTGCTGTCTATTAATTTCATTTTGTGACCCCTAGTTCTTGTTTTATGGGAAGGAGTAAATAACACTTCCTTATTTACTTTCCCCACACCAGTCCTTATTTTATATACTTCTATCATATTCCCCCTTGAGTCACTGGAGGGTGATTTGCTGAGCAACCCCCCTCCCCTGTCCTTAGTGGAGAAGCCATCCTGGAGAAGCTGCTTCCCAAATGTTTGAGTTGGATTCTCCAACAGGACACTTTGGAAGACAGGGTGATGAGCCCTAGACTGATCTTAGAGGAGAGGGCGGTGGTATTCAGGGGAAACTGTTTTAGCTTCAGTCTATGACAACACCCTATCCCCATCCACACACATAATGGGCTTTCAAGAGATGCCCTCAATCCCAAATAAACAAAGTAAACTCTGACAGGCTAGGCCCTCAGTTGGTGTAAATTGGCCATATCTTGATTGAAATCAAAGGGCCAGGTCATCTGTTGGTGTAAATAGCCCTAGCTACTTTGAAATCAATGGAACTGCATCAATTCACACCAGCTCAAGACATGACCTTTCATTTTTCATGCTTGCCTCTGGGTAGATCTTAGTGTCTGACTTTGAACACCCTGGGCAGCCTGAGTTGTGGGTTCTTCTGGTGGCTGCCTCTCAAGAGCTGCTGATGCAATGCAGGGGAAAAATTTTCTGCTGCCCCAGTGGTAATCATGTGGAGTTAATGAAGGAACAGGTTATTCCAGGCCAGCTAAACTTCTGGTGCTGCTAGTTTCTTAGCTATTGTATGTCACATGCCTGTGCTATAAATATACATTTAACTTGTCAAATACCTTAGCCAAATCTGCCTTGTTTTTTTAGCCAAGGATCCTTTCAGGGATGTTACCGTTGTGTGAGGTCCAGGGCAGTGCTGTTCCCCCTTTGTGGGGTTAGGATTGACTTGGACAGGTTGTCCAGGTGGTTTGTTCCTGATGTCACATCAGAGCTGGGGTCACAGCCCTGGAGACTAGATGCAGCTATTTAGCCCCAGAGCAGGGGTATACTGAGCTGTGATGGTGTTTGATGCCTGCATAACCCAGGAGCAGTTCTAGATCTTCAGGAGTTTTCAGTCCCTCATCGTATTTAGTCCATCACCTCTTGGCCAAGCCTGCCTGAGGAGGGGAACAGGGAGCACCCATCTGTGGAGTGGTTCCCTGTCTGCTAGGAACAGCGGAGAGACCAGCGACTCAGGAAATCCATCTTTGGACATGGAAACCACTGCTGGATAATAGACTCATAGACTCATAGACTCTAGGACAGGAAGGGACCTCGAGAGGTCATCGAGTCCAGTCCCCTGCCCTCATGGCAGGATCAAATACTCTCTAGAGCATCCCTGATAGACATTTATCTAACCTACTTATAAATATCTCCAGAGATGGAGATTCCACAACCTCCCTGGCAATTTATTCCAGTGTTTAACTACCCTGACAGTTAGGAACATTTTCCTAATGTCCAACCTAAACCTCCCTTGCTGCAGTTTAAGCCCCTTGCTTCTTGTTCTACCCTTAGAGGCTAAGGTGAACAAAAGTTTTCTCCGTCCTCCTTATGACACCCTTTTAGATACCTTTACTAGCTAGAAGCCTCCTGACCAAGATCCCTCCCCTAGTTCAGTATTTCTTCAGGCATTGTAGCTGTCATGAGCATAGAGGAGTGGAGGAAAGAGGTGATTTGTCTTGTGCGTGTTCTCTATTTTTATGTCATTCTCCCCCCTTCTAGGATTATCTCTAGCTAGCGTTCAGGCGATAGCCAGTCTGTTTACACAGAAAGCCTCCATCTGTGGCCAAATTTTTGCTTCGATCTATGAAAACTCATTAGGAGCTCAAACAAAACTGAATTAGAGATCAGGACTTAAGAAATGATTCCTTATGAATTGTTTAGCCTGTCTCAGGTGTTATCTTCCTTGTTAAAGGTGAGGAAAGTGAGACACAGAGAGTTGTGGTAATTTAGTCTCATAGTTGGGTTTAGATCACAGGAGCTGAAGGTGTTTTGTCCTCCTCTCTTGAGCCCCTGCTGCCTGGCTGTATTTATTCTCATCTTAGGGTGGAAATCTCAAGGGAGTCGAACGGAGTTAATCCCCAAGATGTACATGCCTTAATCCCTTAGGCTTTTTTGTAAATCCCAGCCTTCATATTTCTGAACTTCAAGATAAGCCCAGGCTGTAGAAGCTGACAAGACATGCCCAATATGAGGATTACAAAGGGGCTCAGGCACCTAAAGAAGCTGACAGGCACCTAGTGGAATTTAAAATAACACCTAAGCCGGGTAGTTGCCTCATTACCCTTGAATGGCAATAGAATTTAGCAACTTGGCTCACTTAGGAGCTTTGTTCAATCCCACTAGACTCCTGTGTCCATTTGTAATCCTGGCTCACAGGTCGGGTGACCAGATGTCTCGATTTTATAGGGACAGTCCTGATTTTGGGGACTTTTTCTTAGATAGGCTCATATTACCCCCAAGCCCCTGTCCTGATTTTTCACATTTGCCCTCTGGTCACCCTACTCACAAATAAGACAGAAGCTGGGCTGGAGTCAGGGAAGTCTGGGGGAGATTTCAAGGTCTGTGCCAGGCAGGGGACGGGGGGCAGACTTTGAACTGAAAAGTGTAAATTTTATAAAGAAAATGAAAATATATTTTTTGTTTTCACTTTTCAAAAAGAACATCACAAATTTTTTAAAAAGGTTTTGCTAAACCCCCAATTCTTTTCTTTCTTTCTTTCTTTCTTTCTTTCTTTCTTTCTTTCTTTCTTTCTTTCTTTCTTTCTTTCTTTCTTTCTTTCTTTCTTTCTTTCTTTCTTTAATAAACAAACAAATAAACAAACAAACAAACTTCACCCCAAAATTTCCAGCCAGGCTTAAGCTTTAAACAAGGGCTGAGTAACTTGCTGTTTTTTTTATAACACCGTATTTGGAAGCCCATTCATACTATTGCATCTGTTTTGATTTATTTTTCAAAGGAAAGTAAAACTGAGTAAACGGCAAAGCTGCTATCCACAGAATTTGTTTTATACAGAGTAGCACAGGGAGAGAGGTGAATGAAGCAGCCAAAGCCTGTGTATCCTGACATGGCCGATAGATGGACATGGAGGAGGTCAGTGGGCGTCGAACCTTTTTGCTCCAGCACAATACCCAGTATCCATCACCGATGCCATTTGAGCACACATTCTGTAACTAGGTGCACAGAACATACACATAGCAAGACACAACCCATCCCCCAAAATGCTCACAGGGAAGTAGATAAAGCAGAGAAAGATATGGAAAACTGAGGCAAGGAGAAGGGAAGTGGCTGGCCCAAGGTTACACAGAAAGTCAGTGGTAGAAACAAGGATAGACCCCAAGTCTCCTGACTGTCACACAGAGCAGACACAAATTCACAGAGGCAAGTGATACAACACAGCAGTAAGTGAGTGATGCTACTAACTCATCAGCTCATAGCTGTGTAAGGATAGCTAGCACTGGGTTCCATACATCAAAGTATGGTCAGACAGCGGGCTGTCTATGTGGTGCTGGGGTGGAATAATCACAGACAAATTGCCATGTAGGACACCATGGGTGTCTATGCCTTATTCCGCAGGAAAATGGAAATTAAGTTGTGCTGGTGTTTTAGAATTTCAGTTCCATGCCCAGACTGAGAGCCTGCTGTTGGTCACAATAGAGGGCCATTTTTGGCAAAGGACTGTTGGATTGGCTTATACTTTTTTCCATCTTCTTGCTGGTCTTGGATCAGAGCTTCAGATAGTGTCAACTGACCCAGCTCCACTGGTTTTAGCGACATGTGCTGATTGTCATGTAACAATGCACCGGCCTAGTGGTCTGATTGTCAGCGGGTGATGTCCATTCACCTCTCCTGCTCAATGGAAGCAACGAGTGCTCTGCTCCTTTGACAGTCACTTCAGGAGTTACTCTGCACAGGGGAACTGGGACCATTCCCTCTGTCACTTTAATACTGCCCATTGCCCTTCTCCTTCCCTCCACAGGCATCACACAACTTACTGAGGAAGAAAATGTCCAACCAAACCATTGTGACCAAGTTCCTTCTCCTGGGTTTCTCTGAGGTTCAAGGGCTGCAGATTTTGCACTTTGTGATGTTTCTGGTGCTTTACCTGGCAACCCTAATGTGGAATCTTGTCATCATCACAACCATAGCCCTCAACCACCATCTTGACAGGTCCATGTACTTCTTCCTAATGAATTTGTCCATCCTGGACTTTGGCTCCATCTCTGTCATCATTCTCAATTCCATGGCCAATTCCCTCATGAACACCAGGGTGATTTCTTATTCTGGATGTATCACCCAAGTCTTTCTTCTCTTATTCTTTGCTCAGTAGATTTAGCCTTACTGACCATCATGGCATATGACCGATACATCGCTATCTGCCAACCACTGCACTATAAGACCACAATGAACAGAAGAGTATAAGTCCAAATGGTGGCCATTGCCTGGATTTGCAGTATTCTGTATTCTGCTCTGAACACTGGGAACACGTTTGCGTTAACTTTCTGTGGAGGCAACATGGTGAACCAATTCTTCTGTGAAATTCTCCAGCTACTCAAGCTCACTGCTCTGATTCGTACCTCAATGGAAAATGGAGTTATTGTCTTTAGTGTGTGCTTAATCTTAAACTGCTTTTTTTTAAATAATTGTGTCTTATGTTCAGATCTTCAAAACTGTGCTGAGAATCCCCTCTGAACAGGGCTGGCTTAAATCCTTCTCCACCTGCCTCTCTCATCTCATTGTGAACTCCTTGTTCCTTTTCCCTGGCACCTTTGCATACCTAAAACCCATCTCCAGCTCCACATCAGGCGTAGATCTTGTGGCACCGATTCTCTATTCTGTGGTGCCTCCCATGATGAATCCAATCATCTGCAGTATAAGGAACAAGGACATTAAAGCTGCCCTGTGGAAAATGATTGGATTGAAGCTATTCACCAAGAATAAAATGTCTGCCTTTTCCCCATAACCACAATGTCATTCTGTGTTTCTTTATAAATATAATCTACTGTTGACATTATTTTATCCATAAGAATGTAGCATGCAATCTGTGTATGAACATTGGGGTATTTACTCTGGCAAAAACTAGTCAATGAAGTTAATCTATGTTTGCATCAGAGTAAAAAGGTTAAAAAAATCTATCTATCTATCTATCTATCTATCTATCTATCTATCTATCTATCTATCTATCTATCTATCTATCTATCTAATGATTTTATAAAGCAACCCATCACTACGTTTTCTGATCAGTAGCCATAGCAAAGTTTCTAGTGTACATCCTGGAGTCTCTGTCTCTTGATTTTTGGGGATAAAACTCTATTTGAGGTAACAGTGCAGCTGTTTGTATTTTTCCTTTTCTCTGTTTCTTAGTTTAGATAGTTTTTTGTAATTGATCTGTTGATGGGTTGACTTGTTTCTTTCTTAAAGGTGTTTCTGTGGAGGTGAAGTGTTTGGTTCGATGAGGTTGTCAATGTTTGTCATCTACGTGTGCCCATGTGTCATTAACAGCATTTTGGGCTGTATAAGTAGTGGCATGGCCAACAGATCAAGGGATGTGATCACTCCCTCTATTTGACATTGGTGAGACCTGATCTGGATTGTGTCCTGTTTTGGACCCCAAACTACAAGAAGGATGTAGAAAAATTGGAAAGAGTCCAGTGGAGGGCAACAAAAATCATTAGTTGACTGGGGCACATGACTTAGGATGAGAGGTTAGGGAACTGGGATTGTTTAGTCTGCAGAAGAGAAGAATGAGGGGGGATTTGATAGCTGCTTTCAGCTACCTGAAAGGAGATTCCAAAGATAATGAATCTAGACTGTTCTCAGAACAAGGAGTAGTGGTCTCGAGTTACAGTGGAGGAGGTTTAGTCTGGATATTAGGAAACACTATTTCACTAGAAGGGTAATGAAGCACTAGAATGGGTTACCTAGGGAGGTTTTGGAATCTCCTTCCTTAGATGTTTTTAAGATCAGGCTTGACAAAGCCCTAGCTGAGATCATTTATATGGGGACTGGTCCTGCTTGGAGCAGGGAGTTGGACTAGATGACCGCCTGAGGTCCCTTTCAACCCTGATATTCTATGATTACTGTGATGGGATTTTCTGAGTGAGCCATAGGTTTGATTTCTACAATGACAAAGGGGAGGAAAAGAGGTTTCTGTGAGCTGAGTTCTCATTGAAATAATGTCAGAATGCTGGAATATTATTGTATTATTGTTTATATGCTGAAGTACCTAGAGTCTTAGCTATTATTATTATTTATTATTATCTTATTATTATTATTATTATTATTAAAATGTTTAAAAATAACTGAAAGTTGTATCATTCTTGCTAGATTTGAAGAGGCTATTTTGTTGTTTCCCAAAGAATATCGACTTGCAATAATGAAGCCAATCTGGATCCCACTGAAGGGTTTAGACTATCATGTCAAAAAGATCATGATTTGGCCAATGACTTGGAAATAAAAAGACCCATTTTTTCTAATGTCACCCTAGAGAAAGTCAGTGGACAAAGATGTAAGGGTAAAATTTCCCATGTTAGCTATACTAGCGCCAAAGCAGAGAAGTTCCATTGACATCACCGATTTAATGCCAATGAAGTAGTGGCCAAAGATTCTGGGTTAAACTCAGTATTGCTATACACATTGATGTATGTGACCTGTGATAGCTAGACTTAGAAGGATCAGATTTTTATTGATAAATATTGATAAGTTAGTAAGAGGACCAAAACAAATTCACCGTGGCTAAACAGCAAAGTAATATAAGTATGGCAGTTAGAGGAAAAGTCACCCTTCAAACACTGGAAGTTAATCCTACTGTGGAAAATCGTAAGGAGAATAAAGCTCCGCAAGTCAAGTGTAAAGTCTAATTAGGTAGGCCAAAAGAGAACAAGAGCACTTCACAGTTTGAACCCATGGCACAGAGACGGGGGCCTATTGAACAGTGGGGTTCTGTTCTGTGCAAGGAGGG